>NC_037348.1:39119210-39720210 GCF_002263795.3 Bos taurus | reverse complement strand
ATTTAGAAATTTTCAATTATACAATATATGATGATGATGATAATGATGAATTTATTTTTCCAGATTTATATAAAAATGTTTGTTTGAAGTATCCAAAGTGGTAATTTGATACACACATATTACCACAATAACATTAACATTATAGTCATCACCATATACATTAGGTCTTCAGCAGAATATTCATCTTATAACCAGAAGCTTGAAGTCTTTGATCGGTAGTTCCACTCCCCGCTCCCCTTGCTCATCAACCTCTGGTAATCACCCTTCTACTTTCAAATGCTCTTCTTAAAGAACTAACTTTAAATCATCTCTATTGTTGTTAAATTATTCACAAATGAATCACGGATAGAGTCTGAACTTCTGGCTCCTCCATTTTTAGCTGAGACTTTGAGCAGGGTATTTAACCACTCCCCAGGCCTCAATTTCTTCATCTGTGAAAATGGGATAATGAAAGTATTATCTCATAAGGCTGTTTTGAGAATAAAAAGAGTTATCTCACACAAAGAACCTGGTATGTAAGTGCTAAAAAAATCTTCACGATTGGCTTTACTAGTAGCATTCATCTACCTCATTTTCTTATATTGGTTTAGGATACATCCACATGTTGAATAAGATACTGAGACTGAGAACCACTGGCCCCAGAGTCCAGAATTATCTAACATTTGACATTCTGCCTATGTCACAAAATCATACAAATTATAAAAGGTAGATGGAAAAGTTATCTAACAAGTTGGCTCAGCTGGAATAGAGATCTTCTGTTACAATTTGGGAATCTTTTTCCAGACTTTCACTATTTCAAACAACAAGGCTACACATACAATCCCTTGAGCTAGCCTGGATGTGGGGACAATTGGCCTCAGTTTAGGGCTCTGGAAGGCCTGGATGTTTCATAGCATCCATGCTGACCTTTGACATGATAGATGCTGACACTGTAGCTGAGTCCATTAGTCAGTGATTCTCAATCTTTAAAATGAATCAAATCAAACTGGAGTTATATCAGTAAAAATGTTTATGGCCCAAATATGAATTTATTTCTCTTTCTTTCTCTCTCCTCCTTCTCTTTGTCTTTCTTCCCTTCACTCTTCTCTTTCTCTTTTCTTCCATATTTCTAGTCATTCTTTCAAACTAAAACTCTTTTTTAAAAATCTGCACATTTCAAATGTCTGCAGTATGTTATTTAGTCCAGTATTTTCCTTAACCAGATTAACATCTTTAGTTCTTCATCCTAATCTGATCATTCTTGTCCCTTAATATGTGGTGCAGTGATGTTAAGTATTCTCCCTAAAGGGAGAAGTATATAAGTTTAAATACTCATCTCCCAATGAATTATTTTGTTTTGGGATGCTTAAGCACCTATAAATAAGAAAAATATTCTCATTGAAACATCCCCAATCTTTGCCCCATGGCTATAAAGCCAACAGCTTCTCTATTCAACATCAGTGTGCCTTTCTGTATGCAGTTTGAAATAGCTTTGACCTTTCTGGCTGTGCTATCACACTGTAAACTTGTATAATAATATTGAGCTTGGATCTAGCACTCCATGTTTTCATAGCATTTTATGATTATTGATTGGTTATTTCACACAATATCCAAGTAGAGCAGTCTGGATAGATCTGGACAATACTAATTTTATTGATGAGGAAACTGACAGAGACACTAGCATTTTATGCAGCCATCAGCACTTCGTGGCAGGGAGCAGAGTGACACACCAAGCGCTGCTTCAGTTCACTGGCCGAGTTATTTACACAAGAGACCGTGCAGACTTTCTGTGTGTGAAGAAGACAGGTGAGGGACTTCCCTGGTAGTCCAGCAATTAAGAACCTGCCTGCCAAGGCAGGGCAGGCAGATTTGATTCCTAGGCCGGGAAGACTCCACATGCCCAGGAGCAACTAAGCCCGCAGGCCACAGCTGCTGAGCCCATGTGTCCTAGAGCCTGTGCTCCACAGCGAGAGAAGCTACTGCAATGAGCAGCCCAGGCACTGCAAGGACAAGCAGCCCCTCTTGCTGCAACTAGAAAAATCCTGGGCTCACAGCAATGAAGACCCAGTGATTTAATTTTTAAATAATTAAAAAAACAGAAAGATGAAATGTGCAGAGCCAGCTGGCTAAAGTTCAGACCGTGGCTTCCATATTTCCTAACTGAGTCACCCTGTACAAGTCACTTGATATCTCCATATATCAGTTTCCTAATCTGTAAAATGAAGGTAGCCTTTAGCACACACCTCATATGATTGTTGTGAGCATTAAGAGTGGTAGTGCCCTCAGCTGGCAAAGAAGTACATGTTTTAAAATGCTAGTTATTTTTCTGTGTTGCATATTTCTTTAATTCTGCTTTCTCTTTGATCTCTTCGGTGGCCTGATACTAGGGTCGGGTGCCTTTCTGAATCTATATTTATTTGCATCTCCCCCAAACAAAAACCCAATATTCTCGGTCCTCTGTATCTATGAGTTCCACACCTTTGGATTCAACCAACCATGGAGAGAATATATTGAAGAAAATAAATTCTGGAAAGTTCCAGAAAGCCAGACTTGAATTTGTCTTACAGGCAACTATTTACATACATTGTATTTACAACTATTTATATAGCATTTACATTGTATTAGATATTATAGGTAATCTAGAGATAATTTAAAGTCTACAGGAAAATATGAGTAGATTGCATGCAAATACTACACCATTTTATATAAGGGACTAGAGCATCCCTGGGTTTCGGTCAAGAGCGGGGTTCCTGGAACCAATCCCCTGGGGTTACCAAGGCATGACTATATTATGTTTTCCCCTAACTATACCTATTTTCCTTAGGCATATTATCCAGATTGGTCTTCCCAGGTGGTGTTGGGGTAAATTCTCCTGCCAGCGCCAGAGATGTAAGAGATGTGAGTTTGATCTCTGGGTCGGGAAGATCCCCTGGAAGAAGGCATGGAAACCCACTCTAGTATTCTTGCCTGAAGAATCCCATGGATAGAGGAACTTGGCAGGCTATCTAGTCCATGGGGTCAAAGAGTTATGCACGCATTATCCAAATTAGTTAAGGCTAATCAATGAGTTTATATTGTATCATAAAGTGATATCTATGCAATGAAAAGGTCATTAGATTGATAGCAAGTGCAAATAATTCATAAGATGATTTAATGTTATTACTAATAGTGATTTGTCATAAGCAAAATTATACACATTTTGTCCTCATTAACATATATTTTATATAATATTTTGTGTAAATTCTACTTTGGTGTACATTCTCTCTTTATCACACACACATACGCAGCATTTTGACTAGTTTCTTAAAAAATTCTAATCTTTGCAATTGTCCCCATGCTTTGTCATTAAAAAGGCACATTTCTATAGATCAAAATCAAAAGACTTTTCAGAGAGCTCATCATGAAATATTGGAAGCCTTTAACTTCTTTCTTATTTTGATCTGGGAGTGACTAGAAGTTTGTGTAATAAGCCATGCATCATCATTGAGAGTGTGAGTATGTAGGATGATTTATTCTATCCAGAAATATTTATATTATTTTCTTATCATGGTTAGTAAATGAGACTATTGTTTGCTTATTTGAGTTCCTATTATATCAACTACTATCATCAACATTTTATATGATCTTCTTTCTTTTCCCAGTAACACTCAATCTCATTTTATGAAGGGGGAAGCTGAGGTCACACACCTGTTGGTGGGATGATTATTTGACTCCAGATCTGTTTAACATTATATTCTCTACATTTAACCACAATACCAGACAGCCTTTCAACTGATATCTATTTAGAAAAACGACTGATTTTTTCATTCATAGCAATGTATAACAACAATAGCATCAAGATGCCTCTGGGTCATTAAGAAAAGCTGTTTGTTTTATATACAGCAGCGGTAAGATTGGAATTTATGATTTTTATCTAACTTGCAAGTAGCTCTATACATATTACATAGGCAACAGTTATATGAATTGAATTGCAGTCCATAACTAGCTAATTTTAACTGAACTATGTACTTCAATCAAAATTCCTATAATGGAAACTTATGAGAAAAATTACCTTTCTGGTTACTTCTGAAACAGGAGGGAAGGAGGCAGGGCACAACTTTTGAAAGAATGACATAGTCCAAGGACACAGCATAAATCAATTAGAATCAAATGGGTCCAGGATGGCAGACAAGTCAACTTCAACTAGACCTTGATCCTCAATCAGTAAGCTAAATGACACACCCAGAGGTGCCATGACAGTTCCAAGGTCAACCATCAAAAGACCAAAAAGTTGGGCAGTGGGCCCAACTCCTGGAAATCTCCATCCCATCCCCAAAATAGTTGGAATAATTCTCCCACTCATTAGCTTATGAAATTACCCGGTCCATGAAAGCTAACCATGCCACATTTTGAGGCCACCACACTCACCCTCTGTGAGGGCCTAACACTCTGTAGAGTGTGTTTCTCCCTGAATAAATCCACTTCTTACCTATTACTTTGTCTCTCACTGAATACTTTCTGAGATGAGACATCAAGAACCTGGGCTTCATTACTGTTGGTTTTGACAAGTCCCAGCCATGTGGGTTCAAGTCCCAGTCAGATGAAAAATGGTTTCACTTCCTTTAGTTATCTGATTTGAATAATGGTTAAAACAAAAGTGGGGTACTTTTATTTCTTAAATTGTGCAACTCTTGGCTAGTCTTCACTTAAAAGCAGATAAAACGAAAGATGGAATTCTATTAGTTGATCACACATCAAAGATCTTGCAAGTAAGATAATTTCACCAGCTTAGAATTTAACTATGGAAATAAACAATACTGGAAATGCTCTGTGGAAATGGCAGATAAGATTTACTACATGATACTCCATACTTGCTGGGAGGGATTGGGGGCAGGAGGAGAAGGGGACGACAGAGGATGAGATGGATGCATGGCATCACTGACTCGATGGACATGAGTCTCAGTGAACTCCGGGAGTTGGTGATAGACAGGGAGGCCTGGCGTGCTGTGATTCATGGGGTCGCAAAGAGTCAGACATGACTGAGCGACTGATCTGATCTGATCTGATCTGACTCCATACTTGCTATAATCTAGCACATTAAGTAAGGCAAAGGTTGATTATTTTAGCATTAAATAGTTGAAAACAGTTATTTGCATTTATAGTTTAAAGGTTGTTATACCTAAGGTGGAGAAGGCAATGGCACCCCACTCCAGTACTCTTGCCTGGAAAACCCCATGGGCAGAGGAGCCTGGTGGGCTGCAGTCCATGGGGTCGCTAGGAGTTGGACATGACTGAGCGACTTCACTTTTCACTTTCATACATTGGAGAAGGAAATGGCAACCCACTCCAGTGTTCTTGCCTGGAGAATCCCAGGGACAGGGGAGCCTGGTGGGCTGTAGTCTCGGGTTGCACAGAGTTGGACACTACTGAAGCGACTTAACAGCGGCAGCAGCAGCAGCAGCAGCATACCTAAGGTACCTAGGGAATAGTGAAATACCCAAGGTTGTTTTATCTTCACCTCACCTACTTCTCTCATGGGGAAATAACTTAAGAGTTACAATTTCTCATTTCTTGCCCCAAAGCCATGTCTACTCTACTGCTGTTGTGCATCTTGAATGTTTCCTTACTGCTGCCTTTTATCTTCTAGCACACAAGCAAAGTTAAGCATCTCCTTCTAGAAGTTAAATAAATAAATAAATAAACTCTTAGTCCCATTGTAACCATAGCCCTGTCTCTCTCCTTTCCTTTACTAACCAGGGTTTCAAACATTCTAGCCTTTCTCTTTTCGGCTCCTCAATCATAATTACTGTACAACTCTCTACACCAGGTTTCTTTCCTCAGCCCCCTACAGTTAGTAATCTTCCTAAGAAGATTCACTTTGCCACCAAATTCAATGAATAATTTTCAGTCCTCATCTGTCTCACCTCTATAAGGCTTTCAGCACTAGTCATCACTCTCTCCTTTAGTTTTTCTTCCTTTAGGATGTTCGGACCCCCAGCTCTCCTGATTCTTCATGATGTCTATCATTTGCAAAATCTTCTCTCTCTAACTACTTCCTGATGGTCTTTTTGTAGTTCTCCAACTTCTCCTTTTTTATTTAAAATACTTTCTGCTTGATATCATGGATTGAAATGGCTTTATGATCACTTATATCCAAAAGTCCCAAACTTTTTTCTGGCCTCCAGAATTCTTTCCAAAATTCAGGTCCCACTTCAAACTAAACCAGCCTGAGATAAAACCCATCACCTCCCCATTTGGCTCAGGTTAGTCATGAAGGGGTTACTTTAATTATCCCCTGTCCTTTCAATCATATTCGAATGAATGGTCAAGTCTAATGTTACTCTGCCTTCTAAATATTTCTAAGATATGTTCTCTCCTGACTATTTTGATTGTTATCGAGTAGTTCATACCCTTTCCAACTTTCACTGGACATTTTGCCTTGTAATGGTTCTACTCACCTTTATCATCATCCCTTCAAAATCATCATTTTCATTGCTGCCAAAATTGTGCCACTTCTGTGCCAAAATCCTTTCATTAACTCCCTACTATGAGAAGAATAAAACTGAAGTTCTTTAGGTATTGCTTGAGGAAGCCTCTGGAAAATCCAGGACTTGGAGGTCTGTTTGGTGACAGGTGATATCATGGACTAGCCATCCATAAACTTTAAACATAATGGTGGTCTAGACTTCATGAGAGATGATGGGAATGCAATGGTGGGAGCACCAGAACTCTGTCTGCCAAAGGGAAAAGCATGGGAAACTTAAGGTCAGCTTTGGAAAGAAGGTAGCTGGAGAGGCAGCAGGAGTGACTAGCATCCCAAAGACCTAAACTGAACAGTAGAGAGGCTTGCTTCTTAGAACACCCTGTTCACTCACAAAGGAGTTCATTTGTTTAAATTTGTTTAAGCTCATTTGTTTAAAAATGAAGCTTTCTTTGTTAAGGTCTAGCTTGTGATTGTTTTCTTTTGAGTTCCATTGTCCAGAAATATTTGGAATAGTTCAACTGGAGTTCCATCACCTCCTCTAGCTTTGTTGAAAGATGATGCTGTGAAAGTGCTGAACTCAATATGCCAGCAAATTTGGAAAACTCAGCAGTGGCCACAGGACTGGAAAAGGTCAGTTTTCATTCCAATCCAAAAGAAAGGCAATGCCAAAGAATGCTCAAACTACCGCACAATTGCACTCATCTCACATGCTAATAAAGGAATGCTCAAAATTCTCCAAGCCAGGCTTCAGCAATATGTGAACCGTGAACTTCTTGATGTTCAAGCTGGTTTTAGAAAAGGCAGAGGAATCAGAGATCAAATTGCCAACATCCGCTGGATCATAGAAAAAGCAAGAGAGTTCCAGAAAAACATCTATTTCTACTTTATTGACTATGCCAAAGCCTTTGACTGTGTGGATCACAATAAACTGTGGAAAATTCTGAAAGAGATGGGAATACCAGACCACCTGATCTGCCTCTTTAGAAATTTGTATGCAGGTCAGGAAGCAACAGTTAGAACTGGACATGGAACAACAGACTGGTTCCAAATAGGAAAAGGAGTTTGTCAAGGCTGTATATTGTCACCCTGTTTATTTAACTTATATGCAGAGTACATCATGAGAAACGCTGGACTGGAAGAAACACAAACTGGAATCAAGATTGCCGGGAGAAATAACAATAATCTCAGATATGCAGATGACACCACCCTTATGGCAGAAAGTGAAGAGGAACTCAAAAGCCTCTTGATGAAAGTGAAGGAGGAGAGTGAAAAAGTTGGCTTAAAGCTCAACATTCAGAAAACGAAGATCATGGCATCTGGTCCCACCAATTCATGGGAAATAGATGGGGAAACAGTGGAAACAGTGTCAGACTTTATTTTTCTAGGCTCCAAAATCACTACCGATGGTGACTGCAGCCATGAAATTAAAAGACGCTTACTCCTTGGAAGGAAAGTTATGACCAACCTAGATAGCATATTCAAAAGCAGAGACATTACTTTGCCAACAAAGGTTCGTCTAGTCAAGGCTATGGTTTTTCCAGTAGTATGGATGTGGGAGTTGGACTGTGAAGAAGGCTGAGCGCTGAAGAATTGATGCTTTTGAACTGTGGTGTTGGGAAGACTCTTGAGAGTCCCTTGGACTGCAAGGAGATCCAACCAGTCCATTCTGAAGGAGATCAGCCCTGGGATTTCTTTGGAAGGAATGATGCTAAAGCTGAAACTCCAGTACTTTGGCCACCTCATGTGAAGAGTTGACTCATTGGAAAAGACTCTGATGCTTGGAGGGATTGGGGGCAGGAGGAGAAGGGGACGACAGAGGATGAGATGGCTGGATGGCATTGCTGACTCGATGGACGTGAGTCTGAGTGAACTCCGGGGGTTGGTGATGGACAGGGAGGCCTGGCGTGCTGCAATTCATGGGGTCGCAAAGAGTCGGACACGACTGAGCGACTGATCTGATATGATCAGTCCAGAAAGAACAATCAAAACTTCCTTTTAGACCAGAGAGTGCCATATTGAGTAAAGTAAGTCAGAGAAGGAGAAATATCATAAGACATCTCTTATATGTGGAATCTAAAAAAAAACTGATACAAATTAATTTATGTACAAAACAGAAGCAGACTCACACAGACTTATGGTTGTGGGAGGGGCCAGAGGAAGAGTTGCGGGAAGGGATAGTTAGGGAGTTCAGCATGGACATGTACAAACTGCCATATTTAAAATGGATACCAAACAAGAGTCTGTTTTACAGGACATGGAGCTCTGCTCCATGTTATGTGGCAGCCTGGATGGGAGGGGACTTTGGGGAAGAATGGATACGTGTATATGAGTCCCTTTGCTGTTCACCGAAACTATCATAATGTCATTTATTAACTGGCTATACTCCAAAACAAAATAAAAGTTTTTAAAGCAAAAAACAAAAAACTCTTTTGAACTTTTAGAGCAGATATCACAGAAATTGAGAGTGAAAGCCATCTATAGGACTCTTATCAGTGTGGACTGGGGCAGTACATGGTCCAAGAAAAAGATGCATGAATGTGAAAAATTGTGCTACCCCTCAGAAGTCACTTATTTGGCAAGTTAATCAGTTTTATTACACAAATGCTAATGTTAATGTCATAATTGATAATAAGCAAAAGGCCTTGAATAGCCATGACATATTTTAAGACAGTACAGTATGATCATGACAGATAACTAATCAGAGTCTCTCAAAGACTGTTTTAACTTATTATATTCCTAATAATTCTATGTCTTAATTATTTATTTTCACAGCTTATAGCATAATAACAGTAGATCAGTAGAGGGAGAAACTCTCTGAGGCAGGTTGCAGCAAGATGTAACATTAGAGAACAAAGGCTAAGACAGAAAACTAATTAGACTTTGGAACACAGACATCTTAAAATGGGGGTGTTAATGTAGAGGAAAACAGCCTCAGTAATGACCCTGGGGGCATCGTATCTGCCCATGGAGAGTTTCCAACATGATACAACAGAAAAAGCCATGGAGTAGAGTTAGAAAGATCTCTGTTCTGAGCCTAACTTCATCATTTACTAGCAGTGTGGTCATGAGTCTTGAAATTTCATCTCTCAGCGCTCAATTTTCCCATCTATACAGTGGTAAGAATAGACTACTTTGAACATTTGGCACATTTTAGTTTCATGTTATCTGCATGACATAGTATAAAAAAGCATTTCATAGATAAGTGCAAAAAGTGGCATTTTATTTCATGATCAAAATGACTCAGGAACCTGATGTATTTTAAATTAAGGGTGCTCAAAGAAGGTTTATCCTTTTCCTGTCTAATTTTCTATGGCTACTTCCTCTCTAGGTGGTCTCTTTCAGTTCCATGGCTTTAAATATTAACTATTGGTACTTGAATCAAAAATTGATATATATTAATCCTGTCTTCCCAAATGTTATAATCAACTGCCTACTTAATATCTTCATTTGGTTCAGTTCAGTTCAGTCACTCAGTCGTGTCCAACTCTTTGCAACCCCGTGAACTGCAGCACGCTAGGCTTCCCTGTCTATTACCAACTCCTGAACTTTACTCAAACTCATGTCCATTGAGTAGGTGATGCCATCCAACCATCTCATCCTCTGTCATCCCCTTCTCCTCCTGCTTTCAATCTTTCTTAGCATCAGGGTCTTTTCAGATGATTCAGTTCTTCACATCAGGTGGCCAAAGTATTGGAGTTTCAGCTTCAACATCAGTCCTTCCAACAAACACCCAGGACTCATCTCTTTTAGGATGGACTGGTTGGATGTCCTTGCAGTCCAAGGGACTCTTAAGAAACTTCTCCAATACTACAATTCAAAAGCATCAATTCTTTGGCACTCAGTTTTCTTCACAGTCCAACTCTCACATCCATACATGACCACTGGAAAAACCATAGCCTTGACTAGATGGACCTTTGTTGGCAAAGTAATGTCTCTGCTTTTTAATATACTGTCTAGGTTGGTTATAACTTTCCTTCCAAGGAGTAAGCGTCTTTTAATTTCATGGCTACACTCACTTCTGCAGTGATTTTGGAGCCCCCCAAAATAAAGTCTGCCATTGTTTACACTGTTTCTCCATCTATTTGCCATGAAGTGATGGGACCAGATGCCATGATCTTAGTTTTCTGAATGTTGAGCTTTAAGCTAACTTTTTCACTCTCCTCTTTCACTTTCATCAAGAGGCTTTTTAGTTCTTTTTCACTTTCTGCCATAAGGGTGGTCTCATCTGCATATCTGAGGTTATTGATATTTCTCCCAGCAATCTTGATTCCAGCTTGTGCTTCATCCAGCCCAGAATTTCTCATGATGTACTCTGCATAGAAGTTAAATAAGCGGGGTGACAATATACAGCCCTGCCGTACTCCCTTTTCTGTTTGGAACCAGTCTGTTGTTCCATGTCCAGTTCTAACTGTTGCTTCCTGACCTGCATATAGGTTTCTCAAGAGGCAGGTCAGGTGATCTCGTATTCCTGTCTCTTTAAGAATTTTCCACAGTTTGTGGTGATCCACACAGTCAAAGGCTTTGGCATAGTCAATAAAGCAGAAATATATGTTTTTCTGGAACTCTCTTGCTTTTTTGATGACCCAGCAGATGTTGGCAATTTGATCTCTGGTTCCTCTGCCTTTTTTAAAACCAGCTTGCACATCTGGAACTTCACAGTTCACATACTGTTGAAGCCTGGTTTGGAGAATTTTGAGCATTACTTTACAATGTCTATGAGATGAGTGCAATTGTGCAGTAGTTTGCGCACTCTTTGGCATTGCCTTTCTTTTGGATTGGAATGAAAACTGACCTTTTCCAGTCCTGTGGCCACTGCTGAGTTTTCCAAATTTGCTGGCATATTGAGTGCAGCACTTTCACAGCATCATCTTTCAGGATTTTAGATAGTTCAACTGGAATTTTTCACTTGGAAATACCTTCAAATTTAATTTGCCTAAAATGCCACTCTTAATTGCACCCTAAGCACTGTTTTTTCCTCTTGCCTTCCCTATTAATTTAATAGCAATATTACATTTTATTATTCAAGCTAATAATCTAAAAGTCATCCTTGGTCTCACTCTTAACCACATTATGTATATCCAATTCACTAGCAAAGTCTATTAGCTCAGTCTTCAAAAGTTATCTTGAATCCATCAACTTCTGTCAATTTCCATTGCTACTAGTGTAGCCCAAGACAGTATCATATTTATTAGTACTACTACATTAGCTTACTAAATGCTAGCTTGGCCACTCAATCTTTTCTGACTCACCAGCCAAAATCATAAATTAGATTATGTCACATTCCTACTCAACCCCAAGTTTCCCATTATTATTTGTTGTTGTTTTTTATTCGCTAAGTTGTATCTGACTGTTTAGTGATCCCATGGACTGTAGCCCTCTAAGCTCCTCTGTTCATGGGATTTTCAAGGCAAGTATACTGGAGTAGGTTGCCATTTCCTTCTCCACCCATTATAATTAGATAAAAATCTAAATATTTCACTCTGCCCCCATAAGGGTTTATATAACCTGACTTTAATCTACCTCCTCAACCCCATTTCCTATCACCTCACCTCTGATTATGTTCTATTCATACTGGTCTTTTTTCTCTTTCTTAAACACATGTGACCCATGAATTATTCTGACTGGCCAACCTAAGTGACATATACACGCTTGTGGAGTGGGGATGAGGTCAAGTGATTGACAAAGCTACCACAATCAAGTGAAATGAAAGAAACATCATTAAAAACAAGGAATGTAAGTCACATACTCAAAAAACCAGATGTCTATTCTAGTACCAACCTGCTAGAAATCTCATATCAACATAACTTGTACCACCAAATGCTACTAAAATTTCAAATGAAATGGAACCAATAAAAAAATCACATGGTTAAAATTACATTTTGATTCAAAATCAATAGATACAGGCACAGCCAACATAAGCTTCTAATTAGGTGCTTAAGTGGGCTAATACATTACTGTGGAATTAGAATACATAGTTAGATCCAAGGATCTTCTAATTGTTGTTGACCAGTAAAACATGACTATTTTCTTTTTGGTTAATTTTTGTGAAAAGTTGCCACAATCACAGTGCTGTAGTTTTGAAACACAGACAGAAGTGTCAGGGTTGTTTATAGCACTTGAGCTTTCAAAATCCTTTTAATGGCTGTTTCAAGGGACCTAGCTACTTGTTTCTTGACTTTTATTGTTTGATTATTAATCTTTTTATGATTCATATGACTGGCTCTAAGAATTAGATATCCCTAAATTTACCAACAAAATTATCTTCTTTAAATGAAAATTGCAACAAATCTTTCTTTTCATAGAAAGCTATGTTCATGTCTTGAATTTCAAACATTTGAAATCCAACTAAGTAATAAATAGGAAAAGCTATGAATTAAAAGTGTTATTTTTTAAATGAGAAATTCAAAGAACAAAATAAAATGATTATTCATTGTACTATACAAATAGACCATCTTTGTACCAAAAAACCCTTTCATCTTCACAACTAAATTGACTAAGAGGCATGGTTTCCTAGCAACATTCATTGTGTTTATGACCTTTCCTCCAATCTGAACACACATATGTAGTTCTGAAGCTAATAAGTATACATCACCCGACCTAGACTATTCCAATTTCCCTAGAATAGGTTGAGAGAAATACCTAACCAACGATGAGTACTAAGAAAATAAACATGTGTTCAAAACAGGTTTGAGCATTTTGATATGAATATGTTTGAGTGAGTGAAATTCACTCAGTCGTGTCTGACTCTTTGCAACCCCATGGACTGTACAGTCCATGGAATTCTCCTGGCCAGTATGTTTAACTAAGGTTAATAAATGAAAGTATAATCAAGTAGAATTTTATTGCAGCATTCCAGCATACAATTAGAAAATGACAAGTTTAGAAGAAAGTTAGGATATATGGAAAGGTTTTGCTGACATCAGAAAAGATATATATCTATACTTCATTCTCAATATGCACATTGTGATATATGCAATATATGCATCTATATCTTAGGACTATATTTGCCATGTTTTGAGAATCTAGGTGTTTGAACACCACTAGAATTTGGAAAATGCTTGATAAAACAATATGTTAAATGTGTCTTAAGCATTCTTCCAAGACAACTGTACCAAAAGAAAGCCCACACTGTAAAGTAGCAAAAATTTGAGGTAGTAACTCTTATCTGTATACCTGAAACCTGTATCTTTTTAGTACCTTTTTCTTTAGAAAATCAGAGATAGCAAGTACAACAAGAAAAAAGTACTCTCATCTTTGTAACTTTTCTATGTGTCAATTTCTATGTATTAAACAGTCCAGTAGAACTACATTAGAAAAAAAGGTGAGAAGCAGTATATAATAATCTGTATAATCTTTTGAAGAGAAAAGGCCTTCACTGCTGGCTAATTCACCAAAAATGCAGGAGTTAAATGGTATCGAGCCATTGGTGCATTTTCTATTATCTAATGAATCCCTCCAAATTTATATGTTTTGTATATCACCACCACAGATGCAGGGTTTAGTGAGTTTTGCTTATGCAAAATGAAAATAATTGCAGGGAAGCTTTTAAGCCAGATGTTAGAAATCGCTAGAGACGTGTTTGGGTCAGCATGTTTGACAGAGTTTACACAAGTGGCTACTCTAACTGGCAATTGACTGCCCAGTGGACAATTAGTAATATATCTTCCTTGTTTGTTAAGTATATATTTATTTCATTTTAAATAATTGTGTCTGAGGTTAAAATGGCAATAAGAGTGATAAATTCTCTACCTTAAATCTCTTAATAGGTATGATGAGTATAGCTTAGCCAAAACAGTAAATGTTTAAAAAAGAAATTATTTATTCTGACATCCATATAAGATTTGTTTTGTTTACATGTCAAAGAATGATTTTTCTAACTGCCAAATCTTTGATCTTAACTTAAGAGTTAAAATTCCAGCTGTGTTCTTTACGACTCTCATTTTCATTGTCAACAATAATGAAAAGTCTACAGTTAGGACACAGCCGAGGGTTGTTTTCTTTTCTTCCCTTTTTCCCTTCCTTCTTTCCTTCCTTTCTTCATTCCTTTCTTTCTTCCCTCCTTCCTTCCTTTTCTCCCTCCCTTCCTTTCTTTCTTCCTTTTATTTTTGTTATGATCACTTTAGAGTCAGCTCAATTTCTCTTTGATGAGAAAGCCCTTGGTTAATAGGTGTATAAAATATTCTTAGGCCTATTAGTAGTTGTAATTATCAAAGTCATAGAACTAAAGGTTATAATTTTAAGAACATACTTAAGCAATTGACCTTTCTGGGTTATTATATTGGTCACTTAAGTATCAACTTCTTAATGAATTTTGCTGTTACTAATGAAAATCTCTTTGATACTTTTCAGGCTTCAAACATCCTGTGGAATCTCAACCATCAAAATTGGAAAGGTTAGCTAGAAAACTAGAAGAGTAAGTACCTGGCTGCCTAATTCCTCAGTTCAATGTTTATCGTACTCTACTGTCTTACACACTATTGTCCCTTTCCCTCATCTTTTTGAGTTCACTTCTCCACTCCAACTGTGGCCCTATGTTACTTACGCTAAAAGGCAGAAGTGTAGTTTTAGTAAAGCTCTCCTGTACAATTGAAAAAGTCTTAATTTCAGGCTAATTTAATTATTGACCTGGATTTCCATCTTCTTACTTAAAAATATGAAGAGTGGAACTGTATAATTTTCTAAATCCTTTCTATTTCAAAAATACTACAGTTCTTAGAACAGTTTCATCATCCAAATGATGAATAATTTACCATCTTAGTAAATGTGATGACCTGAGATATCTTCTTAAGCTTAATTTCTTCCCTTCTTCTTACCTCTTCATGTAAAAGCCTTCACACTCTAGCTTGGGCCTCTCCAGTTTCACCAACTCCCATGACAACAGTGCCCATGAAGTTTATACTCCTGACACATTTCACTTTTCATGCATCTAGGATATGTCAGAGGGATGATCATGCAATAGAAGGAACATGTGTTTTTGAAGGAAAAAAAAAAAACAATCAAAATCCAGTTCTTTCACTTGTAGCTCTGGGAACTTGGCTAAATGACTTAACCTCTTAGAACCTCAGATTCTACATCCATAAAACTGAGATACTTGGTGCATATCAGTGTTTTTGTTGAGATTAAAGATGACACCTAAAACTCCAAGTGACAGTTACTAATATTATTTAAGTGGTAGATTTCATTACTCCTCTGCTAATTTTAGTCTGATACCTTAGCATTTTTGTATCCTGCTTAGCTCAGAGTTCTGTATGTAGGGGAGGCTCAACAAATATATAAATGTTTGATCAAATAAATCATCAATGAATAAAGCACAAAATGAGCTCTTTATATTTTCCTCTACATACCTCCTTCTGGAGAAACTTAACTTCTATTAAAAAAAAAAAAAAAACCAAAAAAACCACAAATCTACTCTGAAATATGAAGTCAATATTGTCCCAATCAGTGAAAGGTAAAGTTCAGAATATGAGTCAGGTCCAGTTTGCTATTGTTTTCCTTTAATGATGTTTATTGGTTCTAGCTTCCCTTTAGTCCCATGACCAAGTCCCTACCTTAAACCTTAGTTCTGAAAGTGAAGTACCTGCATTCCTTCAGCTAAGATGTGTCCTGAAATCTTGTATTGATAACCTGCATTATACTGCAGTTCTTCTATGTTGGAAATTCTAGCTAATTATTTCTATCGTGACTAGGAATGGAGTCCCAGCAACCCTGAAATCCAAATATCTAGGTCCTATCAGCTTATAACCATTTTTCTATGCTACCAAGGCTTGAATCCCTGCCCCTGGACTCTCTTAGTCTGGCAGAACACGATCGTAAATGTGGCTGCTTAACTGGATTGCAAGATATTACATATCCAGACTTCTCACCAGCTTCTAGAATTCCCTTTGTTTCTAATTGCCTGTTTCATTCCAGTGACTATGTCTGACTTCCTGGACTGGTTCTTGCATATTATTTCTTTTGCCTTCCCTAGTTCAGCTAATTCTACTTTTGGAAATATCTTTCTCAGCCATATTCACACATTCTCTCTTTCCTTATTCCCTTTTTTTTCTTCCAAACTAAAGCTACTTAGTTCAGGAAAAGCTCCTTTTCCTTCTTTCCCCCTCTTTTATATATGAGTCAAGACAGATGGTAATTGTATCTGCTAAATATCTATTGCAACATTTGTAATAACATTAGACATATAGATGAGTCACTTCACTGTTATCTATTTAAATGTTCTTGGAAGGTCCAAGGAGTCTCTTTTAGAAAGCAGCGATAGCCATCTTTATAGTTAAAATTTTCAGTTTAACCCAGTTTTCATCAAGAAATTAGAAGGAGACTCTGCAGATGAAGGAAACAAACTTATGGTTTCCAGGGAATAAAGAGGGATAAACTCTTGGTGGGTGGGAGGGATAAACTGGGAGATTAGGATTGACATATACACACATTACTATATATAAAATAGATAATAAGAACCTGCTGTATAGCACAGGGAACTCTACTCAATACTTTGTAAATGGCTATATGGGAAAAGAATCTAAAAAAGAGTAGATATATGTATATGTATAACTGATTCACTCTGCTATACAGCTGAAACTAACACAACATTATAAATTACCTATACTCCAATAAAAACAAAAACAAAAAAGAAACCAGAAGGAGACCCTTATCTAAATTTTGATTGTGTTCCTACTCACATCAAAAACTTTAAAACAGATATACAAGTGAACAGTCTGTTGTAATGTTTGCTCAGGGATATCTCAGTCCTTCGGTCTCTACATGCAACACTGAGATCTCCTCATGAGTAACTCTTGGGAAGATTATGCAAACGTCTTTTGCCTTCTTCCCCTAGGGGAGGAGGAGCCAGTGGAAATTATTTTCTCCTTGGTAATCTCTCATTCACTTTTGGATAAAAACCATACAGCAACAACACAGGTGTGATCAAATTATTAAGTAAATATAGATTCACATGGTTAAAAAGCAGATGCAGAAAATGAAGAGCACACGATGAGTGACTAGATCAAACTGCTAGGGTGGGAAAAGAAAGACATTTTCTACCAGAAAAGCTAGTGCAACAGCTTAGAGATGAGATGATGGCTGTCTTGGACTATGCGTCTAGCTCACATTCACATTACCTATTTTAAAGAGGCCAGAAGAGCAACAATCAACTGATTTTGTTGAAATGTTGAGAAAGAAAGAAAGTGAAGTCGCTCAGTCATGTCCGACTGCTTGCCACCCCGTGGACTGTAGCCCACGAGGCTCCTCCATCCATGGGATTGATTCTCCAGGCAAGAATACCGGAGTGGATTGCCATTTCCTTCTCCAGGGGATCTTCCCGACCCAGGGAAGAAAATAGTTAAGAGTAAATTCTAAGAGTTTTCATCACAAACAAAACTATTCTTCTTTTTCTTTTATTTTGTACCTATATGAGATGATGGATGTTTAGTAAACTTATTATGGTAATCATTTCATAATGTATATAAATCAAATCACTATGCTGTACACCTTAATCTTACACAGTGCTGTATGTCAATTATACCTTAATGAAATTGGAATAAAAAAGACAAAAAATAAAGTTCTAATATTAACTTTTACTAAGTGATTGATTCCATTATCCTATACACAGAAAAAGAATATCTGTTCTTATTGACAATTCAGCCACTATCTAGTGGAGATTTCTTTTAACAAGATAAAAACAGCATCTAGAATTAACCAAAGTGATTTCGATAAATGTTGACAGAATACACAGAAGAACTGTACAAAAAAGATCTTCGTGACCCAGATAATCACGATGGTGTGATCACTCACCTAGAACCAGACATCCTGGAATGTGAAGTCAAGTGGGCCTTAGGAAGCATCACAACGAACAAAGCTAGTGGAGGTGATGGAATTCCAATTCAGCTATTTCAAATCCTGAAAGACGATGCTGTGAAAGTGCTGCACTCAATAGGCCAGCAAATTTGGAAAACTCAGCAGTGGCCACAGGACTGGAAAAGGTCAGTTTTCATTCCAATCCCAAAGAAAGGCAATGCCAAAGAATGCTCAAACTACTGCACAATTGCACTCATCTCACACGCTAGTGAAGTAATGCTTAAAATTCTCCAAGCCAGGCTTCAGCAATAAGTGAACCGTGAACTTCCAGATGTTTAAGCTGGCTTTAGAAAAGGTAGAGGAACCAGAGATCAAATTGCCAACAACCACTGGATCATCGAAAAAGCAAGAGAGTTCCAGAAAAACATCTATTTCTACTTTATTGACTATGCCAAAGCCTTTGTGTGGATCACAATGAACCATGGAAAATTCTGAAAGAGATGGGAATACCAGACCACCTGATCTGCCTCTTGAGAAACCCATATGCAGGTCAGGAAGCAACAGTTAGAACTGGACATGGAACAATAGACTGGTTCCAAATAGGAAAAGGAGTACGTCAAGGCTGTATATTGTCACTCTGCTTATTTAACTTATATGCAGAGTATATCATGAGAAGTGCTGGGCTGGATAAAGCACAAGCTGGAATCAAGATTGCTGGGAGAAATATCAATAACCTCAGATATGCAGATGACACCACCCTTATGGCAGAAAGTGAAGAAGAACTAAAGAGCCTCTTGATGAAAGTGAAAGAGGAGAGTGAAAAAAATGGTTTAAAGCTCAACATTCACAAAACTAAGATCATGGCATCTGGTCCCATCACTTCATGGCAAATAGGTGGGGAAACAGTGGAAAGAATGGCTGACTTTATTTTGGGGGGCTCCAAAATCACTGCAGATGGTGATTGTAGCCATGAAATTAAAAGATGCTTACTCATTGGAAGGAAACTTATGACCAGCCTGGACAGTGTATTAAAAAGCAGAGACATTACTTTGCCAACAAAGATCCGTCTAGTCAAGGCTATGGTTTTTCCAGTGGTCATGTATGGATGTGAGAGTTGGGACTATAAAGAAAGCTGAGCACCAAAGAATTGATGCTTTTGAACTGTGGTGTTGGAGGAGACTCTTGAGAGTCCCTTGGACTGCAAGGAGATCCAACCAGTCCATCCTAAAGGAGATGAGTCCTGGGTGTTCATTGTAAGGACTGATGTTGAAGCTGAAACTCCAATACTTTGGCCACCTGATGCAAAGAGCTGACTCATTGGAAAAAATTCTGATCCTAGGAGGGACTTGGGGCAGGAGGAGGAGGGGACGACAGAGGATGAGATGGTGGGATGGCATCATCAACTTGGACATGGGTTTGGGTAGACTCCAGGAGTTGGTGATGGACAGGGAGGCCTGGCATGCTGCAGTTCATGGGGTCACAAAAAGTCAGACACGACTGAGTGACTGAACTGAACTGAAAGGAGTCATTAGAATGTGTCTTTTGTTTCCTTTTATTCTGGGGAGATTTGCCTATTAATTTTAACTTCAATTGTGTATTTAGCTCTTTAATTATTAAATAGTCAAATATACTATAATGAAATAGTCTTGGTGAATCCTTGGTGAATGCTTAGTATAGGTAAATCACTGCAGAAAGGAGTCCATTTAATCTTTAAACATCTTCAGATAGCAATATTTCATCACTGCCCATGGTAGCTGATACTAATATTTATGAACAATATATTTAAAGCAACACAATTACAACTACAGTACCTTTTTTATCATTTCTGTGTATTTTGCTTAACATTTTAGTTCAATTTCATGATTAGGTGATCATTTGTAAGAGGCCTAAGTCTAGACAATTTTATCCTCATTAGCTCGAGATCCTTATTTCCAAATGTCCATGGAATGTCTCCATTTGAATGCCCTACAAACACCTTTAACTCAGCATAACTAGAACTTAATTCATTATTTTCCATCCCTCAAATTTTCCCTTCTTCTGTGTTCCCATTTTATCTTAAAAGAATCACTTTACTCCAAGATAAAGAAGCACAAAGTATAGTATTATCCATCGGGAACCAAATCTCTCTCATAACTATTTCTACCTCTTCCTAGACACTGGTATTGCCTAACATTAAGCCCTTACTTCCTCATGCGAACACAATTGCGTTTCCCAATCAGTTGATTCAAACCATCTTCTACCCTGTCCTCATATTAAACTTTCAAAAGCACAGCTTTGGTCATGTCACAATGCTGTTCAAACACCTTCAGAGTCTCTCCAGGCAAGGTAGCATTTGAGACTGACCTTTGAAGATAATGTTTTTTTAGAGAATGTGAAAGCATTCCAGATATTCATGTGAAATGAGCTCTAAAAGAAGATGGAGTGTTTCAGGGCTAGCACATAGTTTGATATCTCTAAAGGGTAGATGAGTGAGAGAAAGAGCTTGAGCAAGAAGCAAGCTTAGAATTCTCCTCTTGCTAGTTCCTTTACCTCAAATATTTAGTGTTCAATCTAGCTCAAATGCTATATTCTCCAAGACATCTTCTCTGGTACTGCTAACTGGAAATAATCCTTCTTCAAACATAAGCTTAACCCCGCATACTCTGTATAGCATTATAGGTATTTGTGTACAGACTTCATGCTCATGATGGTGCAGTAAGCTATCTGTAAGGAAAATGTGCATCAGGTTCATTTGGTTCAACTCCCAAATCACCTTTTTTTTATGAAAAAGTAAATATGCAAACATTGCAAATGGTAGAGTAGATTGACAGCCATCCTTGTAGAAAACAATAAATACATCTACCCTAAGATAAACCTGAGACTTTAAAAAGACTCAAAATATTTTAAGCAAAATTGAAAAAAATTTACATAAAAACTAAAGAAAAGAAAACTTTGTGGAAATCATACATTTTAGTAATAAACCCATTAGAAACTTTTCAGGTTTCCACTGGTCATCATTTATTACAGGTTGTTGAATGAACTTTTAAGGAATTAAATTCAGATTAGAAAAAAAGAAACATTTCTGAGTACTGACTTCAATCTAATGTAATAATGATTATCATTATGTACAAGGTATGAAATTTTATCCTTTTGCATTACTTGGCATTTCATTTTTGCATTTGGGTTTGCCCTGTGTGATAAGTTGGTTTCAGTTTTTGAATTGATTTGTAATAGAATGTGCTTGCTGGGCTAAAATAGTCCTTTCATTACACTGCAGAGTAATTCAATGTCAGAAATCTTGACGGGGAATGTAAAGCTATAACTTATTTTCCATGTATAATCAACCCTCAGTTATCTCAGAGTGGACTATCCATGTTTCAGGGAATTGCATGTCAACATTTATCAAGAGCACTTGCTGTAGATGCTCTGGTGAAAGCACATATCTTGCTTTACTATTTCTTTTTTTTGGTTGATTCAGTCTCTCTTCCTATTTTTTTCTTTGCATTCAGTCTATATCACAGTATGAATACAATATAATGACTTAACTACATGTTCTTGCCACTGGAAAGTTGTGAGAGTAGCTCTGATTTTGAGTGTTACTCTGTTCCATGAAGTGAAAGTGTTAGTTTTTCCTTCATGTCCGACTCTTTGGGCCCCCATGAACTCCTCCATCCATGGGATATTCCGAGCAAGAATACTGGAGTGGGTTGCCATTTCCTTCTCTAGTGTATCTTCTTGACCCAGAGGTTGAACACTGGTCTCCTGCACCACAGGCAAATTCTGTATCATCTCAGACACCAGAGAAGCCCATAGAGTCAGTTTAACAAACTGACTCTACTAAACTGACTCTACTCCAGAGTCAGTTTAACAAAGTGAAGCCTACCTGAAACAACTAAAGGAATTCAGGATGGGAAACATATATGTTGTATATGTATATTGCCTCCTCAAGTGAAATAACATGTACGAAAATACTCTATATGTAAATAACAATCCTAATATATTCCACAAGATTAGCTTAAGCTTCCTCCTGAATTGGATGAAATTCTGGGGTAGTGGAACAAGCACTTTATTTGAAATTGTACGTGCTAGGTTTGAGGCTGTCTCCTACAAAAAACAAGTTCTGTACTGGGCAGTGCAAATTAATCTCCAAGAGCATTATTACTCTCACTGTCTCTTGTTTGTTCCTGCTTAATCTTGTTTTCCTCTTTCTTTTGACACAACATTCTGACTTTGCTTTGAGGAACCTTTACCCATCTGAGTCCATGTGTTCAAGGTGGAGCTGACCTCCCTTCCCTTACACAACTCATGGGCTCAGGACCCACACTGGCCAATTAATCTCAGGAATTACAGAAAAAGATGTTAGATGCCTGAAGGGGCTGGTAGCCATGTTTGCTCTTTGTGGAATATATATGAGAACAAACAACAGATAAGGCATGACAGAGAATGTGAGTAACTCAATGCCCTGAAATTGCTGTTTGATGCAGAGATGTAACTAGGAAATGAGTGCCTTACTGTTTCCAGCACATGAGTGAAGGAATTATATTTTAATGTTTTGCTTACTTGAATTTCCTATTCAATGTTCAAATGTTAAATGAGGTAATAGTGCATTGTAGTGGATTGAATGCAACATATTGTGAAATTTTTATGAAAAATAAATAAAACAATAAAGAAAAAATTAAAAATAAGCAAAATAGTGTTATTGCAGCATTTGGCTTAAAACCTGGCACATTTTAAAGAAATAAATGGATATATCACATCAGATCAGATCAGTCGCTCAGTCGTGTCCGACTCTTTGCGACCCCATGAATCGCAGCACGCCAGGCCTCCCTGTCCATCACCAACTCCTGGAGTTCACTGAGACTCACGTCCATCGAGTCAGTGATGCCATCCAGCCATCTCATCCTCTGTGGTCCCCTTCTCCTCCTGCCCCCAATCCCTCCCAGCATCAGAGTCTTTTCCAATGAATCAACTCTTCTCATGAGAGGGCCAAAGTATATACTAGATATAAATAAAATATTAGTATAAAAAGTAATACTAGTTTGGATAAATACCTACAGGGTAGATAATGAAGAATTAAAAACTTAGAGAAATCTGTATGCAAGTTAAGAAGCAACAGTTAGACCTGGACATGGAACGACAGACAGGTTCCAAACTGAGAAAGGAGTATGTCAAAGCTATATATTGTCAGCCTGCTTATTTAACTTACTTGCAGAGTATGTCATGCAAAATGCCAGTCTGGATAAGCACAAGCTGAAATCAAGATTGCCGGGAGAAATATCAATAACCTCAGATATGCAGATGACACCACCCTTATGGCAGAAAGTGAAGAGGAACTGAAGAGCCTCTTGATGAAAGTGAAAGAGGAGGTTGAAAAAGTTGGCTTAAAACTCAATATTCAAAAAATTAATATCATGGCATCCAGTCCCATCACTTCATGGCAAATAGATAGGGAAACAATGAAAACAGTGAGAGACTTTATTTTTTTGGGGGGTTCCAAAATCACTGCAGATGGTGACTGCAGCCATGAAATTAAAAGACACTTGTTCCTTGGAAGAAAAGCTATGACCAACCTAAACAGCATATTCAAAAGCAGAGACGTTACTTTGCCAAAAAAAGTCCATCTAGTCAAAGCTATGGTTTTTTCCAGTAGTAATGTATGGATGTGAGTGTTGAACTATAAAGAAAGCTGAGCACTGAAGAATTGATGCTTTTGAACTGTGGTGTTGGAGAAGACTCTTGAGAGTCTCTTGGACTGCAAGGAGATCCAACCAGTCAATCTTAAAGGAAGTCAGTCCTGAATACTCATTGGCAGGACTGATGCTGAAGCTGACACTCCAATACTTTGGATACCTGATGTGAAGAGCTGACTCCTTTGAAAAGACTCTGATGCTGGGAAAGATTAAAGGTGGGAGGAGAAGGGGACGCCAGAGGATGAGACATTTGGATGGCATCACTGACTCAGTGGACATGGGTTTGAGTAAGTTCCGGGAGTTGGTGATAGACAAGGAAGCCTAGCATGCTTTGGTCCGTGGGGTCACAAAGAGTTGGACATGGCTGAGTGACTGAACTGAACTGAACTGAATAAAATAAATAAATAAATAAACTATATCTGTTATAGAACACTTTAATAAGAGTACATTTAAATAAATGAATGGATATTTCCTGTTCATGGATGAAAGATTCAATATTGTTAAGATTTCAGTTTTTTCAACTCAGTCTACTAATTCAATACAACTCAGTCAAAATCTCTGCAAGCTGTTTTATAGATATTGACAAAATAACTTTAATTTTATGTGGAAAAGCAAACTGTATAGATTATCCAACTCAGTATGATGAAGGGCAAAGTTGAGGACTTACTCTTCTCAATTTCAAGAGCTACTATAAAGCTACAGTAATCAATACAGCATGGTATTGATGAAGGCATAGATAGTCAGATGAATAGAAAAGAATAGAGAGCTCCAAAATAGATATACACAAAGGTAGTCAACGAATATTTGATAATGATTCATAGGCAATTCAATGTAGAAAGAATAGTCTTTTCAACAAATGATCCTGGACAATTGGTTGTACATATGCCCCCCCCCAAAAAAAAAGACCCTAGACAAAGACCTACACAACTTTTATAAGAATTAACTAAAAATGGAACACAGACACATATGTAAAATAGAAAACTATGAAACTTATAGAAGAAAATATAAAAGGAAATCTACATGTGTTGTGGTTGGTAATAAACTTTTAGATAAAGCACCAAAAGCATGATTCATGCAAGAAAAAGTTTATAAGTTGCATTTTAGTTAATTAAGAACTTACGCTGTTTGAAAAGCACTGTCAAGAGAATGAAAGGATATACCATTAATTGGGAGAAAATATTTGTAAAACATTTATCTGGTAGAGGACTTCAACAATAAGAAATTGAACAACCCAACTAAAAGATTTGAATAGACACCTCACAAAGATAATATGTAGATGGAAATAAACACACAAAAATATTTTCAACATCATTTTTCATTACAAAAATGCAAATTAAAACAACAAGATATAATTAAACATGGATTAGAATATCTAAAATCTGAAAAATACTGACATTATCAATTGCTGGCAAAGATGCTGAGCAGAGAAACTCATATATTACTAGGGGGAATGCAAAGTGGTACATTCACTTTGGAAGACAATTTGGCGGATTCTTACAAAGCTAAATATATTCTTACTATATGATATAGCAATCGATGAATTTGATTTGAAACTTGTGACCACACCAAAAAAAACAGCCCATAAATGTTCATAGTAACTCTATGATGTTCATAATAACTTCATAATTACCAAAAACTGGGAGCAACTCAGATGCCCTTTCAAAAAGATGAACAGTCAGACAAACCATGATATATTTGCACAATATAAAACTATACTGCAATAAAAAGGAATAAGCTATGAAACTACACAAAGACATGAATGAATCATAAGTGCATATTGCTAGGTGAAAGAATAGAACCTGTAAAGACCATATAGTACATGATTCTATGTATTTGTTCTGAAAAAGGCAAAAAATAGAGGAAGGAATGGATTAGTGGTTGTCAAAAGTTCAGGGATAGAGGAAGAAGATTGAATATGGAATTATTTAGGGGAGAAATATTTCATATGATAATATAATGGGGGACACATGATACCATGTATTTATCAAAACCAGTGCAACTTCACAACACAAACAATAAACCTTAATGTATGCAGATTTCTAAAAGTTCAGAAGGTCAGGATAAAATGCAAAATATGGTAAAAATAATGTAACTGTATTACAAAAGTGGGAAACTATCTTGTTTTAGGGGATGGGTGAAAAGGTGATGACTTATGTAACTTTGGAAATGAATGGACTATGTAAGACTAAAGTAATTGTAATTAAGCACTCTATTTTAGTTTTTTTCCCATGGACCTACAGGTTAAGAATTATGAAAAATACACATTTACCTGAACAGTTAAGTAAATGGCTAGAGCCAGGGTTTTTTACTATTGGATTAGGAAGTTACAGATAAGAAAGGAGAGGAGACAGAATAATACATGTGTTAATGGATTAGAATTGGAGATATTGGTATGAATTCATGCTTAGCTTAATGTTGGTACAGAAGGGGATATATATAAATATTTGTAAATTTGCAAATATTTGGAGATTATATATTTATTATATAATATTATATGGTACCTCTATCTATAATAGGATATATGTATTATATATATATATATCCTTGCTCTGTTGGCTATTGCTAGAACAAGTAGCAATGAGTATTCCTAGTCCTGAGATCTTGGTTTCTAATATGATTTTCCAATAAAATGAACCAGGACTCTTTGGTGACATGGCTGATTCTTTTTTTTTTTTTAAACTTTACATAATTGTATTAGTTTTGCCAAATTGAGGCAAGAAATATACAAGATGAGCCTGGTGCATCTTAACAGAGCCAGAAAGTAAGGAAGTACACCAGGAATCATGAAGGCTGGAGTATATCAAAGTGGAATAGAAACTAACTGCAAGTATTGCCAAGAGCCAAAGCTGGCACAATTAGATATCAAAATAAATAAAGTAGTATTGGATTATAACTTAAAATATAAGGATCCAGAGTATATATATAAGTATCCAGAGTATATATTGGAGAAGGAAATGGCAACCCACTCCAGTGTTCTTGCCTGGAGAATCCCAGGGACGGAGGAGCCTGGTGGGCTGCCGTCTATGGGGTCGCACAGAGTCAGACACGACTGAAGCGACTTAGCAGCAGCAGCAGAGTATATATTACTATAAGTAAGTGATTGAATAAATAAATAAATGGGGGAATAGACAAATCACCTATATGGATGAATTCAATAGTATATCAACCAGGTGATCAAGGCCAATATCAACAATAACAAATCATGGTCAAAGTGTGTGCCCCTGACAAGATGTGATGAAAATGGCACTTTATCTCTGTGATCTTCCTCTAAACTCATAACCCCAGACTAAGTATGAGAAAAGCATCATAAAAATTCCAACAAAGGGACATTTTACAAACTACCTAGCCATTATTCCTCAAAGGCAACAAGGTCATCAAAAACAAGGAATGTCTGAAAATCCATCTCAGTCAAGAGAAGCCTAAGTAGACACGATGACTAAATGTTCTGTGTTATCCTGGAAGAGCTCCCAGAAGAGAAAATGGACACTTGGTAAAAACTAAGGACATCTGAATAAAGCATGAATGTCAGTTAATAATAATGTATTGTTTGTTTACTTGTGGCACTATATAACATACTGCTGCTGCTGCTGCTAAGTCGCTTCAGTCGTGTCCGACTCTGTGTGACCCCATAGACGGCAGCCCACCAGGCTCTGCTGTCCCTGGGATTCTCCAGGTAAGAACACTGGAGTGGGTTGCCATTTCCTTCTCCATATAACATACTAAGTTATGTTAATATATTAATAATAGAGAAAACTGAATGTGGGGTATGTTGACCTCTCTGTACCATTGTCACAATTTTTCTATAAGTCTAAAACTATTTGAAATTTTAAAAGTTAATTAAAAGTATGTATGTTTGAAAGGCAAAATTATGAATTTAATAGAGTAAAATGTGGGCAAGTATCTTTGAGACCTAAGGTCAGCAAATGACAAAAATAAAACAAAATACAAACCATGCTGTGGGGGAGGAAGAGATGAATATTATGAAATCAATGTTAAGGCTTTCTATTCAATGAAGGTATCTTTGGACAAAGTCAATATACAGAAGGTAAGACAGAAAAGATGTTTTCCATGTATAACATTTACAAAAGGTTAATATATAGTATACAAGAAATTCCTACAAATTAACAAGGAATAGAAAACAACAGTAATAGAAAAGTAGGCAAAACCTATGACCAGGCAATTTACATAAAAGGAAATCCCCAAATCAAACACACACACAAGAAGAAATGTTCAAAGTCATGAAGAATCAGATAAATACATTTAAATTACAATGTGTAATTTCATAGGTAAAAGGCCAACAAAACCAGAGAGCTGATGATACCACTGTTGTGGCTCATGAACCATAGTATGCATTCAGTAGAGACTGCTGATATATTTTAGTCAAATGTATAAGATGAATATCTTATAGTTGTGAATTTTTGCTTCATATCCCAAAGAAATCACTGGTATGCTTTGCATGCTTAGACAAATAATGTTACATTTTTATTTATGAAGGTGTCTCAGTGGCATCGTTTGCATAATGGGGAGTGGGAGGAGATAACCTGGGTGTTCCTCACTGGGACAGTGACAGCACTGGGAGAGAACTGAAATGTGGTGGATGAATGCAGGTAGAACACTCTGTGTGTGTGTGTGTTAGTCACTCAGTTGTGTCCGAATCTTTATGACCCCAAGGCCTGTAGGTGGAGTTTAGAAACAGTATTAACTGAAAAAAAAAGAAAAAGAATGAGATATGTAAGTGTATTAAAAGTACCTAGAGAAAATACCCATATACCATGAACCACACAAACTAACTGGAGAAGGAAATGGCAATCCACTCCAGTATTCTTGCTTAGAAAATTCCATGCACAAAGGAGATCGGTAGGCTACAGTCCATGAGGTTGTACAGAGCTGGACCCAACTTAGCGACTGAGCATGCATGAGTGAGCACACAAACTAATCAATCAGTAAAAACAAGAGAGAAGGCCTGTATGCACCACTGATAATAAGGCATGATTAACTGAGAAACGTAATAACTCAAAAACAATGTAATATAACAATCAGGAAGGACAATTCAGTAGGAGTCATTATTTTCAAGGAGGGAAAATCAGTGTGGGACAAGTTAGGTCAAGCATATACTAAGTGAATATATAGTTCATATATTTTTATATTCGAATTTCAGTGGAAAGTTTAAGAATGTTAGTAAGCTCCCATACAATCAGAACTTTTGAATTATTCTTATCAATCATCCTTACCAATATAAAATATGCTAATTTGTTTGTGAGTTTGATTAAGGAGAGAAAAGAGAATTTATTTTTCACTCCTGATGTTTTTAAGGCATACACAGGATCAACAAAATTTCAGGCTCGTCCAGGGAATGCAAGCTGCAGATAAATGAAACAAACAAGCAAACAAAAAACAGTAAAAAGATTCATTGTCGATGAGAATGCAAAATGGTATAGTAACTGTGGAAAACAGTTTGGCAGTTTCTGACAAATATTAACATAGTCCTAACTATAGGATCCAGCCATCTATTCTATATATTTATAAAAGATTGACAAAAGGATTTAAAACAAGTAGATATTCAATAGCCTAATTATAGTGAACTAACAAAGCAGAGGATTTTATGTGTATACTAATATGATGAGCCATCTTCACAAAGATAAAGACACAGGAAATTAATTAGGTGAAAGCTTCCTTCTGGTGTTTTCTTTCAAATATTTTTCAGAAATATCATTAGACTTCCTGTTTTAAAAATGACTCATCATTGTAAGTCATCTTTTTGGCAATTATTATTACTTTTTAAGTGACCACTTGCCTAGACAAATAATTATTTGTGTTAGACCAGGAACAAAGAAGTTTGATGTGATTTAATCTATTAGCTACTTTTTTAGTTGATGTTTGCTAAGTATCAGAACTGCTTCTAATAATTGTCTTGGTCTTGCTTGGTGCCCTTTTTTCAACAAAGGAATTTAACATATTCCCCATTAGCTGGGGGAGAAAAGAGCACAAAACAACCTTCCATGGCTGTAGTAGCCTTGAAGATAAAGCAGACTCCATAGGATCAAGATATTTAAGACCTTTGACGATCCAGCCAGTGCTTGCCTACTTCTCATCCAGGATTTCTCAGCCTTGACACTTGATATTTTGGGCCACATAATACTCTGTTGTGGTGGCTGTTCTGTGCAATATAAAATTTTAGTAGCATCCCTGGCCATTACCTCCTAAGTGTTTGTAGCAAACACCACCCCATCTCTCCCCATACTCCATTTGCTGTAATAAAGAAAATTCTCTCTAGCTATTGCTGACGCCTCTGTAGGACAGTATCCTGCCCTGTTAAGAATCACTGCTTCTAGGCTCTGTGAGGCTCCTCTGTCCATGGGATTCACCAGGCAAGAATACTGGAGGGGATCTTCCCGACCCAGGGATCGAATCCAGAATCCTGGACTGCAGGCAGATTCTTTACTGAACTGAGCCACCACCGGGGGAGCCCCTTTCACCATTATACTGTATTAGTTTCCTATCGCTGCCATAACAAATCACTACAATTTAGCAGCTTAAAACAATACCGATTTATTATCGCACAGTCTCATCAGTTACAAGTTTGACTAGGTTGTTTTCTCTTCTCTTCACAAGGACAAAAATAAGGTCTTGGCTAGTTGGGCTTTTAGCAGGAGGCTCTGAGAAGAATTGACTTTCAAGCTCACTCAAATTACTGGTTGCATTCAGTTCCTTGTATCTGTAGAACTGAGGTTCTCCTTTACTTGCTGATTCGCGGAGGTCATTTTCAGCTTCTAGAGGCCATCCACACCTGCTGGCTGTTGTCCCTCTTCAAAGCCAGCAATCTTGGGTCAATTCCTTCTCATACCTCAAATCTCTTACTTCCCGTTCTGCCTCATCACTTGGCTGCATCTCTCTGATTCTGGCTGGGAAATTTCCCTGCTTTCAATGGCTCAAGTGATTAGATTTGCTCAGCCCTAAATAATCCAAGAGAATTTCTTCCTTTTCAGGAATGTAATTTTAGTCACATAGACAGAGTTTCTTTGGGCAGCACCTACATTATTGCTTGATGAAAAACTAAGGTCAATCTTGGGGGATACCACTAGAATACTACCTTTCACAAATCCCCACCTCAAATACTAAGATCCAATAAACCAAATGACCTATGATTCTGCAAAAGTGTGTTCTTAAGCTTGTGAGTAATGCTTCTGGAGCCTATGCCCTGTCTTCACTTGACTCTCCCTTCAAGGCCTGCTTGGATAGGGGCTCCAGGGAGCCTCTCCTGACCATATCCTGCGGGTATGATTGTATGCACATCCTCAGAATACTGCTCTCATCTGAATCATAACACCTGACACATTACACGGGACTACCTAATTAGTACAGAGTGAAAATTCAGTGTTGGTTGAATTAATAAAAGCTTATCTGTGTCAAGATTTGCCAGAAATGCAGAGTGCTTCATGGATGAATTAAAGATAAAATGTTTCCTATGCACTTTGTGGAGTATTTCAGTGTTTCTACCTATTATCAAATATTTTCAAGTACTATTCATCTTCATATAAAACCATTCTTAATATGTGTTTTATCCCTATATGCGGGATCTGAAGAAGCTAGAGCTATTTAGAATCTATCTGAACCTCAAGAGTTAGGTCATTAGAATTGGATAATCATTGATAATAAGGGTGAATTAATTGAAATAAGGCTCCTCACTGTATCTACTTCTCTTTGGTCCAACCTGAAATGGAAGCTACAGGCAATACTGCATTTTTAGTACTTCCTAACATTGCTCAATGTTTTGTTTGTATTAAAACTATAATAGAGAAACAGAGAGAAACCTGCATTCCTGCTGAAGTTGTCCTCAAAGGATCAATTTTAAAACATTTTTTCTGAATACTTATAATTTTAATATGGTAGAGACAATTAAGACTTAACACAAATATTCTTCCTGTTTTCTTTTCCTTGCCCCCAAATTTTATTTTCAAAAGTATTAGGTAGGTCCAAGGGTGACGGGGCCCAGGGTGTCTAGATCAAGAGGGTCGAGGGAGTGACCCTCCGAGAGCAAATCACAGGGCCAAAACCCAGTCAGAGTTGGGAGGATATCTATACAGGAGATTTGCGCCATTTACAGTATTATAAAAAGATAAATCAGGTTTAAAATATCTGTGGTGACATAAATAAGTCATAATGCTAGCTTAGTAACCGGAGACAGAAAGCAAAGCAGTCTCATTTGCCTGGTGAATGGAAAAGGCTTCTAGATGTATTGAAGCCATGGGTTCTCCTAGAACAAAGTACCTACCTATTTTTCTCACTCTCCCTGGTGGCTACTTGCATGAGAAAACACTTAGACCAAGAGTGGGTCTGGAGAAACTGCCTTCATTGGCGATACCCTGGTGAAGACCCTGCTTCTAGGTATCATGCCATTGATCTGCCATTAAGAGATGATGCCAACCTCACCAACAATGAATTTAGAATTTCCTCTGCCTCAAGTATTAACTTGCTACCTGACTTTTCCAACATGCTATCATGCCATGAAAGGGAGAAAAAGGGAGCCAGTGTGTCTATCCTAGAGAGTTCAATAATACATTATTTGTATGCCTTGGGATGTATTTAAGATCCTAACATTTTCTGACCATATTTCAGAATTTAAATCATTTAAAGAAAGTCTTAACGACAATATCTCAGTATCACTCAAGGGACCTGTCATGCCCTTTCTTGAGTTTCACCTAGAAAACAAGAACATCTCTTGAATAATTAAACATTTTGATGCACAGAGAATAAGGAAATAAGCAATGGACATTTACCATGGCTGAAACTGAGCCACTATTTTCTGAAGTTGGCCTAAAATACTAAGCTTTGCAAAGTAATTTTAATGTTTATCCTTACGTCTTCATGCAGCTATGCATTCCAGTGCTTCCCAGAATATTTAGACAGTGCTAATGAAGCAGAAGACTCTCAACAAGTGGTCTTACATTAATTGAAATGGACTGAACTGAAGCTTTTTTGTTGTTTTAATTTTCTTATGGAAATGCTGCTATTTAGCTTATAAGGGAAAGAATAATCTTGTATTGATACATCTTGTGAAATGGACATTAATGTCTTTGTACTTCAAACAATATTGTGAAAACACAGCCAGTAGTGAAACATCTCTCTTAAGATATATTGTATCATACAATACAAGGTTCCACAGATCAAACTTATTTTTTATTCTTCTCTTATCTATTATTAGATTAACACTGATATGAATGATACTATCAGGATTCATACTGTACAAACTAGAGCTTTTGCCTCATTTGAAAGCCAGATTAGCTTGGTAAATAACAACATGCACATAAAAAGTGATTTATGCATCTGAAGAAAATAAAAACTTAGATATTTTAATATCTCAACAGAATTTATAAATATGGCAATTTTTACTGTTCATTATCAGTCAATAGGAACAACAGCAGATTCTGGAAGTGAATTCTACAGAGTGGTATGACAATTACTGTTATATATCTCAGCAATCTTCTAATAAATAATATGAGGCTTGTTTGCATTTATCAGAGTGATCCTTAAGCAAAAACCCATGTGAGAAAGAAAGCTTGCATATTTATAAGAGTAAATTTACATATAACTACACATAAAATATTCCATTCCTTTGTAAAATACTTCTTTATAATTTCCATTAAAATCATCATGTAATTATACCAGAGATACAAACCTAACAAAAATTATGCCAAGCATTATTAGAGGGAGTGCTTTTCAATTGCAAGGGCATCTGTTCTGTGAGAATTTTCTAGTTTCAATTTCTGTTGCATCAAAAGAGAGAGAGAGAGAGAAAATAAGGACTTTGTCCCTTGAAAGGACTGTATTCAAAGGTCATCCATCAAAATTATTTTAAAACTGTGGTGAAAGTGATTATAATAAAGTATTAGATTGTGTTATTATAAACAATAAACAGATGTATACAGAAAGAGGGAAGTTCTTTTTCATCCTGTGGCTATGAAAAGAACTATATCATAAACACATACTATTATGGATGTTTCAACAGATAGTCCTTCATTCAGCAGGGCTTTTCACTGAGTACTTGCTGTGTTTCAGCACCTATGTGCTGCACTTGGATTTGGAAGTGAATGCCTGAATCCCATAGACTCCACTCTAAGAAAAGTACGTGGATGAGGCTGAAAAGTAAATAAACAATTGTCTCACAGTATAGGGTACTTACCTCTGTGACTTAGCCAAATCAAGACCAAGCCTTGAAAGACTAGTTAAAAGGGTCAGGAAAATAATAGAGAAGAATATTCTAGGGAGAGGAAAAATGTGTTAGATAATGGCTATAGAGAAGAGAATGCTATCAGGGAACTATGGATAGTTGAATGTATCAGGAACCTAGGGTCAACCCTGAAGAGATACAAAAGACAAAGGTGGAAAAATGTAATCTAGATGTCTTTACAAGGAGCTTGGTTTTTGTTTTGAAAATGTTTAGGAATAATAGTACTAATGTATTTTAGACAAATGATTGTCATATTAAAATTTATATTTTCAAAAAATCATTCCTCTAAGTAATGGTGCTCAGAGCATGGCCATTGGACCATTGATATCAGCATCACCTGGAAACTTAGAAAAGCAAATTCTCAGGTGTCAGCACAGACCTACTGGACCCAACAATCCATGTTGTAGCAAGCCCTTCGGTGATGCTGGTGCATACTAAAATCTGAAAAACATTGGTGCAGAAAATGAAACTGTGGAGGCTTTTTCAGTACAAATATTTTCAGCTACAACATCTTAAAAATCTGATCAACAGTAGCTTAAATAAGAGTTTATATATATTCAATAACAAGAATTACCAGGAAAGACAGTCCAGGGATGGCACAGTAGTCAAACAATGCCATAAAGAATACAGGCTCCTATCTTTCCACTTTATCGTTATCAGGATAAGACTTTGGTTGTTTAGGGTTACATGCTGGCTGTTCTACTTCCAGGTTTTATGACTGGCATCCCCACAGAAAGGCAGCTGGGTAATGCAAGAGCAAACGCTTATCCTCATGTGTTTTGTTTTAACTTTATGGCAAAGAAGCAAAACTGAAAACATCTTAAGCCTCTTCTGTGCAGATCTTGTTGGTGAGAACCATATCAAGGGCCTTCTGATTAATAGCTACAAAGATGCTAAATGGGAAATGGCTGTCTTGAAAAGTAAGTTCTTCTCCCACAAGTTCTCATTTATTGGGTACATATTTTTTTCTCTGCTAAATATCTCTATGAAATACACATATTTTAAGTGTCTTTTGCAGTGGAGGTGCAGACATAAGGAACAGACTTGTGGACACAGTGGGGGAAAGAGAGGATAGGATGAACTGAGAGAGTAACACTGAAACATATACATTATTATATACAAAATAGAGAGCCAGTGGGGATTTGCTGTAAGATGCAGGGAGCTCATATTGGTGTTCTGTGACAACCTAGAGAGGTGGGATAGGATGGGAGGTGGGAGGGAGGTTCAAAAGAAAGGGGACATATGTATACCTATGTGAAAGTCACTCAGTCGTGTACAACTCTTTGTGACGCCACGAACTATACAGTCCATGGAATTCTCCCGACCAGAATACTGGAGTGGGTAGCCGTTCCCTTCTCCAGGGGATCTTCCCAACCCAGGGATCGAACCCAGGTTTCCCACACTACAGGTGTATTTTTTACTGCTGAGCCACCGTGGAAGCCCCATGTATACCTATGACTGATTTATATTGATGTATGGCAGAAAAATAAATACAGTATTGTAAAGCAATTATCGTCCAATTAAAAATAAATAAAATTTTAAGTGTCTTCTGTATTAAGAGGAAAAACAAAAACAAAAACAAAAACCTGAATAGTGAAGCCCTAGTTTCCTTGCTGGATACTCAGTGATTCTCAAATATTGGCCACCTATGAATTCCAGGATTCTCTTCTTAGGTCCCTTGAAGGTATATTATAATTTTCTAAATATGTATGTTACATTTCATTAGAACAGTGTAGACTGTATGAAATAATTCTCAGAAACTTGAAACGACATCCTAGAATTACTTTCAATTATTCAAGCAACTATCTGGGGTACTTCATGCAGAAATACCTAATATGGAAATTCTCCCTTGGTATCACCTTTGAGGCTCACTGAATCTGGAAATTTCCCCTGGATCAAGACTGGATAGCCTACTTTTGTCCTGAGGGTTGACAAATGCACACAAAGACAAACACATACTTGAATTAACCATCTTTCCTCACCTGCTTCTCTGTAGCCTTTTTGCATGACCTTCAGTATTGGTTTCAAGTATGAGACAAGTACAATTATCACCATTTATCAGCTAGAAAAGCTGTTGTGATGAAAATCAAAATCATTTACTCTTAGAATCTGACATTTGTAAACTGCTAAGCAATTTGCATATTGGTGGAAAGCAAGAATCCTAATTCTTTATTTCCATATTTCCTCTAAAGTACAATATAAGCAAAAAAAAATTGTTTTTTTAATATTTGTTGAGGACTATCAGGAAAAAAATCCCAGTGTCCTGTGGGTCCATCCTGCATCTATCACAGGCTATGATGATGAGTGGTCCTAGCTTAGGAATTAGGAACAGAGGCTATAGGCGACCCTGAGGAGTAAACACTATTTAATCAAGAAAACAAGCAGCATCATGAATAGTCGCTGCTGAAAAAATGCAAATACCTTAAGAAATATGTTGTTCTGGACACAATTCAAAAACATTTGGGAGACTGAAACCTTACGTGTTATAATTACACGCATACACTGACAGGAGGGATGAACATAAACAATAGCACTAACCATTGCTCTTTAGTTGAAATAAAGACAATTTAAAAACTTCAGATCACTGAGCAAAAGGCAAGAGTACCAACATCAATTTCAAAGTCATTGTCAATAGTGTATAACACATTGTCAAACAAACGCGCTTCTCTTGCTGTGCAGTCTGCTCCTATTGGCATTTGGCAGTCTGAACACACAGTCATGCAATCTAATGCTCATATTTTCCAAACATAACAAAAGGAGAACAAAACTCTGCAGATTACTAGAAAATATTAGCAAGCGCATATATTAATGGGTCTGTTTTAGTGGATTTAGATAAAGGACAAACTCTAGATCCTCTTACCTCTGTAATCATAATTTTTCTATACGTATATCCAAAGAGGTATATACTGTTATCAGATATTATAGTTAGTGGCAAGATATGGAGGTTTTTGAAAGAATATTTTATATGCCAATTAATTTGAGAATAAAAGAAAGGACGAAGGAAGAAAGGAGAAAGATACTATAGATTTTTATCTAATCATGTTTGAGCCTCTACTTATTATTAGAAACAATATAGGTTTGCTGATGTTGACTATCTGGGGACTCCAAAAATCATGATCTTTTTTTTAAGGCTCAAGTTAGTACTAGATGCATTCACATTGACTAGTTTACTAACAGAAATATATATTACTATTTCTAATAATAGATGTGGATAAGGAAGCTGAGCTTGGCCAGAGCCATAGTATTTGTATGCAGGAATGTCAGATTTAAATTATGGACTATTAAATCTACAGCCCCTTCTTTTTCCACTTTAGTGGACTTCTCCCAAAGGACCTAAACCTGTCTCAAGCAATTCTCAGAAAGAAAATGATGATCTACCCTTTCCACAGGCACACTCCTGGTTATTCCCTGAGAGTTATAAGGGACCTCTAATACTGGGCAGACACCAATTAATGTGCAACATTTTGTCTGACAAGTTAGAAGCAATAACAGATTCCCTCTCAGCATTCAGGTGAGGTTAGAAAGAAGGAAAACTGGATATTCCAGCATTAGACAGGAAGCATCTCTTAGATGAGTTCAAAACCAAAAGAACCAAGGGGTCCAAAGCCTAAGTACAGAAGTTAAGGAAATCATTCCTAAAAGAAAATAAAACAAGAAGCTGAGATGTTGCTCAACTTATACTACTTTTCACGAATTTAACTTGAGAATCCCTATGTGCTACTAATCAATATTTTGAGCACACAGTTATATTGTCTGGAGGACAGGGAGGAATGGGAAAACAAAGTAAGGGAGTAAGGAAAATGAAGCCACACAAAGAACCCTGCACATAGTTTTTATCTAGTGCTGGTCTGCTTATGGACATTAGCAGAAAGCACTTTCAGAAATCTGTGTAGTGCTGATCTGGGAATTAGAGAGACATATGGATTCCTCTGGGCCACACTTGGTAACAATTAATAAAGTCCTGGTATGTGAATGTTTGAAATGATTCAATCTTGATATTAATCTATTGACAAAAAAGGTTTTTGTTTGCTCTTGTTAATATTTCACATTTAAGTGGCTTGTTGTACTTACTTATTTCTTCATAGAAGCCTTGTAGAAAGATAGCAGCCCTTTTTTATTTTTTTTTTTCCTTCATGACAGAATAAGGTATAAAAGCTTTCCCTTTCCTGGTGGCTTAGTTGGTAAAGAATCTACCTGTAATGCGAGAAACCTGGGTTCTATTCCTGGGTTGGGAAGATCCCCTGAAATAGAAACCCACTCCAGTACATTTATAATGCTTGCTTCCATATGCTCTCAGATTCGGATAGATAGTCCCTAACAAGCCAATATTATATTTATCCATGTAAATGGATATTACTGGAATGGTAACCCACTCCAGTACTCTTGGAGAATTCTGTAGACAGAGGAGCCAGGTGGGCTACAGTCCATGGGGTCACAAAGAGGTAGATGTGACTGAGCAGCTAACATGTTAGTCAAAAAGCCCAAGTCTTTTACTCAGTTATTAACTAGGAAGTCAGGCATGAGCAATAAGGGGTGGCCTAAGCTGAAATACGGGTGGCCAAGCTGATCACTAAACCCACCCCAGACATGCCCAAGTGCGGTTCAGGAGAGCTCAAAGATATGCTACAAAATAAACAGAGACTTTTCTTCAACTCCAGTCCATGTGCCCTAGGCACACAGTGGATACAAACCAACCACAGGGGCCTCTCTCACTCATGCCCCGAGATGCACAGCTGTTTCTTCCAGTGACCTCAGGCAGCCAGGAGCCTATTAAGGGTTCATAAATATTCTATACATACATACATCTGATTATAACAGACTGAAATATGCGAAAGCCATGCCCAATGGAGACTGTTGTTATGCAACTTGCAACTGACAATCAAAACTATCAGTCCATGCCCACCTAGATGAATATGTAAAAGCTCTGTCTTGAAAACCAGCCCCCAACCTCGTACCTCATCATTCCAATGCCACTACCTCTCTTGAGGTGTTCTTTCTGTTCTTTCCTTAATGAACTTGTTTTTGCTACGGGTAAGACTTCAGATTCTTCTCTGTGTCCTTACCAAGAACCAAGGCCCATGAAGGAGGGTCCTCTTTTACCCTCCCTACCCCATAATACAACCATATATCATATTTAGCATTTTCAGAGATTGTCATGTATTCCATTTTCTATTTTAGTAGCAAGCCAGAAGGACTACTTCATTCAACTCAGCTCTTAAACCTCCAGCTCTTGAAGGCTCTGCATTTCTTTACTAACTATGCAATGCCTTGTCATCACCCCACATCTTTCTTTAGTGCTTTGTGATATATATATAAGGGAAAGGGGAAGAAATAAATTTTAGAGTGGTTATTTTCCAATTATTGGTCAAAAACCCCTCCAGGGGTTGACAGATATTTGTTTCAGGAGGGCATTTATAATGCTTGCTTCCATATGCTCTCAGATTTGGATAGATAGTCCCTAACAAGCCAATATTATATTTATCCATGTAAAAAAGTGAAAAATCTCCCTTGCTGTCAAACTTTTTATCTTCTAATCTCTGAGAACTCCTCTATCATGTAATTTTCTTTATTTTTTTCCTATACATAAACTGCATTTCAATGTTTCTAATCTGCTAAGAACCCTTCACTTTGCTCTTTGGGCCATAATATCAGAATCTAATTCAATTATAATTAGCTTGGCATAGGTTCCATATTTCAATTTCTATTTTAGTTTGAGATGTGGGATTAACCATCCAGAATGGGCATTCAAGGTCCTGCCCTGAGGTTGGTATGTAAGATTTGCCCTCATAGGATAAAGCAGAAGTGTACAGAGATTTCTAGAGAGCTCCTTGCTTCCACCCTTTCAAACCTTTCTTCTGCATTTTGTTTTTAGCCAGAGAGAGAGCATCAAAGGATTTTGTCAGTCATGGAGAGAAAACCTCTATCCCAACAAACAGGCTTTGGTCTTTTGTCATAATGCTAACGATAAATTGATCATTTCATTAAAAGAAACACCACAAACACAAGAATTCTAATAAACAGATTCCTTAGTCCCTAGGAAACCTCTTCTTAACAGAGCAATGTGTAAAACAGCACAGTATGCCTATCAGAACAATTTGTCCTTGACAATCATATAAATAGTTTAGGGCACATAGCCCTACAAATAAATTGTTGGTAGCGATTTGGGGGAGCAAGACTAAAAGAGTAACTCTTGATGAAGGGATCTGGCAGGCTTTCTATTCTAATGATAGTGAGTTATGTGACTTGTTAGAATTTCATCAATTTCTAAATAAATGTCAGTAGACTTTATTGCAAAAAAAAAAAAAAAAAATGTTTTCAGTATGCCATCTTGGGTGTCCTGGAAGGATTTCTACTTATTTGTTAGCTTCAAAAACCATTTTTACTAAACTTCCCCTTTTGAAAGAGGGAGGATAATACAAAATATGCAAAAATCTATGAAGAAATTACCAAGTAAGGATGATTCAACAACATATTTTATTATGGATTTCGTTTTCTTGTTAACCTAAACTGAATGGCTGACACAGTCTCCCTAAAGCCGGCATATTTGTTTAATTATGCCTTAAAAATAAAATTGTAGCCCAACTAATGTGTGGAGAAAATGTGAAAATTTCAAGTATGCTTCTTGGCCTCTTCCTTAAAAAAGAGAAAAAATATTTTAAATTCTAGTTTTAATGTTTTGTAGTTAATAATTTTTGACCTTACAGTATGACATACTATTTTTACTGCTGAAGAGAAAAATCACAGATGTAGAATTTATCAATTTACTGTATCTATCTGATTCACATTCTGATTTTGGGAAATGAAACATTATATTATGGTGTCAAAATGGAAGGAAATAAAAAGGCAGTCTTAAGAGCATTTGGATAACTTAACTATATAAGTCGCTAGAGTCAAAGCTGCTAAGATTTAGTAATTTTTTTAAAGTTGGTAGATTTTTTTTTTTTGCACTTTACTATCTTTTCTAGTTTCACATAAGTACATAAGTGAGAAAAAGAACTATCCATTACAGAACCTCTCAAAAAATCATGTTTTGTTCATCTGCCAGACTCTTTCAGCAAATGTGTCGATGATGAATTTCTCTCTCCCATCCCTCTCTTTTATTCCATCTCTATTTGAGAAAATACAGTTGCAGGATTGGCCTTAAAGAATTTTTTTTTTTTTTTTGATTCACCGAGAGATTTGGAAGGCCAGATGAAATATACTTATTATTACTTAAAGTGTTGTAGGAAGAGGAAAACTCAGGAGAAGATGACATTTATTAAGACCAAACAATAAATTCCCTTCTGTTACTTTTGGACTCATTCTTTGTAATGAACAGTTTATTTTCCAAATTCCTTTCTTAGGTGTGTGTATGTGTATGTTGATATATATGATAGGTTTCTGTATAGTCCTATGGAAATAATAATTATAAAACTAAATTTTGTAAGGCCAGAAAACACACTCTTAGACTAAAACCTCTAATTTTTCCATTTTCCCATCCATTACTCCAAGGAGACTTTCTCTTTACCATCCTAGAGACCTTGTCATAAACCTTCCATATTCTGTTTATTTAATAAGTCTTCTCACTTTAATTTCCCCCTTACTGTCACAAACTGAAATAACACTATTCATCCTTCCTGTGCAATGCAGGCATGCTAAGTCCCTTCAACCGTGTCCAACTTTGCGTGACCCCTTGAACTGTAGCCCGCCGGGCTCCTCTGTCTGTGGGATCTTTTCAGGCAAGAATATTGGAGTGGGTTGCTATTTCCTTCTCCATTCCTCTGCAGTGTTAGCTTCTAAACCTTTTATTCTTTATTCTATTAATCATTTTATTCCCCAGCTCTGCATCAGTCCAGACTCTTTCTTTTTTCTTTTTTGTGGCTACTGTACAAGGATCAAAGAACAAGGTATAAGTAAAATAATTCACACTGCTACAAATGTTCCTTGGAAGGAAAGCTATGACAAACCTAGACAGCATATTATAAAGCAGAGACATCACTTTGCTGACAAAGGTCCATATAATCAAAGCTTTGGTTTTTCCAGTAATCATATATGGATATAAGAGTTGGACTATAAAAAAAGGCTGAGCACTAAAGAACTGATGCTTTGAAATTGTGGTGCTGGAGAAGACTCTTGAGAGTGCCTTGGACAGCAAAGTGATCCAACCAGTCAATCCTAAAGGAAATCAACCCTAAGTATTCACTGAAAGAACTGATGCTAAAGCTGAAACTCCAATACTCTGGCCACCTGATGCAAAGAACTGACCCACTGGAAAAGACCCTGATGCTGGAAAAGATTTAGGGCAGGAAGAACAGGGCAGCAGAGGATGAGAGAGTAGGACGGCATCACCGACTCAATGGACCTGAATATGTGCAAACTCTGGGAGACAGTCAAGGACAGGGAAGCCTGGGGTGCTGCAGTCCACGGGGTGGCAAAGAATTAGTTACCTCCTCAAACTTATGATTTACCTAATCAGAAAAAGTAGTCTCCAAATATTAATCTGACATACTTATCTGAGTTCTCAGATGATTACAAAATCAAATGATCTAAATACACTTATACCCATCTCAAATTTAAAAAAAGATATCCACTGTATTTCCTCTCACATTCTCATCTCTGATGGTACCTTCACTATCCATGACTTTCTCATCAGAGACAGACTAAGTTTATTCCTCATCCATCAGTCTCCAAGATAACTCAAACTCTGGGTCTGCCTTTACACAGAGAGAGTTGCATACTATCAATTCAGATATGAGGCAGAAAGAACAATAAGCATGTTTAAGGTGGAAACTTTAGAGTTAATCCCCAATATATTTTTCTTACTCAGTTTCCAAATCTAATCTGTCACCCAAGAAGTCTTGTTGAATCACCTTCAAAAATGTGTCTTGAATTGATCTCCTTATTTCATCTTTAATGGCAATGCCTTAAAGCATATCCTTTTGATTTCCTGCATGGAATACTGCAACAGACCCTTATTCTCCACACCTCCACATCTTCTTTGTTCTCATGCTTTACCACCAAACTTTTTTTGCTTTTTGGTAACACATCCACCTAAGTTTTTCAAGACTTCTTATTTTCTAAATCAAGGGTTTAGAATCTTTTACTGTGTAACCCACTAATAAAAAAGGTTAAGCAGGCACTACAAATGCATGTATCAGTCATTTCAGTTCAGTTCAGTCGCTCAGTTGTGTCCGACTCTTTGTGACCCCATGAACCGCAGCACACCAGGCCTCCCTGTCCATCACCAATTGCCGGAGTTCACTCAAACTCATAAATGCATCGAGTCTGTGATGCCATCCAGCCATCTCATCCTCTGTTGTCCGCTTCTCCTCCTGCCCTCAATCCCTCCCAGCATAAGGGTCTTTTCCAATGAGTCAACTCTTCCCATTGAGGTGGCCAAAGTACTGGAGTTTCAGCCTCAGCGTCAGACCTTCCAATGAACACCCAGGACTGGTCTACTTTAGAATGGACTCATTGGACTGCAAGGGACTCTCAAGACTCTTGGAGAAGAGTCTTCTCCAACATCATGTTTCAAAAGCATCAATTCTTCAGCACTCAGCTTTCTTCACAGTCCAACTCTCACATCCATACATGACCACTGGAAAAACCATAGCCTTGACTAGATGGACCTTTGTTGGCAAAGTAATGTCTCTGCTTTTCAATATGCCATCTAGGTTGGTCATAACTTTTCTTTCAAGGAGTAAGCGTCTTTTAATTTCATGGCTGCAGTCACCATCTGCAGTGATTTTGGAGCCCCCCAAAAATAAAATCTGACACTGTTTCCAATGTTTCCCCATCTATTTCCCATGAAGTGATGGGACCAGATGCCATGAACTTTGTTTTCTGAAAGTTGAGCTTTAAGCCAACTTTTTCACTCTACACTTTCACTTTCATCAAGAGGCTTTTTAGTTCCTCTTCATTTTCTGCCATAAGGGTGGTGTCATCTGCATATCTGAGGTTATTGATATTTCTCCCGGCAATCTTGATTCCAGCTTGTGCTTCTTCCAGCCCAGCGTTTCTCATGATGTACTCTGCATATAAGTTAAATAAGCAGGGTGACAATATACAGCCTTGACGGACTCCTTTTCCTATTTGGAACCAGTCTGTTGTTCCATGTCCAGTTCTAACTGTTGCTTCCTGACCTGCATACAGGTTTCTCAAGAGGCAGGTCAGGTTTTCTGGTATTCCCATCTCTTTCAGAATTTTCAACAGTTTATTGTGATCCACACAGTTGAAGGCTCTGGCATAGTCAATAAAGCAGAAGTAGATGTATTTCTGGAACTTTATTGCCTTTTCCATGATCCAGCGGATGTTGGCAATTTGATCTCTGGTTCCTCTGTCTTTTCTAAAATCAGCTTGAACATCAGGAAGTTCATGGTTCACATATTGCTGAAGCCTGGCTTGGAGAATTTTGAGCATTACTTTGCATGTAATAGATACTTACATGTATAGATTATTACAAATTGCACACATGTACTAGAGATATGTACTTTGTGTGCTACAAAGATACTTTCAAAAACAACTTTTTGGAAATGAGATAATACAACTATGAAATTTTAATATTTTCATACCGCACCTTAAAGTGCCATCTTTTATCCCTCGTTAGGTTCACACATCCCATTTTGGAGACCATTAGTGCAGTTCAGGCTCTCTCATTCTTGGACTACTGATATTTGGGCTAAAAAAGTTTTGGGGGGCATGCAGGATGCCATCCTGTTCATCATAGGGTACTTAGCAGCACCTCTGTTTTTTCCAGACATTGCCAAATGTTCTTTGAGTAACAAAAATTGCCTCTGGTTGAGAAATGCTAGTCTACATGGAGGATAAAGTAGAAAGAAATAAGCCCAATTTATAAACCCATCTGTGGTCTCCAGCTTTGTCTCACTCATACCACTCCATCTTTATTCATGTTATTAGCTCCACGTAGCACCCATTCCTACCCCTCTTTCTTTGAACAAGAATCAATTCAAATTTCTCTGTGGAAGAGGTTACTTCTATTGCACTTGTACATTTGCTATTCCCTCCTTGTATCTACATGGGCTTCCTCGGTGGCTCAGATGGTTAAGAATCCACCTGTAATTCAGGAGACCTGGGTTCGATCCCTGGGTTGGGAAGATCCTCTGGAGAAGGAAATGCTAACCCACTCGAGTACTCTTGCCTAAAGAATCCCATGGACAGAGGAGCCTGGTGGGCTACAGTCCATGGGGCCACAAAGAGTGTGACACAGCTGAGCAACTAAGCATGCATGCATGCTCTGTATCTACATATCTCTATCTATTATCTCTATCTTAATCCATCACAATGTTTATTTCTAACTAGGTAGTGAGTTCTTGCAGCTTAGCATTTGCATGTATCAGCCAGAGTCTGCTCATCAGTGGTGTTTTGGATTGAATAAATTCTGGAATGACTCTCCTAACTCTTCCAAAACTATGCCATCGCTCTCAATTACATAAAGGTACAATTTTTTTTTTCCCTGAGCTATTCTCTCTCTGTTTGTCTCTGTCTGTCTTTCCTGCTATCTCTCTGCTCTCTCTCTGTTTTTCCTCTGCCAAGTACACAACTATGGCACTTACCTAAAGAACCAGTATCTTTAAACGCAATGAAAAATTTTATTCCTGAATTATTTAGTTTAGATGAGTAAATAACTGTCAACACTTCCCTTTGTTTTATATGATACAAACTTGGGTTTTTTTCAGAGCCTCACAACTTCACTGCACATGATCTTACATTCCACTCTACTCTTCAGAGTGAAGGAAATGAATTGAATAGGGCCAGTCTCCATCATATAGGCAGAGTTGATAACTAGCTACGGTGTATTTTACGAGCATGATATAGTTGCTCTTTTGCAGCTTGTTGATGTTTTATGTTCATTAACATTTACCATATGAAATAGTATGAAATTTAAGCATATACAGAAAAAGATAAGTGAAATAAGAAATAAAGCAGAAAATGGGAGGGAAGTGCAAGAGGGAAGGGATATATGTATATATATATGTGTGTGTGTGTGTGTGTGTGTGTGTGTATAGCTGATTCATGCTGTTGTATAGCAGAAGCTAACACAATGTTGGAAAGCAAGTGTATTCCAATGAAAAAATAATTTAAACAATTAAAGCAGATTATGTGTAGTGTTTATACAGGTTATTTTCATTCCTTCACCAAATATTAATGGATTATCTATTTGTCAGGGACCACATTAGTCAAAACGTATATGGCAATCACAAGCCTTGTTCTTGCCAGTTTCTTGGATTCCCTCTGGATAGGCTAATTTGAGTAATTTGCTGGAGTCCAAGTGGTGCTAGTGGTAAAGAACCCACCTGCCAATGCAGGAGTCGAAAGAGATATGGGTTCAATCCCTGGGTCGAGAAGATCCCCTGGAGTAGGAAATGGCAACTCACTCCAGTACTCTTGCCTGAGAATCTGATGGACAGAGAAGCCTGGTAGGCTACAGTCCACAGGATTGCAAAAAGTCAGATATGACTGAAGTGACTTAGCACAGAGCATAAGAGCCATCCCTGGTTATCTGGTACCTGACTGTGGGCTGATTTGGGTGGGTGCATAGTGATTCCAAAGTGGTTGTGGTAGGGACTTAATCAGCTACTTGAGATGAACTGATTGTCCTCTAGAAAGGGCTTTAAATTTGGGGTAAGGTAGCACTTAAAAAAAAAAAAAAAAAAAACAAAAGCCACCAAACTGTATTACAAGGTACAGATGTAATGACTTAAAGTCTCAACAAACTATAAATACAAGTATGTTGCTACTGAAAGGAAAGTACACTTTGAAAACTTTATTGTGATTAGGAAAAGAGAAAAATAGTACCATTGTTATGAAAATATACAAAGTGAGGTGGTGAAAGAATCAAGAAAATTTTTACCTTCTCCTGTTTGGCAGAAATGCAAGGGATACTGTAGCCATCTGATTACCAGCCTGAAGAGGACCACAGAAATATTCTGACTCCCTCGTGCCTCTCCAGGAATCACAGGGGAATGGAGACAGAGCCATTGAATTAAGTAGATCCTAAAACCTACTTGACCTATGGATTTCCAGATTTTCACTTCTTATCAGGAGCATCACACTTGACTCTGTGGCCTGAGAAAGTAGCTGAGTAGCCCGAGTCCATCAGAACTCAAGTTTCACCATCTCTGGTCACTTTGTACCTGAGGTCTGGCTCCTTTTCCACTGTACACGCTCCATGGTTTCCAGCATTCACTTTTCTGCAGTGAACCTCTCTGAGTGTCCCTCACTGTGGAGAAACTTTTCATCTTTAACCTAGATGTTGTATCAATGGTGTTGTATAGAAGGAGAAGTCTTGAGACTACTGTAAAAATAAGACTGAAAACCAGAAGCAGGAGGCTTAAGTCCAAATCCTGAGAACATCATAGAACACCTGACTCCAGGGAACATTAATCGATAGGAGCTCATCAAATGCCTCCATACCTACACTGAAACCAAGCACCACCCAAGGGCCAACAAGTTCCAGAGCAAGACATACCATGCAAATTCTCCAGCAACACAGGAACACAGCCCTGAGCTTCAATGTACAGGCTACCCAAAGTTACTCCAAAACCATTGACATCTCATAACTCGTTACTAGACACTTCATTGCACTCCAGAGAGAAGAAATCCAGCTCTACCCACCAGAACACCGACACAAGCATCCCTAACCAAGAAACCTTGACAAGCCACTGATACAACCCCATCCCACAGTGAGGAAACTCCATAATAAAGGGAACTCCACAAACTGCCAGAATACAGAAAGGACACCCCAAACTCAGCAATATAAACAAGATGAAGAGACAGAGGAATACCCAGCAGGTAAAGGAACAGGATAAATGCCCACCAAACCAAACAAAAGAGGAAGAGATAGGGAATCTACCTGATAAACAATTCCAAATAATGATAGTGAAAATGATCCAAAATCTTGAAATAAAAATGGAATCACAGATAAATAGCCTGGAGACAAGGATTGAGAAAATGTGAGAAAGATTTAACAAGGACCTAGAAGAAATAAAAAAGAGTCAATATATAATGAATAATGCAGTAAATGAGATCAAAAACACTCTGGAGGCAACAAATAGTAGAATAAAGGAGGCAGAAGATAGGATTAGTGAAATAGAAGATAGAATGGTAGAAATAAATGAATCAGAGCGGAAAAAAGAAAAACGAATTAAAAGAAATGAGGACAATCTCAGAGACCTCCAGGACAATATTAAACGCCACAACACTCAAATCATAGGAGTCTCAGAAGAAGAAGATAAAAAGAAAGACCATGAGAAAATACTTGAGGAGATCATAGTTGAAAACTTCCCTAAAATGGGGAAGGAATAATCACCCAAGTCCAAGAAACCCAGAGAGTCCCAAACAGGATAAACCCAAGGCAAAACACCCCAAGACACATATTGGTCAAATTAACAAAGATCAAACACAAAAAACAAATATTAAAAGCAGCAAGGGAAAAACAACAAATAACACACAAGGGGATTCCCATAAAAATCACACTTTTTTAAATCAATGAATGAAATACTACTTGAAATATTAAACTGAAATTTGAATGATCTCTGACTCATGCTTGTCATCTATTATTCTGAAAGAGATTATTGCTATTGAAAAATAAGAATAATCTATAAATTTTATCAAATATTTACTACATACCAAGCAATGTGCTAAGCCCTTTGCATGAGTTATCCATTTTAATCTTCATAACATTCCTAATGAAACAAATATTTTCCTTGCCTGATTTAGACTGATAAGCCAATTAGGCTTAGAGAGGTTAAGTGATTTAACTAAGGCCATTCAGCTAATAACAGGCTGACCCTGCCTTCAAATCCAGGTTTAACTGAATCCAAAGCCCATATTCTTAATCACTGTATCATGGGTTATAGATGATAAACAGATGATAGATGGATGATCAGTAGATTGGTGGATATATTAGTAATTAATAGATTCACAGATACAGAGAAGTATTAAAGGAGGGAAACACATAATATAATTTTGTGTTACATTTCACCCAACCATTCAATGCTGTGATGAGAGGGGAGTGGTAGGCAAATACTTCTCTCTCAGCTTCTGTGAACATTCAGAAAAAGAAAAAAAGAAACATTTATGATTTAAAATAAATTCCTAAAAATCATCTGCATGTGTTATATTTGGTTCATCAACAGGGGAAAAAATAGACACACGCATTGAAAATGAAATATCTATGCTAAATGTCTTTGACATCCTGCCAGATTTACCCACAGAAGGTCTTGACTATAAACAAACAGCTACTTACACATGTATGACCCTGGAAAGAAGACTGAGTGGGCACAAAATGGTGTCTGTTTTATCTTGGGTTTTTGATTCATTTTGAGCTGTCAGATTTTCACCTCCTTTCAAGGAAAAGAAAAACAGGAACTGCGATTCTGCATTTAGCATTGGAGGAAAGAATTGCGTAACCATTTCCAAGTAGCTGACTATATATACCTTTGCTAATGGAGAGGATTGTTTGCAAGGGTGAAATAGCATTTTGTGGCAGAAATGACACTGTGACAACTACCACTCCAATGAATATAGACACTTCCTACACTTGGTTTTAATCACATCTCAGTCAGATCATAATATTTATTAACTATTCAGAACACCTCCTAAATCTTATGGTTCTCTAACTCCTTTTGGTTTCTCCTTTACTTTAAGAGGGACTGTGTTTTTTTGAAAACAGCTTTAAAGACTTGAGTAATAGTTTACAAGGGATGCAAAAAGAAACCTCGATTTTAATTTCCTTAAACGCAGATCCCATGCCCTTTACTTCTTCAATATCTCTTCATTCCCAAACCAAAAAGGCACTAACTCAGTAGTAAGATATAACAGATGGTCAATAAATATTGATTGATAACACTCAAAATGAATTGTTTCCCAAGCTAAGATTTAGATCTTTCAATTATAATGACACAAATATCCACCTACAACACAGTGTTAGTTAACACTCTACAATCTATTTACAGCAGAAGCACTTTCATTTGCACTATTTTGCATGAAAATTTAAAAATGAAAAAGCTGCTTATGTTTTTAAAAGGATATTTAAAGTTTTTTCTAAGTCCAAATGATTGTTTTATTTGAACACATTTTTTTGATTGCACAGAAATACTTCTTATATAGAATTTACTTCAGAGAAACTGGAAATTGAAACTGTTAAATATTCAAATACTGCTTGCTTTGCTTTTTTGGGGGTGTTGTTTATGTAGCATTCTGTGATTTAAATACAGAGTCTTTTTTTCATCAGTGTAATTGATTTTTACTTTTATAAGCTTAATGAAGAAAAAGGGACAAGGAAGGAATTAAGACAGGCATTGTAACATATACTTCAGAATTTATTATATTTTATATTGGCATCATATTTCATAATAAGCCCTAGTTTATTTAAGCAAAAGTAAAGTGTTTAAAAAGTTAATTTTTTAGTTTGTAAAAAATTTTTTCATAGAAATCTTGGGATCATATTTTAAATATATGATTGAGTTCAGTGCCCTTACTGGCTACAATATGACATAAATTTTAAAAGCAAAGAACATTATACATATTAGAAAAGTCTATCTTCCAATAAGTAAATAATTTGGATGAAGCAATTCTAATAGGAATCATAAAGAGCCAAGGGAAGTAACAGACTTCCCTTGTGACTCAATTTAGAAACTTGATGTCTTTGATTTTACACTGAAGATTCATTAAGGCTTTCTGATTGACAGCTATTTAGGGTTCAGTGACTAATATAGTTAGGACATCTTTGAAAATGGAAAAGACCAATATTCTAAATTTCTGTCACTATGAGACTTGTGATCATTAAAAATATTAAAAAGCTAAGCTATTTAAAGCTGTTGGCCATTTTGATTTAGCTGTCACACACAGAGATATAAAACAATCAACCAGTCAGAAAATATTTAGTGCATATATACTTCATGCCCAGCAGAACACCCTCAATCCTTGGCTTAACTTTCACTAAAATTTCCTCTTTATCACTTCGGTTTTCTCTTTGTAAAATAGAAATAACAAATCATCTCATGTCTAATTCACAAGAGTACTTATTTGAAGACTAAAAACTTCATATTATTTACTAATGATATGACCACATCGTCACTCACTAAAAGAGACATAAAAGATAATTGCCTCCAGTATATTATTTGGAAAGGATGACTTTAAAGCCATTAAAAACTTAAGCCATCTTTTTGTAGATTATCTCTTCACTTTAGGCATTTTAATTCCAATAATATTATGTAATAGTCCACATCTTGAGCTGCTGAGTAACACTTTAGAAATTATTTCTGGAATATTCATCAGTGCAGTATAATACCCAAAATTGAATATTCCAAAATATCTTTACAATTCACATCACCCTTTGTGTTAGCTACCTGGAAATAGTTGCTCTGAAAATCCTTCAGCCACAAATCATCTTAGTCAACTTTCTACAATAAAATTTAGGGTATTGAAGAAAGCAATAAATTATATAAAACCTCCAAGAATTTTGTTTAATTTTGTGTTATATATTGAAGTATAATTGATTAAAAATGTTCTGTTAGTTTCAGGTGTATAACAGAGTGATTCAGTTATTCATATACATGTATCTATTCTTTTTCAAATTCTTTCCCCAATTAAGTTGTTACAGAATATTGAGCAGAGTTTCTGCTCAATATGCTATACAGTAGGTCCTTACAGGTTATCCATTTTAAATACAGTAGTGTGTATGTGTCCATCCCAAACTCCCCATACCCTTCAGTTTGTCCTCTGAGAGTCTGTTTCCATTTTGTAAATAAGTTCATTTGTATCATCTTATTTTTTTTAGATTCCATATATGAGCAATATCATACGATATTTCTCTTTCTCTGTCTGACTTACTTCACTCAGTATGACAACTCTGTGTTGAAGTCACTCAGTTGTGTCCAGCTCTTTGTGACCCCATGGACTATATATAGTCTGCCAAGCTCCATGGAATTCTCCAGGAAAAAGTACTGTAATGGGTAGCCTTCCCTTCTCTAGGGGATCTTCCTGACCCCAGGATCAAAGCGGGTCTCCTGCATCACAGGCAGATTTTTTTACCATCTGAGCCACCAGGGAAGCCCTAACAATCTCTAGGTCACTCCATATTGCTGCGAATGGCATTATTTCATTCTTTTCAATGGCTGAGTAATATTCCATTGTATTTATATATGTGCCATATCTTTTTTATCCATTTTTCTGCCAATGGACATTTAGGTTGCTTCCATATCTTGGCTATTTTAAATAGCACTGCACTGAACATCAGGGTGCATGTATTCCTTGGGGCCATGTTTTTCTCTGGGAACATGTCCAGGGGTGGGATTGCAGGATCATATGGTTGCTCTATTTTTAGTTTCTTAAGTAACCTCCATGCTCTTCTCCATGTGGCTCCAAGAATTTATTGAGATAATCTCTTCAATTTTCTATAGGCCACTCTGAAACCAACTTCTAAGTAGAGATGTGAGTTTCTTATGTTGAAGAGATAATTTTCGAAAGACTTCTAAGTTTTCCTAAAAGAATGCTAAACTTGTCATCTACTTTTCAAGTTTTCAAAGCCTATGGATTCACTTCCAATTAGCAACTCAGAAGAGATTCCGGAGTCTTTAGTGCAAATGCCCAACATTTGGCATTTGTTGGAAATTTCTCATTTCCATAGGTCACCTTCCACAGGGCAGTTACAGTTACTCATGTGTGCTGGCCCACCTGTTCCTGTGTCATTGAAGGCTTGGATTTTTGCTTCCATTTACATTTTTTCCTAGTCCTACCTCTTTACCTTGTTTATACTGCATTATTATTTTGTTATATGTGTAAACTATTTCAAACTGCTTGTGTAAGAAAGCAGAATATAAACAAACAAGACCCCATGATATTACACTTGGAGATAATATTTACAGTCTTTTTGAGAAAAGGTGCAATTCAACATAATATTACAGGCAGACTATAGGTAAATGAGTTGTATCTAAAACTTCATTTGTGGGCAGTGAAGTGGAATTCAGTTTTGTTTTTTTTTTTCTGTGAAAGCAGGTCTATAGAAATACTTCTTTGGATGTAAGCAGTTGGCAGTTTTGCACAACCTATTTAACTCATGAAATAACTTACATAAACATTATTTGCCCTGAAAATACTTAAAACAATATTGTTTCAATGAATTTTATTAAATAAACCAAATTTTAAAAATGAGTCCTTATGTAATGTATTTGTTTATCTCCTTTTTGGTCAGGAAATGTGCCTTACTTGTTTTCACATTTCCACTGGGTAACATAGTGGGAGTGCAGAATGCTCTAGAAATGTTTGTGAAAGATGGGAAGGAGAATAAATAACTGCAAGAAGGGAACAAAGATACCTAAAGCATGTAAAAGAGACTTCTGGGCATAGTCGAGGTTATAGAAACCAATGGCACCAAGTCTCTGTTTTGTCTAACTGTAACAAAACACTTAGACATCTATTTCCTCTTCACTGGAAACCTTATGCATTATTAGATTAGATTTGATTTATTTCAGTAGAGGAAAAGAAAAAGACATGAGGGCTGAATGGAAAAAAAAGACTTCTTTTTTTTTTTTCCATTTAGGTGAGTATGCACGACCTGGGAGAAAAAAACGAATCTAACATTTTTACAAAGATATATGTGTTCATAGGAAAAAAAAAGACTTCACTTAACAAATAAACTGTTTTTAGAAGTAAATTGTAAAGAAAAAATGGGAGCAAGTCAATTGCACCATTCTTTAGAGACAGAAAAATGAAAAAAAAAAAAAAAAGAGACAGAAAAATGGAAAGGGTAGTCAAGATTTTTGTGTAGTATCCCATGTTGGTGCAACCAAATCATACCATCATCATAGCAACACTCAGGTGAATAAATTCATGCAAAGACTAAAAAATTGGAGAATGAATTTAGGATTCTGGGGAAAGAGAGGAAGCTATATCATATGGCCATCTGAGTGTACTAGGTATTAATGAAGACATGTTCTTATTATACTATTTGTGTTATAGATAAGAAAATTTTATCATTATCTGCCTTTTCCTTCCATAGGTCATATATATATATATATATATATATATATATATATATGTATATACACACACACACACATATATATATATACACACACATGCATACATATATGTATATGAACATTTTATTCTCATGTCAGTTCAAAATAGATCTCATTTCTGAAAAATACATTTTATTTCATATTGATATTAGTATTACTTGAAGACTAAAAAGAAGACATTTTCACAGCTATTAGCCTGGAGCCTGTCAAAATGGCTGAAGGTCAAGATTAGAAGGCAAGTGAATGTGACATTAGGAGTTATCATTGTCTCCTAATTGACCCTGACATTAGGTCATATCTTCCTGCCCCTTGTAAGTTTTCTGGCATCTTTCCTTCCACTAACAAGCACACACTTTGTAATTATGACTATGTCAAAGACCTATTCAGAATCTTTAAGTCTATGTTACTGAAGTCTACATTTGGAAATATTTGTACATTTTAAAATAGAGACATTAAACCATTTTTCTTAAAATACACTGTTAATGACAGAACGAGGGTTAGTATTCTAGATTCTCTAGAATCTTGTTTAACACTTCTAAAATTATTAGTTGATGAACTATCCTACATTAAATAAATGTTAGAATCATCTTTCTAAACAAGAAATAATTTTAAAATCATTATTTTCAGTTATTTGTCCACCCTGTGAAACTAGCTACATACAAAATGAGTTGTTCATTTCACATTTAATGCTGAAAGTTAAAACTATTTATAACTAAAGATATATGAGTTAAAGAGATGGTCTCTCCACTTAATTTTCAGCTTTCACTGTAAAAAATTTAACTCAAGCAATTATTAAGTATTTCTTTGCGTTATCATTCAAATAGTCTAATATAGTATGGGATTAAGACAAATACAAAAGAAGGAAAATTTTAAGAAAACATTTAAACTTTGACATGTTTAAATTAATGTTACTATTTGATTCAGAGAAGTGAAAGATAAAAATTTCATCTACTCCACAAATTATTGCTATGAAGACATTCCCAAGATACTATGCACCCTCTCTGTGCTCCTTGCATATTTATTCCCAGTTTGGAATTTCTTCCTATTTTAGTACATTCCTCTACAACAAGTCATTGTATCTCTTTGATGTTTTGAAAGTAAGTAATTTTTTTTCTTATTATATTATTTAAGTGTTGCAATAACTCTGTACATCTGACATGGGATGAAGAGCACCTGTGCTTTGAACGGAGGCAAGGCCAAGATCGGTTTTTCCTTTGTGGTTTTGATAATAAAACAGAACAGGTAACGGTAGCCAATTTCATGGATGATACTAAGATGTAACAGACTTGAGGGCTTCATTTTTGTTGCTAGTTAAGGATAATTAGGACTTTTGACTGTGTGGATCACAATAAACTGTGGAAAATTCTGAAAGAGATGGGAATACCAGACCACCTGACCTGCCTCTTGAGAAACCTATATGCAGGTCAGGAAGCAACAGTTAGAACTTGACATGGAACAACAGACTGGTTCCAAATAGGAAAAGGAGTACATCAAGGCTGCATATTGTCACCCTGCTTATTGAACTTCTATGCAGAGTACATTATGAGAAATGCTGGGCTGGAAGAAGCACAAGCTGGGATCAAGATTGCCGGGAGAAATATCAATAACCTCAGATATGCAGATGACACCACCCTTATGGCAGAAAGTGAAGAGGAACTACAAAGCCTCTTGATGAAAACGAAACAGGAGAGTGAAAAAGTTGGCTTAAAGCTCAACATTCAGAAAACGAACATCATGGATGGCATCTGGTTCCATCACTTTATGGGAAATAGTTGGGGAAACAGTGGCTGACTTTATTTTGGGGGGTTCCAAAATCCCTGCAGATGGTGATTGCAGCCATGAAATTAAAAGATGCTTACTCCTTGGAAGGAAAGTTATGACCAACCTAGATAGCATATTCAAAAACAGAGATATTACTTTACAACAAAGGTCCGTCTAGTCAAGGCTATGGTTTTTCCAGTGGTCATGTATGGATGTGAGAGTTGGACTGTGAAGAAGGCTGAGCACCAAAGAATTGATGCTTTTGAACTGTGGTGTTGGAGAAGACTCTTGAGAGTCCCTTGGACTGCAAGGAGATCCAACCAGTCCATCCTAAAGGAGATCAGTCCTGGGTGTTCATTGGAAGGACTGATGCTGATCCTGCAAATCCAGTACTTTGGCCACCTCATGCGAAGAGTTGACTCATCATCCCACCCTGATGCTGGGAGGGGTTGGGGGAAAGGGGACAACAGAGGATGAGATGGCTGGATGGCATCACCGACTCAATGGAAATGAGTTTTGGTAAACTCCAGGAGTTGATAATGGACAGGGAGGCCTGGCGTGCTGTGATTCATGGGGTCACAAAGAGTCAGACACGACTGAGAGACTGAACTGAACTGAACTGAAGGATAATTATTTTTGGTAAAACATAAAGACAAAGGTATTTAAAGCAATACATTATATAGATTAAAAAATAGCAGGTGATGTGCTTTCTTCAATGAACAATTATATTAAATGGAAAGAAAAACAATAGTGAGGAGGAATAGTTCTATATCCTAAACACCTGAGTTACACATCCATGTCTAAAGTCTCTAATGTAATGACACAACTGAAGCTATCACTGATTCAGCTTTTAAAAATCAGCAATTTGCTATTACAATCATTTCAAGATACTTGAAGGGTGATATTTTAATATAATAGATAATAGAGAGAAAAATTATGCCTATAGGTCTTTGAGCAGTTAACAAGAAAGGTAGAAAAAAACTGTTTAGGACAAAACTTGTCTAGAATATTGAGTTACTGTGGTGGCATTTTGCAACATATGCATGCTGCAGCATCTTATGCTTTATTCATAGCACTTGTGAAATATCCTTATTTTGGTTGATACATTTCTCATTTCCTAACTGTGTCTCTTCTAAGCAGAAGGAAGTGTCTATGTGGTCTATATCTTTATTATTCAAATACTCACTTTGAAAAACATGTCATTGGAAAGACAGAATCATAGGAGAAAAAAATCACAATTATGTTTCATAGATGAAGATTAAATTTCCACTAGCTTTCTTTCAGTTATAGAGTTGGGTATTAAATACAGGCTAAAAGTAAACATGTTTCAATGATTTATGAGTGATTTAAAAGTAGAAACTTTATGTAGAACTGTACATAGAATATATTTCTACATTTCACATCCTATCATTGAATTGTCTTCTATCATTCAAAAATATACACAAAAATACTGAAAAACAAAAAGTAGTAAGAAAAATACATTTTCTGGGGGAAAGCTTGATTTTATTGCTCCTCTAAGTATACCCAGGAAAATTTTTAGATTTGTTGTTCCTGTCCTACTTATTCTCTTGCAACCCTGATATTTTACAAAATTTAAGACTTCTTTTAATCTCTCATACATATCTTTGACCTATGTTAGATAAGAAGCAAGCATTGATTTGTAAGGTATATTTAAATGTTAGTTCATACAGTGTCATATAAAAGTTAAAATGGAATAATATACTTCTTTGAATTATGGTATAAATTACACCATTATCTGAATAATGGTATAAATAAAACAAAATCAGATCAGATCAGATCAGTCACTCAGTCGCGTCCAACTCTTTGTGACCCCATGAATCACAGCACGCCAGGTCTCCCTGTCCATCACCAACTCCCGGAGTTCACTGAGACTCACGTCCATGGAGTCAGTGATGCCATCCAGCCATCTCATCCTCTGTCGTCCCCTTATCCTCTTGCCCCCAATCCCTCCCAGCATCAGAGTCTTTTCCAATGAGTCAACTCTTCGCATGAGGTGGCCAAAGTACTGGAGTTTCAGCTTTAGCATCATTCCTTCCAAAGAAATCCCAGGGCTGATCTCCTTTAGGATGGACTGGTTGGATCTCCTTGCAGTCCAAGGGACTCTCAAGAGTCTTCTCCAACACCACAGTTCAAAAGCATCAATTCTTCGGCGCTCAGCCTTCTTCACAGTCCAACTCTCACATCCATACATGACCACTGGAAAAACCATAGCCTTGACTAGATGAACCTTCGTTGGCAAAGTAATGTCTCTGCTTTTGAATATGCTATCTAGGTTGGTCATAACTTTCCTTCCAAGGAGTAAGCGTCTTTTAATTTCATGGCTGCAGTCACCATCTGTAGTGATTTTGGAGCCCAGAAAAATAAAGTCTGACACTGTTTCCACTGTTTCCACTGTTTCCCCATCTATTTCCCATGAAGTGGTGGGACCGGATGCCATGATCTTCATTTTCTGAATGTTGAGCTTTAAGCCAACTTTTTCACTCTCCACTTTCACTTTCATCAACATGTATACCTGTGGTGGATTCATTTTGATATTTGGCAAAACTAATTATGTAAAGTTTAAAAAATAAAATAAAATTAAAAAAAAAAGAAACTACATTTTCCAAATTAAAAAAAAAAAAAGAGGCTTTTGAGTTCCTCTTCACTTTCTGCCATAAGGGTGGTATCATCTGCATATCTGATGTTATTGATATTTCTCCCAGCAATCTTGATTCCAGTTTGTGTTTCTTCCAGTCCAGCATTTCTCATGATGTACTCTGCATATAAGTTAAATAAGCAGGGTGACAATATACAGTCTTGACGGACTCCTTTTCCTATTTGGAACCAGTCTGTTGTTCCATGTCCAGTTCTAACTGTTGCTGCCTGACCTGCATACAAATTTCTCAAGAGGCAGATCAAGTGGTCTGGTATTCCCATCTCTTTCAGAATTTTCCACAGTTTATTGTGATCCACACAGTCAAAGGCTTTGGCATAGTCAATAAAGCAGAAATAGATGTTTTTCTGGAACTCTCTTGCTTTTTTCATGATCCAGCAGATGTTGGCAATTTGATCTCTGGTTCCTCTGCCTTTTCTAAAACCAGCTTGAACATCAGGAAGTTCACAGTTCACATATTGCTGAAGCCTGGCTTGGAGAATTTTGAGCATTACAGCAAAAGTTTGTTCATTTTATCTGCTGCATAATACTCCACTGAATAAATTTATTTATTTATATTTCTACTAATGCTCATTTAGATGCTGGGAACTTTTCACTATTATAAATAAGGCTACAAATGACTATTCTTCCTGATGATTCCTGATATACCTCTGCAGCTGTTTTTCTGTGTTATCATTTTACATGAGACTTGAACTTTCTGGGCTATAAGGCACAGGCAAATTCAGTCTCTCTGGAAATAGCCAAATTGGTCTCTCATTTGGCTTTGCCAAATAGCATTCAATAATTAATTGAATGCTTAATTAATTGAATTAAGCATTAATTGAATTCAATTAATTGAATCATTAATTGAATGCTTAATTAATTGATTGAATTCCATTAATTGATAATTAATTGAATGCTTAATTAACTGAATTAAGCATTAATTGAATTCAATTAATTGAATGCTTAATTAATTGATTGAATTCAATTAATTGAATAATTAATTGAATGCTATTTGGTAAAGCCAAATGAGAGACCAATTTGGCTATTTCCAGAGAGACTGAATTTGCCCATGCCTTATAGCCCAGAAAGTTCAAATCTGGATGTAAAATCATAACACAGAAAAACAGCTGCAGAGGTATATCAGGAATCATCAGGAAGAATAGTCATTTGTACCCTTATTTATAATAGTGAAAAATTCCCAGCATCTAAATGAGCATTAGTAGAAATATAAATAAATAAACAAATTTATTCAGTGGAATATTACGCAGCAGATAAAATGAACAAACTTTTGCTGTATATAACCCACATGGAAAAATCTTTTTCAGCTTTATTAAGATATAATTGACATATAACACTGTGTATATCTAAGGTATGCAACATAATGATTTGATACACTTGTATGTTGCAATAATCACAAAAAGGTTCAGTTCAGTTCAGTTGGTCAGTCATGTCCAACTCTTTGTGACCCCATGAATCACAGCACGCCAGGCTTCCCTGTACATCACCATTTCCCGGAGTTCACTCACATTCACTTCCATTGAGTCGGTGATGCCATCCAGCCATCTCATCCTCTGTCGTCCCCTTTTCTTTCTGCCCCCAATCCCTCCTAGCATCAGAGTCTTTTCCAAAGAGTCAATTCTTCACATGAGGTGGCCAAAGTACTGGAGTTTCAGCTTTAGCATCATTCCTTCCAAAGAACACCCAGGGCTGATCTCCTTTAGGATGGACTGGTTGGATCTCCTTGCAGTCCAAGGGACTCAGGAGTCTTCTCCAACACCACAGTTCAAAAGCATTAATTCTTTGGTGCTCAGCCTTCTTCACAGTCCAACTCTCACATCCATACATGACCACTGGAAAAACCATAGCCTTGACTAGACGGACCTTTGTTGGCAAAGTAATGTCTCTGCTTTTGAATATGCTATCTAGGTTGGTCATAACTTTTCTTCCAAGGAGTAAGTGTCTTTTAATTTCATGGCTGCAGTCACCATCTGCAGTGACTGTGGAGCCCAAAAAAATAAAGTCTGACACTGTTTCCACTGTTTCCCCATTTATTTCCCATGAAGTGATGGGACCAGATGCCATGATCTTCGTTTTCTGAATGTTGAGCTTTAAGCCAACTTTTTCACTCTCCTCTTTCACTCTCATCAAAGGTTAATAAGATCTAAAACATCTATCATCTTACATAATTATCATTATCATTTTCTGTGTGTGGTGAGAGCATTAAAATGTTCATCACATTTAGCTCAATACTGGGTGATACCCCATGCCTTCTGAGGACAGACATTTTCCCCCTTGGTTTAAATATCACCTTTTTCTCAATCCTCATCATTATTTGTGATGTTCTGTAGGGTCTAATTAACTTAAAACTTATTACTTTATGAATAATTTTTACATTACTTTATGAATAATTTTTACATTCACATGCCCCACCTTTATTTCTAGTGAAAGTCTGCTTCCATGTCCTACTAGCCTTATCTCACCTCTCTCTAACAGATCCTGCTTTGGAGCTTAGTGTCTTAGTCTTAGCAAGTCCCCTCCCCACCACTATTGACTCTTTTCTGAATTCTCATTACCATTTATAAACTGACAGGCACCTAACTGATTCACCACAAAATACTGGACCATTTCCAGGGATCAACTATTTCATGAATGCCCAGTACTGTAGTATTTGTTAGTAATACCCAATCCCCATCCTGCTGTTTTGGGCATTGCCCTTGAGGTGGTTGACGTTTTCCCCCTACTACTTCATCTAAGATACTATTTGCTAACATTTATTGAGTATTTCAGCTTCTTTCTGGTGGCTCAGATGGTAAAGAATCTGCCTGCAATTGACCCAGGTTCAGTCCTTAGGTTGGGAAGATATCCTGGAGAAGGGAATGGCTACCCACTCCAGTATTCTTGCCTGGAGAACTCCATGAACAGAAGACCCTGGCAGGCTACTGTCCACTGGGGCACAAAGAGTCAGACATGACTGAGTGACTAACACTAACTAACTATTGAGCATCTGCTATGTAACAGGCATTGATTGGTGTGTTCTGGGTGTACTAACTCCTTTAGTGAACAATCCAATAAGGTAGGTACTATCGTTCATTTTATAGATGAGGCAACCCCATGTTGATTCATGGGAGGTTAAACAAATTGTTTAAGGTCACACTATTGATTTAATCTCAGGAAAACTGGTTTCATTTACATTCTTAACCACCACTTTATACTGACATAGTAGCCAATTGATAAGCCACTGGCATTTATCCTTCAGTTTAGGGTCATGTCAGATGAACCCTCCTCTGTCTTTCTCTTACTTTACTCAAGTGGTAGGGGGCTCCCACTTAGACATACAGCAACAAGGAATGAATCCCTATTGAATGATATTATTTCCAGTAGCAGGACATGCACAGTCCAAGAAATCCATACTTTGGCTCCACTGTCTTTTCTCTTCAGAGAGAATTTCTAGCAATCTAAGGGTTTTCTCAATAATTTGGGTTGGTGCTTAAATGAATAATTTCATTCTTCTGCACCATCTTGCTAATAAGACTTTGGCTGTCATGGTGAGGTATCATTTGGCTCAGTGGTACACTGTAATTTGATTTGTCTGCCCTGATTCTTACCACCATTCAATAATCTCTTAGGGCCCATGTACTAGCCCTTAATCATATAAACATAAAGTAGTAGTATATTGCTAGGATATTTGTATAGTAGCATCAGTAGAGACCAAAACAATAGTGGCTTATGTAAGAGAGAATATTTATTTCTTTCTCATTGAAAATTTTGACTCAGTAGGACAGAAATGGAGAAACAGACATAGAGAATAGACTTACGGACATGGGGAGAGGGGAGAAGAGGGTGAGATGAATGTTGAGAGTAACATGGAAATTTACATTTCCATATGTAAAATAGATAGCCAATAGGAATTTGCTGTATGTCTCAGGAAACTCAAACAGGGGCTCTGTATCAACCTAGACAGGTGGGATGGGGAGGGAGACAGGAGGGAGGTTCAAAAGGGAAGGGATATATGTATAACTGTGGCTAATTCATGTTGAGGTTTGACAGAAAATAGCAAAATTCTATAAAGCAATTATCATTCAATAAAAAATAAATTAATTAAAAATAAATAAATTTATTTAAAAAATTATTTTATGACTTGAAAGTGATCCAATGAAGTACGATGGCTCCATAAGATCATTTATCTACTTCTCTGTCTACCTGCTGTGGTCCTACCTGCTCCATGCTTAGTCTGTGGCAAGGAGGAAAGAGAAATTGGAGGGCAAGTTGCTTCTTTTAAGGACACAGCTAAGAAGTAATATGAATTTTTTTGTTCACATTTCATTGGGCAGAAGTTAGTCACATGGTCAAAAGCTGCAAAAGAAGCAGGAAAATGTTATCCCAACTGGTATAATAATGTGTATTGATAGACTTTTATTTTATTTGGTTACACAGTATTGTATCAGTCAGAGTTCAGTTCAGTTCAGTCGCTCAGTTGTGTCCAATTCTTTGCCATCCCATGAACTGGAGCATGCCAGGCTTTCCTGTCCATCACCAACTCCCAGAGTTTATTCAAACTCATGTCCATTCAGTCAGTGATGCCATCCAACCATCTCATCCCCTGTCGTCCCCTTCTCCTCCTGTCTTCAACCTTTCCCAGCATCAGGGTCTTTTCCAATGAGTCTGTTCTTTGCATCAGGAGGCCAAAGTATTGGAATTTCAGCTTAAGCATCAGTCCTTCCAATGAATATTCAGGACTGATCTCCTTTAGGATGGACTGGTTGGATCTCCTTGCAGTCCAAGGTAATCTCAAGAGTCTTCTCCAACACCACAGTTTAAAAGCATCAGTTCTTCAGCACTCAGCTATCTTTATAGTCCGACTCTCACATCCATACTTGACAACTGGAAAAACCATAGCTTTTACTAGATGTACATTTGTTTGCAAAGTAATGTCTCTGCTTTTTAATATGCTGTCTAGGTTGGTCATAACTTTTCTTCTAAGGAGTAAGAGTCTTTTAATTTCATGGCTGTAGTCACCTTCTCCTGTGATTTTGGAGCCCAAGAATATAAAGTCTCTCACTGTTTCCATTGTTTTCCCATCTGTTTGCCATGAAGTGATAGGACCAGAGCCATGATCATAGTTTTCTGTATGTTGAGCTTTAAGCCAACTTTTTCACTCTCCTCTTTCATTTACATCAAGAGGCTCTTTAGTTTTTCTTCACTTTCTGCCATAAGGGTGGTGTCATCTGCATATCTGAGGTTATTGATATTTTTCCAGGCCATCTTGATTCCAGCTTGTGCTTCCTCCAGCCCAGCATTTCTCATGATGTACTCTGCATATAAGTTAAATAAGCCAGGTGACAATATACAGCCTTGATGTACTCCTTTCCCTATTTGGTACCAGTCTGTTGTTCCATGTCCAGTTCTAACTGTTGCTTCCTGACCTGACCTGCATACAGATTTCTCAGGAGGCAGGTCAGGTGGTCTGGTATTCCCACCTCTTTCAGAATTTTCCGGTTTGTTGTGATCCACACATTCAAAGGCTTTGGTGTAGTCAATAAAGCAGAAGTAGATGTTTTTCTGGAACTCTCTTGTTTTTTCGTTGATCCAACGGATGTTGACAACTTGATCTCTGGTTCCTCTGTGTTTTCTAAATCCAGCTTGAACTGGAAGTTCTTGGTTCACTAGACCATTCAGGTATGACCTAAACCAAATCCCTTATGATTATACAGTGGAAGTGAGAAATAGATTCAAGATTAGACCTGATAGACAGAGTGTCTGAAGAACTATGGACAGAGGCTCCTGACACTGTATAAGAGGCAGTGGTCAAGACCATCCCCAAGAAAGAGAAATGCAAAAAGGCAAAATGGTTGTCTGAGGAGGCCTTACAAAGAGCTAAGAAAAGAAAAGAAGCTAAAATAAAAGGAGACAAGGAAAGGTATACCCATTTGAATGCAGAGTTCCAAAGAATAGCAAGGAGAGATAAGAAAGCCTTCCTCAGTGATCAATGCAAATAAATAGAGGAAAACAATAGAATGGGAAACACTAGAGATATCTTCAAGAAAATTAGAGATACCAAGGGAACATTTCATACAAAGATGGGCACAATAAAAGACAGAAATGCTATGGACCTAACAGAAGCAAAAGATACAAGAAGAGATGGCAAGAATACACAGAACTATACAAAAAATATCTTTATGACCCAGATAGCCACGATGGTGTGATCACTCACCTAGAGCCAGACATCCTGGAATGTGACATCAAGTGGGCCTTACGAAGCATCACTATGAACAAAGCTAGTGGAAGTGATGGAATTCCAAGTGAGCTATTTCAAATTCTAAAAGATGATGCTGTAAAAATGTTGCACTCAATATGCCAGCAAATTTGGAAAACTCAGCAGTGGCCACAGGACTGGAAAAGGTCAGTTTTCATTCTAATCCCAAAGAAAGGCAATGCCAAAGAGTGTTCAAACTACTGCTCAATTGCACTCATCTCACATATTAGCAAAGTAATGCTCAAAATTCTCCAAGCTAGGCTTCAATCAGAGTGAGAAATGACTATTGGGGGGTATTATTAACAATCTCAGCCATCATCTACAATAGCATGATTGTATTCTCACCAATAACTGGTCAAGGAAAGACCCAAACATTCAAAAGAAGTTTTCATCAGTCTTTTAACTTCAGAGTCAAGTGAAAAAGCCAGACTCCCTAAAGGTACAGAGGTTCATAGAAGAATTTCTATTCTGTTTGGCCCTGTGGTCCATCCGTGGAGGGTGGCCTAGTTAGTTCTGGACTCTCAGGGTAAACTGTAAGTATGTCTCCCAGGTCTTTTCTCTTCTCTTCTTTTGTTTTTCCCTCACTCACAGCACCTCAAACCTGTTGATACCTTTATTATCCCCTACCCATTGTGGCAACCCACTCCAGTACTCTTGCATGGAAAATCCCATGGACAGAGGAGCCTGGGAGGCTACAGTCCATGGGGTTGCAAAGAGTCGGACACGACTGAGTGACTTGACTTCACTTCTTCACCCATTGTTCCACCTTTTCTCCTGTATGGTTTGTGGCTTGACAAGGTTCTTGTTCTTCTGTACTCTGCTTTTAAATAGCAAATGGAGTGCTAGAATTCTAAAATAAGAAGGAAAATGAGGCACTTGTGATGATTTAGCCTGGATATACAATCTAAATAAGATATTACACTGCATGAGCCACCCTTCTATTAGTCTACCTAAAGTGACTGTTTATGTTAAAAAGATTGCATATCATTCTCATACTTTCTGCTTATTTCAGAAGGCTGATTTCCATTACATTAGCCTCTATGAATACTAACATTTAGGAATAGGGTGGGATGAATATGCTAAGTCACTTCAGTCATGTCCGATTCTGTGCGACCTCATAAACAGCAGCCCACCAGTCTCCTCCGTTCCTGGGATTCTCTAGGCAAGAACACTAGAGTGGGTTGCCATTTCCTTCTCCAATGCATGAAAGTGAAAAGTGAAAGTGAAGTCACTCAGTCGTGTCCCACTCTTTGCGACCCCATGGGTGAATATGCTGCTGCTGAGTCACTTCAGTCATTTCTGACTCTGTGCAACCCCATAGACGGCAGCCCACCAGGATGCCCCGTCCCTGGGATTCTCCAGGCAAGAACATTGGAGTGGGTTGCCATTTCCTTCTCCAAAGCATAAAAGTGAAAAGTGAAAGTGAAGCCACTCAGTCGTGTCTGACCCTCAGCGACCCCATGGACTGCAGCCTTCCAGGCTCCTCCATCCATGGGATTTTCTAGACAAGAGTACTGGAGTGGGGTGCCATTGCCTTCTCCGATGCATGAATATAATCTTCACCAATTCAAAGACCTTAAGACAACCTTGTTGTTTTGTTCAGTTGCTAAGTTGTGTCTGAATCTTCAAGACTCCATGAATTGTAGCCTACCAGGTTCCTCTGTCTGTGAGATTATCTAGGAAAGAATACTGGAATGGGTTGCCATTTCCTTTTCCAGGGGATCTTCCCAACCCAAGGATCAAACCTGCATCTCCTGCATTTGCAGGAAGGTTCTTTATCAGTGACCCACCAGGGAAGCCCTAAGACAATCTACTTGCTTTCAATTTTGTTTGTAAGCATTCATCTCAGAATTGAGACCCTCATTACCAGACTACGCAAGAGCCATCATATTTTTTTTGTATTTTTTGTCTCTTTTCAATAGTTGTCTCTTTCTCTGGAATTACTGCATCTCTTCTTCATGGGGAGCGAGAGGGTTAAATATTTCTCTTTTTTTCATCTTCTATTTATTTTAAGGTATATTTTCTGTTTTTTTCTTAAAGCTTTTATTTCTAATAATATCTAATTAGAAATTATTTCTAAATTCTTGGGTTCAGTCACCCATTTATAAAATTTTCTAATTCTGATTTTTGTCTTCCTTTTAAGTATTGGAACATTTACTTTGTGTTTTTAGCTCATTTTTAAAATGTGGTTTCAGTTTCACTCTGTTTTCCTGCCTTATCTTTCTTATGTGAGAAAATTATTATGTTATTTATTCATTTTCTTTGTATAGTTATTTGCATTGAATTTGACATTTATTCTTCTATGTTGTTCATTTTTATATGCAATTTATTTTGCCAAACATCTAAAATGAGGTGGGGTTTAGGAAAGCTTTTAAATCCCAAAGAGTTTCCTCTTTTACTGTTTTTGTATAGTGTCCAGAAATAGGCTTAATTTTTTGGATTTTCTGAATATGTTTTCTTCCTTGAATTTGTCTAGATCAGGCATCGGTAATATACTTTTTCTATAGAAGCCAGATGACAAATACTTAAAACTTTGCAGAGTGTGTGGTCTCTTTTACAAGTACTCAACTCTATAGACAATACCTAAATCAATGAGCATGGCTGTGTTCTAATCAGATGTTATTTACAAAAGCAAGTAGCAGGTTGGAGTTGGCCCATAAGCCATAGTTTGTATACCTCTGGTTCAATTTGTCCAGTAGAACTATAATGAGAACCACAAATATGAAACACATATGTAATTAAATATTTTTTTAGCAATCATATTTTAAAAGTGGCCAAAAGGTAAAATCAACTTAGATATGTCAACTTGGATAAATTAATACATCCAAAATGTTATCCATTATATCCAAAATATATCCAATATATCCAAAATGTTATCATTTTAACATGTAATCAAATATTTTAAAATTATTATAACATCATTTATTGTTTTTATTCTGTCTTCAATAACTGCTGTGTAACTGATAGCACATCTCAACTCAGCCTCAAAGTGCTCAATAGCCACATTACACTGGCCATGGGCTACGTTATTGAACAGCACAGATCTAGACCTTTCCTTTGCTTGTCTATGTTTCTTGTCCCTGTTTCTCCTTAATACTCATTCTATCCCCTTAAAATTCTTCCCAGTGTGGGGCCCTGTCCTGGAAAGGAGCCCTGATGGGCCAGAGTGATAGAGTTCATAGAAGACACTCTGTCTCAGCCTTTCAGACCCTCCTTGTGCTGGTTCCTGCATTTACCTGGAACTGGGAGGGCAGAACTGCCTTTCCTCCTTCCCCCATTCCTAACTGCTTTTCCCATCATGCTTTTCTGTGAAGACTTGATGGCTGCTTTGAGGTTCTCTTGTTCTAAGCTACCTGGTTGCTTCCTCTCCTTATTCCAACATCATACCTGTGGCTATTAATGGTTTGTCTGCATCCACGTATTTAGAGTCTGTGGGGTATTTTTCTATCTAGATTTATTCACCTTTCTTCTTTTATATTTTTTTACTTTATCCCATCTTTAGCCTTCATCTCTGATTATGTTCTCATCTCTCTCCCCATATTCTAATCTCTTTAAATCTTGGTAAACAGAAATAAAAAACAAATACTATGAACCCTGTCTGCTCATAAAGATGTTGTGAAAAGCACAAGGAATCATGTCTAGGAAATCAGTATGCAAACTCTAAGTTGTTCAATAAATGCCAGAAAAATAAATTTTTGGAATCCTAAAAGAAAAAAATTGCCAGATTAGTAGAATTTAGCAACCTTGGTATACACAGCTTTCTCTGCTTTAGATGCCTATTATTTTTTCCTAAAATTTACATAATGAGAAAATTGGGCATAACATCCAAACATTTTCTTAATAATACTGATTCTTTACCTTGATTTTACAAAATTTTCTTAAGGTAATACATTAAATGCTTGTAACAATAATTTAATTTAATTCCATTAAACATTAAATGTAATAAACCCTTTTTCTTCTTCATGGGAAGGTCAAAAAATCAAACAAAAGAGTGGTACAACTCAAAAACCATTAAGCATCTAAATAATTAAGTCATATTATGATTTGTGAAATTTCTGCTTCATTTGCTCATTGTGGCTGCTATTTCATTTTGATAGTAAGAGAGTAAGGAAGTTATATTTCAGTTAGGTCATATTTTTAGAAGAAGTATACTATCAGCAACCCTGGGGTTCCAAACACTCTTATTTACCTAGTGAGATTTTCAGAGAGAATAACCTGGCCTTGAGTCTTTCTACAGGAAGCCAAGAAGACATGAGAAAATATGAGCTATTGTTCCAGCTGAGTTTCAGCTTACTCTTCTTCAGGAGAAGATGACCTCTGCCTCTCGTCCACCTTTTAGATACTGTACGAGAACATATAGGTGACATTACCAAGTCTCATTCAGAATAGGTGTAAACAAAATAGATGTTAAAGATCCAATTCACAAATTTATTAAATCTTTCAGACAGTTGCCTACTTCTTGTCAATTTATGGCACCAACTTCTGCTCCCCTTCCTCTCAGCTGATCCCTTCTTAGTCTATGTCGCTGTTTAATATTTTCTATTCCCAAATAAACAGAAATCTCCAGAGCCTTCACTCTTGATTTTCTCCTCTTTCCTCCTTATGCATGAGAACATGGGTTCATGTTCCCAAGACTTCCTAAGGCACAAGCTCATTTTAGGGGTTCATATCATTTTGTCTAATAATCACTGTGAACAAATGTTGCACTTATATATTCAATTTTAGGTTTCTCATAATTGGACCATGTAATTAAGTATACAGGAGCATAGAGACTTGGAAAACAGTATGTTGGTCAATTTCTAATACGAATTGTTATTTATTTTAAGAAAATATAAAGAGTACATTTTGTTATGAAAGATTAAATTTTTTAAAGAGTGACATAAATTCTTTAGGAATAACTTCCTTTAATCCAGTTCTACAGTGCTCATGGAAAGCCAATTACAAGTCATTTAGAAATCTGGGGTGTTGACTCTAATTGTACAATTTTCAGAGATTTGATAGACATGGTTATATATTCAGAAAATATCTGAAGCACAAAAATGTTAAAATTTAAAGTGTACTTAATGTCAGAGAGCTAAGGGAGTAAAATAGTGAATATGTATATCAGCAACGTGTGTGTTTTAAAGCATTTCAAAACATTTAATATCAGATCCCAGATGATATATAACTCATGTCTTTATTATAAAAAGTGATCATATCATAGAAGTAGCACACACACTATGAGATTTGGTAGTTGTCATGGTAACTATATTTTTTTTTACTGAAAAGAAGAATAAATAGCTATGCACATTCTTTGCAATTTATTAAGCTGGTAATTTACAGTGGCTTTAAAGATAGTGTGCCTATTCATTCCTTTTTAAAATTCAAATTGGAATATACCCATTTTTATTCTTTTGAGTCTGTGAAACAAAATAAAGAGTTATTTGTTTCATACCTTTTTAGATTTTTTTGGTTGTTCTCATCTCAAGCATTAGAGGGGGAAAAAAAGGTACATTTCCAAGTTATATTCTGGTACTTGGAAATTAAGGAGCTGTTTTTTCAAGAGACTTTTGATGCGATATGTCAGGCTACTCAAAAGTAGCTGCTAAGTCACGGAGAAGGCAATGGCACCCTACTCCAGTACTCTTGCCTGGAAAATCCCATGGACAAAGGAGCCTGGTAGGCTGCAGTCCATGGGGTCGCTAAGGGTTGGACACGACTGAACGACTTCACTTTCACTTTTCACTTTCACGCATTGGAGAAGGAAATGGCGGAGTATTTATGTACCACTGTTCTAAATAGTGCTTATTCTGCGGCTGACTATTTTCTAAGAACTTTATAAATATTAATTTATTTAATATTAATTCATAAAATCATAATACCTTCCTTGCCATTTGTACCTCTCTGGAAGTCAGGTCAATAACAACACCAAAACAAAGTAAATGAGAGAAAGAAAAAGAAAATCCTTTGACCCCTTTTGCAGTAACTTCCTCTTTATTTGTGCAAAGAATAAGGTATTCAATATCTGGTAATAAAATATTACATCTGAATAAAGTAGAAGTATATTAGCATAAACAATATACGTTTCCTCTGAAAAACATACTCATTTTTATCCCTCCTCCAAACTGACCCTATCATCATTCTCAGAAACTCTTAACTCTGTTTTAACAGATTTGAACACAGTTCTTTTCTGCAGTTTTGGTCTCTCTCCCTTAGCAGCTCATTTATATCTTATATTAGGCCATAGGTATTTTTTTCAGGCAGTTGGTCTTCTCCTTAATTCTGAGAATTATTTTTTTTTCAGTGGCCATTACTTGTTTTAATTATTTTTAACAATCTTGAAATAGAGAAATTAAAAGGAGAAATGATACCTGCTGTAATCTAAGTAGAAGTGTTGTCAACATTTTAATTTCATTTCAAATAAATGCATTTATTTACATACTGTTTATTATACATCATACTGTATATATAGAATATATTGTGCTTTATTCAGTTAACATATTATTCAGTTTTTTATGTCTCCATAAATATTTCTAATGGCTCCATAGTAGGCTATTATTGTTTGCTCATCCATTCCCTTATGATTGGAAATTTTAATTTTTTTCTAATTCTGTTTCATTATAAATAACATTGCCTTGTTTGTGTCTACTCATAAGGCTTGTTTTATGTTTTGTGATTTTTAGTCTAGATTCCCAGGATCAGAATTGAAGGGTCCAGATATTCTGAATTTAAGTCCAGAGTTCTTTAAGATCAGAATTTAGACTCTGTAGAGAATTATCAGAAATAGAGAGAGGAGGTGTCAGAGCTCAGTTTGCAGCTCAAACCTTATATTCGTTCACCTTCCACATTGCATGGGTTCTCCATGGAAGGCCAGATATTGGAGACAACATCAAAGAACCTTGGACAAGTATTTTGTTTATTGGGCCCTGCCTTCCGTCCTAAAATGCTCAACAGAAAATGGGAAAACCTACTGTCAGCACAAAATTTTTGTGAGCACAAACAAGATAATTAAACAGGAAAATAGCATGAGAACTCAATGGTGCATTCAGAGATCAGACAGGCAGCAAAACTGAGACAAAAAATAAAGTGGTAGCAACAGTGATCAGTTGAGCAAGTGAGCCCAGGATACAAGTATTAGAAGGAATCTACACCACATAGGCCACACAGTTACACCCCTGATTTATATTAGTTAGCTACCAATTTAGACCCCTGATTTAAAGCAACTTGTCTGCACTTGGCTTGTCTCACATGCTCCTTTAGCCTCCTTTCCTGATGGAAATCTGGATTTTTTGGTCCGCCACTGCTACTGCACATCTGCAGTGGCTCCTACTCTTCAGACGCCTCCTAACTCATGAAGATAACACTGAAGGGTTAAATCCCTTCAAGCCATCATGTAACTTATATACCACTGTGCTGTAATATCACTGAAACGACCACCCAGTATTTCTTATTACTCAGAAGCATTCCACATTCTAATCAGCTTTCTTATTGTTTTTAATACATATACTATACAACTGGGCTTTCCAGATGGCACTAGCGGTAAAGAACTCGCCAGCCACTGCAGGAGAGACATGAGATTCGGATTTGATTCCTGGGTGAGAAGATCTCCGGGAGGGCATGTCAACCAGTATATACTGTACAAGGGAATTGGGGCATGGGGGAGACACCAATGTCTTGAGTGAGATTAGACCAATGTAGGATGTATAAGATATTTGAAATCGGTGTGTGTTTAGACTGGAAAAAAGAATCATCTTAGAAGAAGGAATGTCACTTTCAATGGGAAGGACAGAAATATATTTGTTTCAAGTCTACAAATAGTTGGGGGAGTGGAGAGAGCTAATTTTGAAAATAATGCAGAGAACTTTTTCATCTTAAATAAAAAAGAAAAAAGTTATACATTTATTTCATACATATAAGTATAATGATCATTGATAATGCATTATATATTATATGGTCTAGAAACATTGAAATAGAGATGAGAGAACCTGAAAGATTTATTTATGATTATTCATTTTTTTTTAAATTTTTTAAAAATTTACTGAAATTTAGGTTTTAGTCAGGCAGGCTGGAACCTTAAGGTTTTATATACTTTTGTATGTTTTAAATTTTTATTTTGATTGTATATTGCATGCATGCATGCTAAGTCATTTCAGTTGTGTCCGACTCTTTGCAACCCCATGGACTGCAGCCTACCAGGCTCCTCTGTCTGTGGAACTTTCCAGGCAAGAATATTGCAGTGGGTTGCCATTTCAAAAATAACACACAAACCTCTTCTGGAAACAGATTAATCCCAGAGTGGGCATGTGAACCAACCAGTCTGAATTTCTGGGGAACTGATTTATGGATGCTAGGATATTGTGAGCTTAGGGTTGTCAGAAGCCACTCACCCATCTTCAGAGAGAGAGAGAGAGAAATCAGCAGAGATAAGCAGAGGTGAAAGTTCAAGATGATGGGAGGGAGAGGTTAATGAACCCACTTAAGTCATTTGGTTAGACTGTGCCCCAAATGCAGCACACTTATTTTTTATGCAAGTTTGAGTTTGTTTTCTCTAACTTGTAATCAATACATTAATGAATTATATCCTTCAATTCCTGGTATCTGGGTCTGTGCTACCATTAGTTTGATGAAATTGCTCTCTAGATACTTTAATACTTTAACTGCCATTCAAATTCCCTTAACAGTCATGATCTTAACATCTCAGTGTAATTTAACCATATTGCCTTTACTTCCCTATCACCTTAGATATTTCAAGCTGAAAAGGATTTTTTTTTTCGTATGGACCATTTTTAAAGTCATTTATTGAATTTGTTACAATATTGCTTCTATTTTATATTTTGGTTTTTTGGCCTTGAGTCATGTGGGATTGTAGCTTCCTGATCAGGGATCGAACTGGCACCCCTGGCATTGGAGGTTAAGGCAAGGTCGGTTAAGGGAAGCCCCAGGATTTCTAATAGAGAATTGAATGCCTTCAAAATTGTTAGAAGTCCAGGTGGAGTAGAGTTCAGGAAATTGCCTCTGGTATCATAGGTTTGAAAATCATTCCATTGTTGCTTTGCTGCAGATGTCAGGAATCTGCAGCTGCTAAGCAAGGCTGGCAACTGGGCACTGGATCTTGGGGTCTGTCCACCACTCATCAGTCATGGAAAGATAACCTCTGCCTCTCTTTCATCTTTTAAATGTTATATGAGAGCATCTAACTGACAGCATTCAAATCTCATGAGGAAGCCTAGCTACCAGGAAATTTAGGAAAAACAGATTTTAAATCCATAGCTTTTCCAAATAGGATGAGGGCAAAATGGACATTGAAAGACCAGTTCAAGAATCCATTAAATCTTTCTGACAATTGCCTACTTCCTGTCAACATATGGCATCACTTTTCTGTCCCCCCTTCTTTTGGCTGCTCCCTTCTCGTTCTACTTCCCTGTTTAACATTTTCTACTTCCAACCAAAATAGGAATTTCCAGAGCTCTCACTCTAGACTTTTTTCTTTTTTCTCTTTTCTCCATGTGCTATCTTCATACACTATTCATACACCTTGATTTTAAATATTATTTCTCTCCCTTTTACTAAATTCCAGGATGAGACACAGATCCAAAATGATGGAATAAATTGAAAAAGGAGAGGGAACTGGATAAAGTGATCTGAAACTCATGATGAATAAATTCTTCCAAAGAGCTCTTCTAAATGTTTGTATCCCTAAGTCCAAGTTAGTATATTAAAGAGAAAGCATCATGAAGCATCCGTGGATATAGAAGACATATTCCGTATCAAATGGAATTCTTTGAGCTACAAGCAAGCATACAATCCACATTGAATTAAATGTTAAGCTGTGTGTAATCTTATATAACAAAATATCTAGGGGGAGACCGTTTTACAGTTAATTTGCGTCTTAATGATATCATCAAAGAACCAGAGACGTTTCATTTATCCACTCTGCCAACTTCACTCTATCACTGTCATCTTCCCTCCTGGTTGTAAGACAACTATAGCAGTTTCATGTTTCATGTTCATGACTAGTGAATTTTTATGGAAGAAAACCTTTCCACAAAGGCCTTAGGAGTCATCCAATGGTCAAACTCCATTGGCCAAGGTTAAATTACATATCAACCACCTATCACAAAGAAGGCTGGGAAATGAATACTCATAATACTCATAATACCATATTGGAAGGCACACTGTGAGAACCAGAAAGCAGAGGTGCTGTTGGGAAAAAAAAAAAAAAAAAAACTATAATGTCTGCCAATTTTATACAAATTTTCAGGTTACATGAATTCATGATGAATTGCAAATGTCTTGAATGACAGAGTCTGGACAAAATAACTGACTAACCTTGAGTAATGGATTCAGTCCAACAAAGGTAATTGTAAAACCTGAATTTGGAATCTAAGCTTAATTTTGTTTGGTCAAGATATAAGTGGGATACAAAATATAAAACACAAGGGAAAGACCTGAATTATTGTTCTCCAATAAGAACAAAGGAAAAAAATCTATGTGGCTGCTCAAAAAGTGAGTTTAACCTTATGATAATGGAAGTTTAAAATGAGGGGGAATCAATTTTTCTGGATGGTAACAGAGCTGACAAAGCATTCAAATGTTTGATAAATTAGAATATATCAGAATAGACAAAGAGGACTGTCATTTAATTGGAGGAGCTGGACAGGCTTTTCCTGAGGAAGGAGAGTCCCAGTCCTCCTTATGTCGGTCTTACATGTGTTCTGAGGGTCCTTCTAGGGTCCTTCTCTAAACACCTGATAAATGCAATCAATAGGGAAACGAGAGGCAAATTTGTGTAGCCTAGTAGGAAATGGCAATCCACTCCAGAATTCTTGCCTGGAAAAATTCCACGGACAGAAGAGCCAGGTGGGCCACAGTCCATGGGGTCCCTAAGAGGCGAACACAACTGAGCTACTAAGTACCATCACTACTATAAACACTCATTTGTTTTCTGTTCTTTCCCTGTATCAACATAGGCTTCCATTTATTCCATCTTTTAGAAAAACTATATCCATTTACTTTCTTCCTGAATTTTTCTTCCTATTTTACAAATGATTTTTGTCATTTTCTGCCGTTTGTCTACCTTCTTCTTTTACCTTGCCTCTATCATTTCTCGTTAAACTGACTTTATTTTCCTCTACTCATTTTAATACATCTTTTTTTTCTTTCTTTCTTTCTTTCTGGAGGTGTTTCCGTTACAAGAAAGATAGTGACAAAGAGTCAAAAGAGACTCCAAATACTTCCTTGGGGTAAGTATCTCCAATATTAATTACATTTTAAACAGCTAATTGTATTATTAGAAACCAATTTGGTTCAAGAAAGAGAATGCCTATAACACTGGCCCTCCATTAGCTTAAGTATGGAAGAAAAACAGACAAAAGATAAATAATAAAAAGTAAAAGAAAATGGGAAAGAAAGGAGGAAGGAGAGAGAAAAAATTCCTTGAAGAACAAGCTATAATTTTTAATAGATATTTGTAGACTGATGAATTATAAATTTGATTCCCTTAGGACTAAGTTCTTTCCAAGACATGGGAAGTTTTCCATGCCCATGAAAATACTGCACTCATCACTGCTCTCCTTGCCATTGGCCTGGACTGTTGACAGTAGTGGTTCTCAAGAGGAGTGATTTTTGCCTCCAGGGGACATTTGGTGATATTTAGAGATATTCTGAATGATAACAATTGGGGAGGAGGAAACTACTGGCATCTAGTGGGTAAAGGCCAGGATTGCTGCCCAATAGATAAACAAGACAGCTCCTCATAACAGAGAATTAAATGCCAGTTTTACTCAGGGGAAGGCACAACTCTTCAAAAAGAGGCACTGGATCTATTGCTAAGCGCTAATCACTCAGTCGTGTCCAACTCTTTGGGACCCCATGCACTGTATTCCACCAGGCTCCTCTGCCCTTGGAATTCTCCAGGCAAGAATGTTGGAGTGGGTAGCCATTCCCTTCTCCAGGGTATCTTCATGACCCAGAGATTGAACCTTGTTCTCCTGCATTGAAGGCAGATTCTTTACCATCTGAGCCATCAGGGAAGCCCTTGAATTGTTAAGGAGTTGCCAAAGGATATCAGAAAGCTTTTGCTTTAAAAGAAAAAAAAAAGCAAATTTGTTTGTTATTCGTATAACAATTTTATAATGTTTTCTATTACCATAGTTGCAAAATAGATGAAGTGACTGGAGGCTTTATATTTTAGGTTTTGTATCACATAAAATGACATATTCTATTGTCTTTTTCCTGTCATGTGAATACAAGCACTTTAAGGGCTTTCTATTGTTATAGTCCACGGGTGGCACATAACAGGCATTCAATAAGCATTTATTTTTTAATAGATTACTGCCTTAATAGATTAACTTAGTAGGGCTAAGCTATCCAATTTTTAAAAAATAACTTTAACTATTTTCCATTCCTTTTCTCCTTCCTTTCAGCCTTTATCATTTTTTTACAGGCACTTTGGTAAATCAGGCAATTGTTAGGATTCCTGTCTTCATAAAAAATATAAATGTGAACACACACAAATAGTTTTATTCAGTTTTAGACATCTGAAGACATTTGAAAGCTCATAGGATCCATGGGTTCCAAGTAAAAACTATTTGAAAACCTCTAAAACCATAAATGCTATAGTCAACCAAATATCCTGCTTTTCTAGATATGGTAAACCTATGAAGGAAGAGAAAAAGTGATCCTTACCAAAGTCAACCAACAAGCTACCTAAAGTATTTGTACCTATGGAAGGGCTCTCACTGAATTAAAAAATTACTTATAGAAACATTTATAGTACATATTGCTTATAAGTTCTGTAAGTCGAGAAGTGTATTTTCCCATTTAATGTTTTTAATCTGCTTATAAACAAGATCTTATTTAAGGTTTCTTATAGTAACTTGATTAAACTACAAAGCTCAGCCAGGCTTTCCTTATTCATGACCTGTTTGCAAGGAAAAGGCAAAAGGAGTGCAATATGTCTGCAGGGAGATTATTTTCTATTGATGGGTGTCTGTTGACAGAATCCTTATCATTTCTTGCCAATTTTCTCAAAGAACATTGTGACAACTGCTCACAGCAGGCAGAGTCAGACTCCAGAATTGATTTTGGCAATCTGTATTGATCATATTGTTGATGATCTTTAAAACATCTTGCTGTTACAGACTTTACTTATGTCAAGGAGAATTAACAAATCTATCTGATACTGGTATGTTCATGCCTTTACCAAATCTTGAATTCTGAAAATAAAAGCATAGGAAGTAAATTGTAATTGTCATCAATATTTAAGAGTCATCTTCAGCCAAAAAGCATCAACAAGCTAATAGAACATTTTACAAAGATACTGCTCCCATTTTAATCAGCTACATAATGACTTCAGAGATTCATAAAATGAAAGTGATAGGGAAGCATGTTTCTTTTTGAACTTATTTCACTTTTGTTCTTCGTGCAAAACTCCAAAAAGATGTGGAAGCCTGCAATAAAGGAAAAATGAAAGGAAAGGAAAAAAAGGGGAATAAAGAGGCAAAGACAAATTCAAATAAAGAATTTTTAAATGTTTGCCATAATTTTCCTGCTAAAATATAAAAAAAGAGATATCAGAAAACTAACAATAGAAAAATGAGAAATTGGAAGCCAATGTGACATTGATTTAAATAAATACATCTGCGTGTATGTGTACATGTGCACATATATGCATATTATTAATGTATTTGATTACTGAATGTTCCTTTCAAGAGCACTAGAAAATATATTTGCATATGTTTTCTTTGTCTTCTTGCATTATTCTCATTTTACAGAGGGAAAAAATAAAGGACAGAAAGAGTAAGTGATGAAAAAGACATTACCCCTTCAGTGGGAAGAATGGAGGGTATTTAGTTCTTTTGAGAGTTAATCAATGATCTACCCCTTAAATAATTTCTAGGTCATGAGAGATATGATATGTATCAAAACAGAAAACAGTGCCAGGAGTCTGGTGGTTTCATTTCACTTAACACCAAATTAACCTAAAGGGATGATCTGACTTTGAAATCCAAATTTCTTAGCAAAGTGGCTTATGTTAGGTCTTCCCTGGTGGCTCAGATGATAATGAATACCTGCAGTGCAGGAGACCCAGGTGCGATCCCTGGGTTGGGAAGATCCTCTGGAGAAGGGAATGGCAACCCACTCCAGTATGCTTGCCTGGAGAATTTAATGAATAGAGGAGCCTGGAGGGCTACAGTCCAAGGGGTCTCGAAGAGTCGAACACAACAGAGCAATTAACATTTTCACTTTATGTTAGCGTCTGTTTCAAAGATAGGTTAGGGACTAGGCTTAGACCAGTGGCTACCTGTCTATCCTCTGGATGTACCAGTCTGAGTCAAGAATGCCTTCAGCATGTGTACATTAAGTCAGACTTGTTTCGCATATCTTGAACATTAGAGTTTTATGTTATTTCTTTTTTTTTTCCAAATGAATTTGGCCTAAAATGTTAACAAAATTGGAAACAGCTGTGTTAAGAAACTACTTTCTTTTCCATTTATAGTCTTGTCGACCAATATAAACTTCATCGTTTTAGAGGAGCTTCTCCCCCACATCCAGATGTTATAGATTTCTCAATAATCCTCAGCAAAAATTGCCAAAACCAACAAGAAGTTTTAACATGTAAATTCAACACATTGTTTCATGCTCATCATGGCCTTTTCTCCATCAACCCCATCCTCATCAGATTTCAGATGCTCGGCAGTTGACACAGCTACAGCAAAGGACTCTGAGTCATCATCTCATTGTGGGATGGGTTCCTTTTAAATTTTTTTTGTCTGATTCATGAACTGCTTTTTGAAAATCTAAAAATGGTTCATGAATTGCTTGGGAGTTGGCAAAAATTAATAATAATGAGCCCATTTTCAGTACACTGAAATGAACTGATTATCATTGCAAGCTGTTGCTAATTTGGATTCTTGATGGCAAGAAAGGGTTTCTACAGGAGCTCTTCTATTTGCAAGTAGGACAGATTTCACGGTGTAGCAGAAGAGCACTTTTGTAACCTTTATCTTTATGTTTCCTTTTAGGACTATGGGATATGTAGGATTGATAGGGCTGTGATTGAGGCTGAGTTGTTTTTGAACCTAGTCACACAGGGAAGCTGATATAACCAAGAGATCATTCTAAACAAGTGGTAAAATGCAGACATGTCACTTAATCCAAGAATAGAACTTGGGTGCTTTTGCAAATGCTAGGAGATTATGTTCTGCAGAATAAGCATGGATAAATCTGGATATTTTATCCTAATTTATTATCCTGATATTGTTAGTTTTGCTCATATCAGTTTCTAATCATTTTCTCCTAAACTTTCAAAGCTATTGGCTTCAGCAGCATCCTCTAGTTGAATTTTTTTACTGGGGAAAGTGTATGTTACACATAAAGTGGGAATTCCTCTTGCTTATGTTTGATGAAAAAATAAGAGTGTATGGCAAAGTTAAGATTGTCTACAGATATTCCTGAAAAATCAGAAAGGATACTTATCAGAAAATATTTTTGGCATAATTTGGTAAAATTTTAATGAAACAGACAAAAACCAAAACAAAAGGAGAAAGAAAGCCTATTTGTCTTCTCATAAACTTGTGAAATCAAATATTTTAAAATCTTGTTTTCATAGTAAACATGTACTTACAATAATGTTCCTGTTTTAGAATCAAGTAAGTGATCTTAGAAAGCAATAACCTAAATGCAAAGTAATTATGAAAGAAATAACTTGACCTTATATGGTTAAATACACAATGGGATGAATTAATTTGTGGCTGACTTTTCATATACAAAATACCTCAAAGTAATTAAATAAACAGTACTTAAGAAAATCATACTATCCTTCCACATTTTATAGCTATGGGAATATTAAACTTTTTGACCAAAACTATTCATTGTCCAGCTACATACTGGTGGCAATGGAAATCTCTTGCAGTGTAGGAAAGTTCTGTTTAATCTTGCATTCAGAGTTCTACTTCATTCTAAAATTTCAAAAATTTCTCTGAATTATCCTCTTTGAAGTTTTATTTATCAAAGCCAACAAGTACAAAAAGCTTTGAAAATAGTAAATGTATCTCTGACAATGTGCAGGAGAGCCACAATTTAAGTGTAACTTAAAATTTTTAAATCAATAGCAAGAAATCTCCTCAGATACCACATTAAGAAAAGCTAGAAAAATATATTAAGTAAAACATGGAATGCCTATGAAAAATGTCAGTATGATGGAAGACAGCAGAATGAAGCTCTTGGATTAGAAATGGTACCTTTATTTGGTGTTAAGTAAAAATAGACATATGAATCTTACCCTTGGCAAGGCAATTTCAAAATCTTTACTGTTTGGAATCTGAGGCTTTACTATATCCAGAAACTCTATCTAGAAATCATAATTTAAAGCAGGTAGTGTTTCAGTCTCTCATACAGGATATATAAATGCCAAATCATGTTACAGTTTGATGCAGAAAACTATTTTATTCTCAATGAGAGCTTTAAGTGTGAAAGAGAACCAGAAATATCACATAGTACACACAGAAATTTAAATAATTTTACAGTATTTCTAAAAAAATCATTTAATATTTTTTAAAATCTCTAGAGTCAGTAACTTAGCCATTATTTTGAAAAACCTGAATTCATTGGTCCATCAAACCTAAAGGTCAAAGCACTCCATCTTTATCTTAATGTTCTAGACTTTATTATGAGACAGAATTGTGGGGTGAGGGTTGGGGCCAAAGAAAGAGAAGGATCTGGTAATCTTGGTCTCTTTAATTTTACTCTCTGCCACGTGCTAAAGGCACCATTTCAGATCTGTTTTCTCAAACTCATTTTTTCTTCCTTAATTTTTCTTAAGGCCAAATAAGAGGGGAAATAAGAATATATGGGAGGTGAGGGGTTAGTAGAAATATTTAAATTCATATTAAAATAAAAATTCTATACCGATCTTTGACTTTAAAAAGCTTCTAAATATAATGCTAAATGTTTAGGTCCACTGGAAAAGAAAATTGTATTTTCCATCTTTTGAGAACTAAGATTCATATCTTTAGAAGGATATATCTAGTTGATTTTTATAGCTAAGAGGTTGCCAAAGAGGGGGAAATATAAGGGGACTTCCCCTTAGGACTCCATGCTTCCACTGCAGGGGGCCGGGATTTGATCCCTGATTAGGGAATTAAGATCCCACATGCTACAAAGTGTTGGGCAATAAAAAAGAGAGGGAAATATGAAGTCAACTACAATATTTGGTAGATAAATCACAGAGAGTGGGCTGGCAGATCCCGCATGTACATGAGATAGTGTCTCTGAGAAGAGATTGAGACTTCCAGGAAGCAAGAAAAGCACAGACATGGACATCTCATTGTGATGTTCTGAGTGGCTGTTTTTTAGGGAGAACAATATATATTTGCAAAGAATTCTTCCCCTTGACGCTGTTTCTATCATCATGTCTTCTATCCCTCCTCAGAGTCATGTTCTCTTAATATTCCTGCCTCTGTGATTCTGACTCTACATAAGGATGTAGGCATTTCTTATCATTATATGAAACTATTAGATTGCCATGATAGTAAAAGAGTCAGCAAGCTATGGCTGGTCAACTAAAGTTGACACCCTATCTGTTTTCAAATGGCCTTTGTATTAAGAATGAGTTCTGTATTTTAAAAAGATGAAAAAAAAATCAAAATATGTTTATTATCTTATGGCATGTGAAAACTATATGAAGTTTGAATTTCAGAGTCCATAAATAAAGCTTTATTGGAACACTGACATGCTCATTCCCTTAAATATTATCCATGGCAGTTTTTGTACTACAAAGGACTGCACAGCCTAAAGTAGTCGTTATTTGGCCCTGTGTTGACAAAAACTGCTGTGGTGCTAAAGACACCATGGTGCTAAAAGACACCATAACTTCCATAACTTCCATTACCTCTTTTGCCTTCACTTTTTCAGGAAATGGTATCAACAGTCTTCTAGTAATTTGGCATGAAAATTGTATAGTTTTTCTTTATCAGAGTTTTTAACCAGTGTGTCTTTCCTGGGTTATAATGTGTCCAGTCATCAGTCCCCACTGACCCAAGGTATAAAGGAATCAATAAAACAACCATTTTCCCCTTTAGATTACCATGTTTTTAGGTTTAGGTTTTCACATCACTTACCTATCCTCCCTTTATGGATTTAATATGAATTTATTCCAAATTCCAGAAATCCAGAAGGCATCGCCCTAGATTCCCTTATATGTAGAATCTGACCTGAACTGATTTGAGCTACTTAGCATCTCAATTTATCCAATTTAAGAATGAATATTTCTCAAACAACCCCATCAAAAAATGGGCAGAGGAACAAAATGGACACACAGATGGTGAACAGACACGGGAAAAAAATGCTCAACATTACCGGAAAAATGCAAATCAAAACTACAATGAGGTATTACCTCACTCTGGTCAGAATGTCCATCATCAAGTCTAGAGAGGACACGGAGAAAAAAGCATCCTCCTACACTGTTGGTGGGAATGTAAATTGGTACAGCCACAATGGAAAGCAGTGTGAAGTTTTCTCAAAAAACTAAAAGCAAAACTGCCACATGATTCAACAATCTCACTTCAAGGCATATATCCTGAGAAAACCGCAATTCAAAAAGATACATGCACCCCATTGTACACTACAGGACTATTTACAACAGCCAGCACATGGAAGCAGCCTAAGTGACCACTGACAGAGGAACGGATAAAGATGTGGTACATATATATATATAATGGAATATTACAAAGCCATAAAAAAGAATGAAATATTGTCATTTGCAGCAACATGTGGGACCTAGAAATTATCATACTAAATGAAGTAAGCCAGAGAGAGAAAGACAAATATTATGATATTGCTTATATGTAGAATCTGAGGAAAAAAAGATACAAATTAACTTATTTACAAAACATAAACAGACTCACAGACATAGGAAATAAACTTATGGTTACCAAAGGTGAAAAGGGTGGGGGAAGGATAAATTAGGAGTCTGTGATTAACATATGTACACTGCTGCTGCTGCTGCTAAGTCGCTTCAGTCGTGTCCGACTCTGTGTGACCCCATAGACCGCAGGCCACCAGGCTCCCCCGTCCCTGGGATTCTCCAAGCAAGAACACTGGAGTGGGTTGCCATTGCCTTCTCCAATGCATGAAAGTGAAAAGTGACAGTGAAGTCGCTCAGTCGCATCTGACTCTTAGCGACCCCATGGACCGCAGCCTACCAGGCTCCTCCGTCCATGGGATTTTCCAGGCAAGAGTACTGGAGTGGGGTGCCATTGCCTTCTCCACATATATACAAAATAGATAACCAACAAGGACCTACTGTATAACACAGGGAACTATACTGAATATCTTGTAATAAACTATAAAGGAAAATAATTGAAAAAGAATATATGTATGTATATATATATAACTGAATCACTTTGCTGTACACCTGAAATTAACATGACATTGTAAATCCACTACACTTCAATAAAAAATATATTTAAAACAAGAATGAATATTTCTCCTGAAGAGACTTTAATGAGCTTAATAAAATGTTCAAGAAATGGTCTTGTAGACTCTGTTAGGGATGTTATGTGATACAAATTCTGTGAATGTTACCTTTCTCAATTCTGAAATAACTAGATTTCTATACACGTATTTCCAAGAGTTTCAGATCAGAGATTGTGAACTTACAGCCCTCTCAAAATTATTATTAACTATATAAAAATTTTTCTTCCTCACTCATCCCCATACCACGCTATCCGTAAATGACACTGTCAGTTACCCAGCTGTGCCAGATGAAAATATATCTAGAATCACTTCTTGCCAGCTCTGCCATTATCACACTGATCTGATATTTTCTTCTCTGGGTTATTACAATAAAAAAAAGTAAAAGTATTATTCACTCAGTCATGTCTAACTCTTTGTGACCCCATGGACTGTAGCCCACCAGGCTCCTCTGTCCATGGAATTCTCCAGGCAAGACTACTGGAATGAGTAGCCATATTCTTCTCCAGGGGATCTTCCCAACCCAGGGATTGAACATAAGTTTCCTGTATTGAAGGCAGATTCTTTACTGTCTGAGCCTAACCTATAGACTATTAGCTTCCTTCTAATCTCTCCATAGTGAATTCTCAGAAAATCAGAATGATCTTTTTAAAAGTACATTTCTCATCTCACTCTCCTGATCAAAGCCTTCCAACTTTCTCTCATATATCCAAGGAACTCCAAGCTCTTTCATATGGTCTACAAAGCCCTACAAGATACCCGCAATAGAGCCTCTGCCTAAGAGTATCACTTTGTACCACTCTGCCTTAGCTGGTCAGCTAATGCTATTACAGATCTCTTGCTCATTTCTGTCTCAGGGTTTCTCTTTCTGAGGGATTTGCACTGGCTGTACATCTTGCTTTGAACTTTCCTCCTCCAGATTTCACATGACTCCCCTCATTGGCGTCATGATTCTGTTCAAATATATCACCTAATGCAGGCATTCCATGACTATCTTATACAAGTAATAGTTCCCTCAATGCTGTGTCATTCTCTACTCTCACACTTAGGTTTACTTTCTTCATTCCTATGGCTATCATTCTCTAGAGTCATCACCTTATGCTTAGCTTGATACGCTAAACTTTTAACAATAGAATGGAGCTGCAGATAAAGCACTAGATTTGAAGAGACTTGCATTCTACTGAAGCTGCATCACACAAGGTCTGTGATTTTTCTTGACTTCAGCTTCTTTATCCCTAAATGAAAAATTCTGACTTATATGATCTTTGCAATATTTAACTTTCTCAAATTCTAAGTTGTTTTTTTTTCTGTCTCAGTTCTTTTCCTCCACTAGTTCAACATGTACCAGTTCTATTTTACCAGTTTCCTTTTCTTACTCTCCACTGACTGTCCAATAAAGTGCAAAGTATACTCCCTAATCTATTAAAGATGCTCTTTCCACGTGCTTATCTCCTGATATAGAAGCTGCAGCAAGTTATCCAGAAGATGGAGCTAAGATAGAAAATTCACCACAAAGTCCTTTCTCCAGAGTCAAGGGTAATTAAGAATAATTTAAGATGTTTTAACTGTGAAACTGGAGGAGGAAAATGGCAACCCACTCCAATATTCTTGCCTGGAAAATCCCATGGACAGAGGAGTCTGGGCTACAGTCCATAGGATTGCAAAGAGTAGGACATGACTAAGCAACCGAGCAACTGTGAAAAAGTAGAAACAATGTAAATGTAAAATAAAAAATAGTTTTTTTTTTATTGGAATCACATTAATTTACAAATCAGTTTGGAAGAGAGATAACATCTTTAAATGAGTTTTCTAATTCAAGCAATAATAGACATTGTTGCTCTGATTTAAAAAGTTTAATGCATTTGCAAATTTAAATATAAAATGTAAATAAGTTCTCCGTGTGAAAAATAAAAATAATACATAGCCAATGAAAGCCTCCTTGAATCCCACTCGGTTCTGCTGCTGCTGCTAAGTCACTTCAGTCGTGTCCAACTCTGTGTGACCCCATAGACATCAGCCCACCAGGCTCTCCTGCCCCTGGGATTCTCCAGGCAAGAACACTGGAGTGGGTTGCCATTTCCTTCTCCAATGCATGAAAGTGAAAAAGTGAGAGTGAAGTCGCTCAGTCGTGTCCGACTCTTAGCAACCCCATGGACTGCAGCCCACCAGGCTCCTCCATCCATGGGATTTTCCAGGCAAGAGTGCTGGAGTGGGGTGCCTGGAGTGGGGTGCCATTGCCTTCTCCTAGTCCCTGAGATAACTTCTGTGATTCAAATGGGATGCATTATCTAAGAACTCTGCCTATGCATTTACCTACATATATTTTTGTACATACGAAAAAATAGTGTTTTGCTTTAAATGAATTATGCCTTGGGTATTACTTCATAATCTGATTTTTTAACTTACTATGTCTTGAAGAACATTCCATTTTGCATGCATAGGGTATATAACATGACCAAATTCTTTTGACTGTTTTATATTTCATAATATGGATGCATTGCAATTTAGGTCTTCATTCCTCTATTAATAAAATTTATTTTTCACAAGTATTTTTTCTGCTATTACCAAATATTATTATAATAAAAGTAGACAGATCAGGGTTGGATTTTACTTTTTGTCTTATATAAGAGCCCCAAAAATCTTTGTGTTTTAATTGTAATAGCTGATATCACTGGTATTTGTCACCTTATCTTGTGCTTTTTGTTTAAATGGTTTCTGAATGTTTCTGTATTTACTAAGAAAGATTATGCTGCCTTTGTTTTTATCCAGTGAAAAATATGCATCCTTTTTCCTAGCAGTTCTACAACTACAAACATAAAGCTGTGTTCTGAAATAATCAATGCCAAGGATAAAATAATTTCTTCTTCCCAGCATTATTTACAGTGATAAAGTAGTTAAAATACCTTAAATGTTCTTGAATTCTTTATGGTAGATGAGAAAGAAGAGACTTTTTTCCTATAGTTTATTGGGGAAGGGAGGAAATATCTTCTCTGAATCACATTGCCAAAGCAGGGTAGGATTCCAAGTAGCTTTGGGAAATTTTCTTTTAGACTTACGTACCACCTTGGAAGACTGTAAATGCAAAGGACTTTTGAACATGAGCCATGAAAAAGACTTTTACTGGTAACTGAGCTCAGAAAAAAGGTCTAATAAGAAACCTGCGTGTGTGTGTATGTGTATGATTGCCTTCGTGTGTGCGTTTGTGTGTTATTCTTAAATGTCTAAATCCAAATATACCTACTTGGTAAGGACTCTTACTGTGGGGAAAAGTAACTGAGTCATTAGCTAAGCCAAAAGAAGTCAGAGGGAGATAAAATACCACTTCTGAAAGGCAAGATTAAATAATAAAATATAAACTGCTTTATTATTGGATGAATAAATAACAAACAAATGTGAAAGAGTAGATTTCTCTCAGGTATTAAATTACTGTTAACTGATATTTTGATTTCCTGAATTGAAATAGAAAGTGAGAGAAGGCTAAGATTTGCAACTTGCAGAGTGAGAACAGATTTTAGGCCAATGTTTGTGGTTAGAAGATTCCCAGACATAGAGGCAGATCTGGGACACAGATCCTATGGTGGGGTTAGACAATGGAACTTAGGAAGAGACATCTACATGGATTGTAGGTTTTCCGTTTTCAGCTGTCATTTCTTTAACCCTCAAGTCCTCAGTAACTTTATTAATTACTATATTCAAGTGATATTCTTATGTTGGCACAAGCTTGGGAAATTCACTAATTATATCCATATTTCAAAATAAGACTGAAAAAATCTGGGATAGCATGTAGATATGGTAAAGAGATGGCAAGAGCTACCGTTCAAAGGGAGAAATGTAATAAAACAGAACTTTTGGATCCTAAGAAATATTTGACAGAACATTATCTTTCTTCCAAGCTCTATGGAATGATCTCCAAAATACTTATTCAAGTTTTTAAAGCAAGGGTAATCTTAAAGCTTAGAGGACTTGGAGACACTGGTTATTGATTCATCACTAGATTGGCTTAATTACATAAATATTGTTTTTTAGAAAGTCTACAGATAACAAGCTTTCTGAGTCCTATATACAGTAGCATATGTTTATGTTGAATTTGCATATTAATCACAACTTCTCTGGGCTTAGGAATCTTGGGTCATGACCTGATTCATCAAAACTATTTATATATTGCTCCATGATTTTCTGACATTTCTTATTAAAGAAGAAAATCTGAGTCTAGATGGATTTTACTTCCTTTGAAGATAATCTGTTCTTCTCTGCTTGGATGATTGTATGATTCTTTCTTTATTCTTGAGACATAAACTATCACCAGGTTATTTCAAATACTCATCTATTTTACTAATTTAATTATGACCTGGTTAATTCTTTTGAAATGATTTGGATCTTTCTTACATTCAGAATATTTTAGATTATTGTTAGAATCTTTGTGTTCTTGTCTCACTTTAAGAAAAAGCATCATATACATGTGGGAACATGAGTATGCTGTCATCTATATCTAGATTTTTCCCCTCTCTCATTATTTTAAACTTGTACCATTTTTCTCTATATCCACAAATAGCACTTCAAGTTGGTTCATGTTATTGATTTTCCTTTTTACTGTTTTAATCTGACTTCTGATTTTGCTGTACCGTTTTACCTTCTGCAAATATTTTCAAAATTTTTTAGTTCCATTTTAAAATGATCTCTAACTTTTACCTACCCCTTTTTTCATCTGTGATATAAGTTAAGTAACAGTTAATAGATTTAAAAAAACCCTACTCAAACTGTTCTTTTTAAAAAAAGATCTATTGACTGTGTTTATTCCTTCATTCAACAGGTTCAATTGATGTTATTGAGACTCAACAATGTCATTAAGAGCCTTGCTTCTTTCCTGCCCTCTCCATAGTGTCACCTTCATCCAAAGGTCAATCCCAATTAAAGTCTCAATAGTTCCCAGTACTTCTGCAGCTACATATCCAGCAACACATCCAGGAAGAGAGAAGTTGGGTCTCCTCCAGAAACACTCAGAAGGCAAAGAAACATTCAGTAATCATCGACATTATATTGGCCCAACCTGGATTACATGTCTCCCTACCCAGTGCTAGCTACATTGTCTGCAGACCTCAGTGCATTCATGAAAATGAAGAGTTCAAAAATCAGTTTTAAAAAACTGCATTAAATGTGGTAAAATATAAAGCTTTTCATTTTTCCTCTTACTTGAACTCTCATAGTGTTTCATATTTACTATTTCATGTTATTCTAAGTAAATAAAAATTTCAATTATTAGCAAACAGTTTTACCACTCTTTACTTTGGGCAATGCCAATGTTTTAAATGCAAGTAGAAGAACATTCAGAGAAGGCAATGGCAACCCACTCTAGTACTCTTGCCTGGAAAATCCCATGGATGGAGCAGCCTGGTGGGCTGCAGTCCATGGGGTCGTGAAGAGTCAGACACGAGTGAGTGACTTCACTTTCACTTTTCACTTTCATGCATTGAAGAAGGAAAATGGCAACCCAGTCCAGTGTTCTTGCCTGGAGAATCCCAGGGACTGCAGAGCCTGGTGGGCTGCCATCTATGGGATCTCACAGAGTCGGACACGACTGAAGCGACACAGCAGCAGCAGCAGAAGAACATTTAAATTACACACAAAATCAACAAAATTGTTATAATACATAGCTGGTACTTGCATGTGTGTTTCATTCTTACCACTACTGTCAAAATCAGCTCAATATCAACTCAGCTGCTTTTATTTTGTTCCTTGATATACAACACACTCTACCAATGCTCTACTTTCAGCTTAGTCATAAAAAAGCAAAGAAAAGGACTGAAAACGTGTTTCATCTTGCCATTTCTTTTCCAATGTCATCATTTTCAATGTAAACAGTTGATTAATACACAGAAGTTACAGGAGTAGGAAAGGATATGATAGGGTTCCTTAGTCTCTCATGTTTCTTAGAACTCCACTGCCTTCTTTCTATGTGAAGCAAAGTCTGGTTTAAATGATTCAAATGGAAAGCATGCCCCCTCTCTGGGGGCTGTCAATGCTCTCCCTCAGTAGTAGATGTGAAACACCTTGTACTAACTCAGATTTGCTAAACTTCTACCAGCCATGGGGCCAATAGTGTTCTGTGCTCAGCTCACAGGCACACACCACATGTAGCAAATACTATATATGACTAGTGACAGACCCAAAGCACTTACCTACTCTGCTCACGTACATGCTTCATTATCTCATCAGACTTCACCTACAAAACACAAGATCAAATATGAAATTATAAAGAATTTTAAGACAGCAACAACAGAGCATTAAATCAACTACAAGACCCCTCTGAATGCAGGGACCTGTGCAACTGCACAGGTTGCCCTTATGAAGCCAGCCTGGAACACAACCATGTCCATATCTACAACGTGGGCCTAAGAGTGCTTTGGGGAGTAAGGCCTGAACTCAAGGGTGCAGTTAGCCTCCAATGGCTGAATGAAGATGAGAGTAAAGAGAGATGGAGATAGAGAAGAAAAAAGTATGGTAGCTACAAGGAGGGGATGGGCTACAGAGAAGCAGTTAAACACTCATTCAACTATATTTCTTTATCCTCTCAACTTTATTTCAGAGGGTCTATAGTTTAATATTTTTATACATACAGCAGTTTTTAATATCAAATTGTCTTCTCTTTCCTGTAGTAATTATTTTAGAAAATATTTTCCCCCTGTAACCTGAGTGCTATATTTGTTGTTGTTCAGTCGCTAAGCCAGGTCTGACTCTTTGCGACTCCATGGACTGCAGCACTCAGGCTTTCCCATCCTTCGCTGTCTCCTGGAGTTTGTTCACATTCATGTCCATTGAGTCGGTATACCATCCAACCATCTCATCCTCTGTTGCCTCCTTCTCCTGTGCTCAATCTTTCCCCAGCATCAGGGTCTTTTCCAATGAGTCAGTTCTTCACATCAGGTAGCCAAAGTATTGGAGCTTCAGAATCAATCCTTCCAATGAATATTCAGGGTTGATTTCCTTTAGGATTGACTAGTTTGATCTCCTTGCAGTCCAAGGGATTCTCAAGTGTCTTCTCCAGCTCCACAATTCAAAAGCATCAATCTTCGGTGCTCAGCCTTCTTTATAGTCCAACTCTCAGATCTGTTCATGACTACTGGAAAAACCAGAGCTTTGACTATGGACATTTATTTTACAGATTTTCTCCTAGGCACCAAGCTGTTCATTGTTTGTTTCTGTTTACTCCATCTCACTAAAGTGTGTACAGTCTCGATGTTTGCGTACAGGTCAAGTGGGAGCAGTCTCCTTTATTTGTTTCATGTCAGCATAGGTTACTGAAAATATTTTCACCTGATGTTGAGCCATGAATCTGCATGATACAAACTGACATGACTAAAGCCCCAACTAGACAGAAGCCAACCTACAACTGCCAAGCTGTGTGAAAGTGGGGTATACCAGCAGGTCTCTTTGCTGTGTTTCTTCTCTCCTTTTTCTCACTGATGATGATGATGAGTCAGCTGCATATCCATATTTCTGGGCTTTCCAGGTGGCACTAGTGGTAAAGAACCCACATGCTGATGCAGGAGACATAAGAGACCCAGATTCCATCCTTGGGTCAGGAAGATCCCATATTTATGTCTGGTTCGGTGTACCCAAATAGGCCCACTAAGTGGTTTTTTCACAGGATTCTTCTTGGTTTTGCTACTAATCACACTCTGTGCTTTCTCCTTTGGGCCCCATGTATAGATATTGAATAAAGCCTTTGACATGATACACAGTAGCAAAAAAAAACCCAAAATGCTAGTGTATATTTTTATGATCATATTCCTGCTAAGTGAGCACAGATATGCTTTAGTATCAGTTTCCTAAGCATTTTATTTAAAGAAGTGAAGAAGACTCCAAATGGAACAGTCATGCTCATGTTTGTCCCCAATCCTCTCTCCTCCTAATCAATAGATTTTATGTTTCCAAGGCAGGCTTTCCTGTTTGCCTAATGAAATTGGCAATATATATATAACTGATTAACTTTCATGTAAAGTAACACTTAACACAACATTGTAAAGCAACTATACTCCAAAAAATTAATAATATTGTTTTCTAAAAGCAGACATCTCGGCTAGAAAATCTACCTTTAAATATACTATTATTCTTTTTTTAATTTTTTTTCAGTTTACTATTATCCCCGTATGCATTTACTGATTCTCACTCTTGGTTCCTTTTAACCAAGTCCTACCCAATAATTTTTTGTCTGTGCTATGGAAGTGGCTTAACGGTTATAGTAAGAAAAAAAGTATGGTGGCACTGGCAGTAAAGACCCTGCCTGAAAATGCAAGAGACATAAGAGATGCGGGTACAATTCCTAGGTCAGGAAGATCCTCTGGAGGAGGGCATGGCAACCTACTCCAGTATTCTTGCCTGGAGAATCCCCATGGACAGAGGAGCCTAGTGGGCTACAGTAGTACATGGGGTCACAAAGAGTCAGACTGAAGTCGACTGAAGCGACTTAGCACACATATAGAGTCTTTAAGTTTTTCAAGCGAAAGCTGCTGCTGCTAAGCCACTTCAGTCGTGTCCGACTCTGTGTGACCCCAGAGACGGCAGCCCACCAGGCTTCCCGGTCCCTGGGGTTCTCCAGGCAAGAACACTGAAGTGGGTTGCCATTTCCTTCTCCAAAGCATGAAAATGAAAAGTGAAACTGAAGTCGCTCAGTCGTGTCCAACCCTCAGCAACCCCATGGACTGCAGCCTTCCAGGCTCCTCCATCCATGGGATTTTCCAGGCAAGAGTACTGGAGTGGGGTGCCATTGCCTTCTCCGCAAGCGAAAGCTAAATATATATAATTCAAATAAAGAAATAAGAAATCAATAGATATGGAGATGCAACATGTATGACTATCTAAAGTCTGAGACACACAGTAAGCAAAATGCACTCCATCTACATTATGGCAATGTCCCTAGAAGGCAAAGAAAAAAGTGTTAACAAGGATAATTAGAATGAGTTGAATATAGTTAGTAACTTAGATAGAGTGGTCATGCAAAAGAGTTGATGATAGAAGAGTATTATAATGAAGTAAAAGCATATTGAGGGAAATTTTAGAAGTGTGAAAACTGAAAGGGCATTTTTATCAAAGTATGAGTGATAAGCTGACAGTGTTAAATTATAGAACAATTTTAAAAAATTCTGTTTCAAAGTTCAATATATACAATAGAATAAAAACTTCTTTATAAACTAAAGAAATTAGAAAAGTATTTTCAATCTAGAGATAATTGATTTTATAAGAAATTGCAAAGATATAAGTTAGGCCAGTTAATTTTATTTGAGTGACTTCTAGAAGGCTTAAAGTTAAATATTCACAAACTTAAAGTGAAAGGGTGGAAATTTAATGTAAGAAAAATATATAAAAATTATGTATACATATAAGTTAAGTGTGTGTTCAGTAGCTCAGTCTAGTCTAACTCTTTTCAACCCTATGAACCCTCCAAGATCCTCTGTCCATGGGATTTCCCAGGCAAGAATACTGGAATGGGTTGTCATTTCCCTCTCCAGGGGATCTTCCTGAGCCAGGGATTGAACCTGTGACTCCTCTGTTGCTACGCAGATTCTTTACCACCAAACCACCTGGGAAGCCCATGTATTCACATATATGCTTATAAATACACATACATAGACACACACAGAAGATAGAGTGGTCAAAGAGAATAAAATATAAAATGCAACTGAAGTATTGTTCCATAGTCTAAAAAATTTATATAGAATTCAATCAAAAGCATAATTAATCTACCAGAATGTAAAATAAATTTAACCCCTTTGTATGTAGTCAACTAGGAAATTATCATTATTCCAGTTATATCGTCAGTGTTTTGTATTATAATTACAATCCCCTCTTTCCTGGGGTAGCCGATTAGTGTCAAACTATTGCCATTGAGGGTGGGTTTGGATTTTGGAAGCAAGGAAATCATCAAGCACAAAATCAGCTGAAGGCAAGTAGCCAATGAGTCTTTGAAAATCATCTAGGCAACCTCCACTTGGAAGAATGGAAAGAACTCTAGAATTTAGGGTTTAGTTAGAATGATTTTGATTGTGAGCACAGAAGCAGAGCATAAATGATTGGACCAGCAAAGAGAACTTATTGTAAAGAAACTAAGCACATCAAAGACTCAAAGGACAGCTGCCAGAATCAAGTTAACTCTGGGGCCTCCTGGGTTTACAGTGGGGCCTTTACATTAGCTATCTGACTTTTTCCATGTAGGGGAGATGGCCAGAAGCAGGTTTGTGATAGTGCCTTGATGGCTTCAAAGTTAAAGTAGGGAAAGAGCACTGCAGAAAAAGTAGTGGGGAAGGAACAGTAACTGAGTCTGTCTGGATCCACTGTCCATTTCTAAACCAATTTGGAGAGGTGGTAATGGGATCTTTTGATAATTTCATTGTGGTCTTACCCAATGCTGCTGCTGCTGCTGCTAACCCAATGAGCTTAAAAAAAAAAAATCAAACCTAGAATTTGTCAATGGGAGAGGAAGGAGATCTGACCAGACAAAAACAATAGCCACCACAATCATGTATGTCAACACATCCCACGTAAGACAACTCATAGTTAGTTGGAAATGCTTGCATTATCTTAACATGTCCAAAATCAAGTTCGTAATTTTCTTCTATCCCCTTTCCACACAGATACATCTTCTCCTAATATTCTCTGCAGCAATCTTTCAAACAAAAGAACTAAAACGTAGCAAGTCATTTAACCTTTCAGAATTTTTCCTATATGCAAAATGGGAATAATACCAATTTCCCATTAGTAAGGGTTATACTGGATGGAGTTGAAGGGTGAAATGCCTAGTTGAATGCCTGGCATAAAATAAGAATTAATTAAAATTTAGTTCTTTTCTACTCCTTTCTCCTCTTAAAAAAGGTCAGTACTTTTAAATAGGATATAGAAAAATCCTTCCACAATTTGTTTCCTGTCCTTTTTAGATCAAACTTTCTCTACTTGAACTTATGTGGAACTACTTGCAGTTCTCCTAAATTCAGTATGATTCCACACATTGGTAGGTGTTGTCTTCTTTATCTGAAATGTTATCCTTGCCAGACTCCCTATCTTCCTCCTAGCCTTATCCATTGGCAAACTTTTATTTAACAGAGTTCAAAGAGCATGTCTTATATGAAACACTCTCTGACTCATCAAATCAGAGTTAAAATTCCCTTGCTTTTTATTTCCCTAGTATTATGACCATGTTCTTATTAATGGCTCTTACGATTTTCTGCATTATTGTTTATTTATTACTTAACTTCCAAAGTAAAACTGTGAGATTCCTGAAGGACAATACTATATGCCAAGTGTTGTATACCATGCTGGGAGTGCCAAGACACTGGGCAGTGTGAGACATAACTCTTGGCATATACTACCTAACCAATAAATATTTGACGACTGCATGAAATTTATATGCATGTCATTGATTACATGGATTTAAGTATAAATTAGTGTGCACGTGTATGTGTGTAAGTTACTTCAATCATGTCTGACTCTTTGTGACCCTATGGAGTGTAGCCCACCAGGATGCTCTGTCCATGGGATTTTCCAAGCAAGAATATTGGAGTGGGCTCCCATGCCCTTCCCCAATAAATTGGTACACTGATTCATAAAAAAAGATGTACTACGTTAATATTAGTCGATGTTCCTTCTACTTAAGTATTTAGAAATACTTTTCTATTATTTGATGGTTTTCTCTTTTGCAAAGTTAATTGTTATCCATGTTATTATCTCACCAATATATAAATGGCTATGGAAGATCCAAATATAGAGGCCCAATAACATACTGTAGAAGATATTCGTTCCTAGTTATGAAGCCACTTACTTCATTCTCATTTTACCCCAATTTTTCCACCCTTTTATCAAGGTTGGTACAGAAGAAAGTGTCCAACACCTTCTTGAAATGCAACTTTTATCAATTAACTTAGTAGAGTTCAGTCGCTCAGTCATGTCTGACTTTTTGTGACCCCATGAACCGCAGCACGCCAGGCTTCCTTGTCCATCACCAACTCCCAGAGTTTACTTAAACTCATGTCTATTGAGTCGGTGATGCCATCCAACAATTTCATCCTCTTCCATCCCCTTCTCCTGCCTTCAATCTTTCCCAGCATCAGGGTCTTTTCCAATGAGTCAGTTCTTTGCATCAGGTGGCCTAAGTATTGCAGTTTCAGTTTCAGTCCATCCAATGAATATTCAGGACTGATTTCCTTTAGGATGGACTGATTGGATCACCTTGCTGTTCAAGGGACTCTCAAGAGTCTTCTCCAACACCACAGTTCAAAAGCATCAATTATTCGGCACTCAGCTTTCTTTATAGTCCAACTCTCACATCCATACATGACTACTGGAAAAACCATAGCTTTGACTAAATGGACCTTTGTTGGCAAAGTGTCTCTGCTTTTTAATATGCTGTCTAGTTTGCTCATAACTTTCTTTCCAAGGAGCAAGCTTCTTTTAATTTCACAGCTGCAGGGACCATCTGCAGTGATTTTGGAGCCCCCCCAAAATAAAGTCTGTCACTGTTTCCATTATTTCCCCATCTACTTGCCATGAAGTGATGGGACCAGATGCCATGATCTTAGTTTTCTGAATGCTGAGTTTTAAGCCAACTGTTTTCACTCTCCTCTTTCATTTTCATCAAGAAGCTCTTTGGTTCTTCTTTGCTTTCTGCCATAAGTGTGGTGTCATCTGCATATCTGAGGTTATTGATATTTCTCCCGGCAATCTTGATTCCAGCTTGTGCTTCTTCCAGCCCAGAATTTCTCATGATGTACTGTGCATATAAGTTAAATAAGCAGGGTGACAATATACAGCCTTGACTTACTCTTTTCCCAATTTGGAACCAGTCTATTGTTTCTTTCCACTTCTAATGGTTGCTTCTTGACCTGCATACAGATTTCTCAGGAGGCAGGTCAGGTGGTCTGGTATTCCCATCTCTTTCAGAATTTTCCACAGTTTGTTGTGATCCATACAGTCAAAGGCTTTGGCATAGTGAATAAAGCAGAAGTGGATGTTTTTCTGGAACTCTCTCACTTTTTGATGATCCAACGGATGTTGGCAAAGAGTAAGCCTAACAGAAAAGGAAATGAGACATTTGGGGCAGAATTTGTTAACTATTTCTGACAACATATTTCTGACATGCTTGTTTAGAAACTCTCTGTTTTGCAATACAGTCCAGAATTTACCTATGATAGACATAAATTTAATGGGTCAATAATCTGTCACTCACACTATCTTTATTTCTGAAAAAATGTCAGTAATCTTCTCAAGCATCAGTTTTTTTGAATTTCCTGATTTTTAGGTTATTCAAAGAGTCGCAACAGTTGCTCAGCAATTTCTCTGCAAAGTGATTTCATGATAGTAAGTGGTGAAAATTTTCTGTGACTGGAAATTACAGAATATATTTCTTAAAATATTTTGGGTAATGTTCCCTCTGCCTAGTAATGATGCCTCTTCCTAGAGTAATCAGATGGTCTACCAATGTGAGCATTTTAAAAGGCAATATTCATCTGGAAACTAAACTGAAGATTGCATGCATGCTCAATCTTGTCTGACTCTTAGTCTGACTTAGTCTGACTCTATAGTCCAAGGCCTATAGCCTTCCAGTCTCCTCTGTCCATGAGATGTCCCAGCAAAAGCACTGGAGTGGGTTGCCATTTCCTTCTCTGGGGGATCTTCCCATCCCAGGGATTGAACTCACGTCTCCTGTGGCTCCTGCATTGCAGACAGATTCTTTACCACTGAACCACTGGGGCATGGCATTTACTTATTAAAAAGACAAGCACTGTATCTCCACATTTAAGAGTTAAATTTAGTATTAATTTTCTCAGAACTGGGCAGTACCTTAACAATCAACTTCCTAATTTTTTGGATTAAGACTAGTATACTTTGAGAGATGAAATTGTAGATGATCATATATTTCATTAGTGGTAGGACTGAGGCTGCATGTCTGATCTCTCAGCCCCCACCAATATCAGAGACTATTGATGTGAAATCCACGTGAGAGTTTAGAGAAACTTCTGAGCTACTATATTATATGGAAATTTTTGTTAACATGAACAATTCTTACTGTTAAGTGACAACTTTCATTGTTTTCTCAAAACATTTCATGAACCAAAATGTTAAGAACAACTGGTCTAAATCAAATTTGTAACTACAATTTCAAAACTAAATGAAACAGTTAAGTATAAAGGTAGTTTAAATATGAATGTTAGAAATGTATTCTTATCCTTTATGAACTACTCACAGAAAAAAATCAGAAAAAAAAAAAATTAAAGTTTTCACTCTATTAGCATTAGGTCATACTCTTAAAATCTTATGCATTCATCAGAATTGCTCCTGAATATAATGATAGCCTAATCATCACTGGAGTGCAAGTTGGTTTATAAGGATTTGCATATTTGTTTTGTAAATGTTTCATGGGTGAAATTATTAATTAGCATCTAATTAATATTTGTGTTGCTGAGAACATATTTTTTAAACCTCAGAATCAAGAAAATAGAGAATAGTTAATTATCCATTGCTGATCTCTTCTTTAAAATCCCTCATTGCTAAACTCAACAGCATAAAGAAAAGATTCAAAAAAATAACCTTAAGTAACTTAATTGTATCCTTTTTATTTTGTCCAATTACTGAGATTCTTTAACTATGTCTTCGTCTATTCTAAAGCATTATTAAATAAATATTTTGTAAGCATTTAATAATCTTGGAAAAGAGAATTATTGTTAGTACTTAAGGAATTACACTGAAGAATTTCCCCAAAATGTTGGAATGATGAAAAATGTAATTTGAGCTATAAAAAAGCACCTAGGTGAAATATCTCCAATCCCCAAAGCATGGAGTTAAAAGAGTATAATGCAAAATAAGTGAGTATTAGTTTCAGTCAGGTGATCTGGGGTAGTTCTAGACTGGTAATACAGGAGTTTTCTTGGATCTATACTATATGGGGGACTTCCCTGGTGGCTCAGAGGTAAAGGATCCACCTGCCAATGCAGGAGATGTGGGTACAATCCCTGGGTTGAAAAGATCCCCTGTAGAAGGAAATGGCAACCCATAGCAGTACTCACGCCTGGGAAATCTCATGAACAGAGGAGCCTCGTGGGCTATAGTCCATGGAGTCACGAAAGAGTTGGATATGACTTAGTGACTAACAATACTATACAGGCTTAGATTCAGAAAAAACCTAGGCTTGAACCCTGACCTCCATCTACTTACTGGCTGTGCAAAAATGAGTAACTGGTTTACCTCTATATTTCTTAGTTTTCCCATCCAAAAACAGGGAATGATGATATTAAATGAAATAATCCTTGACAATTAAGAAGCAGTCAGTACATGGTATCTCCCTGTGCGAGCTCGGTCGTGTTCATCTCTTTGTGACAGACTGTAGTCCACCAGACTCCTCTTGTCCATGGAATTTTTCAGGTAAGAATACTGGAGTGGGTTGCCATTTCCTCCTCCAGGGAATCTTTCAGACCCAGGGATTGAACCCACATCTCTTGTGTCTCCTGCATTGGCAAGCAGATTCTTTACCATTAGTGCCACCTGGGAAGCCAAGCCATCAGTGCTAAAGTTGTGGTCCAGACCAGAGTACTAATACAGGTAAAGGGATGGAAATGAAAATAGACCCAGAAGATATACAGAAGAATACACAGACAAGGATGTGTAAGTAAGGAACTTGCTATTTCACAGTGTACACTGTCCAGAGAGGCGAGGTAATCTTGTTCAAAAGAGTTATTCTCATTCAGTGTCCACATCAGAAAAGTTTCTCTAGCTATCTTCGCTGATAACTTTGGGTGAAATCCACTCTAATTTCTTCTGATTATGATCTGGTTCTCAGACAGTTGACTCCATTGGAAGAAAATACGCGAGGTAAGTGGATTTGAATAGTCTGGACTTTGTGACAGGTGTCATTTCTTATTGCAAACTAACACATTGGCACTTTGAGGTTAATGTCAACTTCTGGGTCTGGGACTATTTTAGTAAGTTTCTGGTCACCCTCGAAATCTAACAAGAGCAAGTCTTATCTAAAGTCCCTGTAAGGGTTTATTTAGCTCCAAAGGAGGTCATTCCTTAGTCCAAAGTACCTGACACTTTAATGTTCACACAAATCACCCAGCAACCTTGTGAACATTGAGATTCTGATTCAGTAAATCTAGGTGAGGCCTCAGATTCTCTTTTTCCAATAAACTTCCAGGTGAGGCCCTTGCTGATACAGTGTAAGCCTTTTAATAACCAAGGTCTTTGATTCTAAACTAGAGTCATCTGTAACAACTCCTAAACTACATATACCTGCTGCACTGGAATTAACAAGGGTGGGCTCATAGTTTTAAATAATACACAGGTGATTCTAATGAGAGCCAGAGTCAGGATTCATTGTCTTATATGGTTCCCCAGTAGACCTCCTTCAAACTTGTACAAATATAACCAAAAAACTGAACATATGATACCATACCATTGTTAAGTACTTGAGATACTATTCGGTGATCTTTTCATAAAAATATAAAAATACATGACTTACTGAGAAACATGTTAGCATCTATTCAAAAGACTGTTTTGTTTTGTTTTTTCCACCCTGTAGTTTTCCATTTATCTGATGATAGTTCATGGGCTTTTTAGATACTGAGTTATGGAAAGAGAAGAAACTAAAATGGTGATAAAAGGTGGGAAATTGATCATTATTTAATATAACATAAATGAATATATATAGAAAAAAGCATTGGATATGGAATTATAATGAAAAATTATTTATTAATTTCTCAGTCAGTTCAGTTCAGTGGCCCAGTCGTGTCCAACTCTTTGCGACCCCATGAATCGCAGCACACCAGGCCTCCCTGTCCATCACCAACTCCTGGAGTTCACTCAGACTCACGTCCATCGAGTCAGTGATGCCATCCAGTCATCTCATCCTCTGGCGTCCCCTTCTTCTGCCCCCAATCCCTCCCAGCATCAGAGTCTTTTCCAATGAGTCAACTCTTTGCACGAGGTGGCCAAAGTACTGGAGTTTCAGCTTTAGCATCATTCCTTCCAAAGAAATACCAGGGCTGATCTCCTTCAGAAGGGACTGGTTGGAATTAATTTCTAGTGTCTATTAATTGGAAACCTCTATGTTAGGGGTTTGGGGGCTTCCCAGGAGGCGCAGTGGTAAAGAATCCACCTGCAATGCATGAAACTCAGGTTTGATCCCTGGGTTGGGAAGATCCCCTGGAGAAGGAAATGGCAACCCACTCTAGTATTCTTGCCTGGGAAATCCTGTGGATAGAGGAGCCTGGCCAGCCAGGTTCCTTGGGGTCAAAAAAGAGTCAGACATGACTTAGCGACGTAGCCTTTAGGCCCAAATTTAAACTGCAAGTGTGTTTTGTTTGAGTTAAATATTATGGTTGTTGTTTGTTTGATATGCTCTTTGCATTTGAATATGTTTAAACCAAGCACACATTCAGACACAGGTCCAACTACATTTTCTCATTTTATATACATATTTATGTTACTATCTGTCCTATAGGCATTTGAGTTTTTATTCTATATATACATATTTCATGTATGCAAACACTGGATTTTCTTATCATATTAGCCAGACTAAAAGGTAGTTTATAGTAATAAAAAATGACAAAGCAATAAAAAAGATAACTATATCTGAAAGGCTAAAACAAATATTTAATTTAGTTGTATATTTTTAAAAAATCTTTGAGGACCTAAATTAAAATAATCCATATGAATTACACTCAAAGGAAAATGATCATGCTTCAGAGTCCTGAATAATTTCTACATGTTCAAATACATTTGTTATTGTATAAATGTTTTAAAATTCATGTATTGACACATAGCATTCCTCTGCAAACCAAGGTTTGCAAAAATATTATCCTATCAACTATTACAGTTGTCCTTTAATTTTCTTTAAGATGAGTCATATTTAATGAATCAACTTGAAATAATCACTTATTCATGCCTGAATTTTCTTCCATACAATCTAATCTCCTAGAAAACAATGCATCAAGATCTAAAAGCTACAATTTGCTCAAAATAAATATCAGTTAGAACTTACATACTAATTAAACCTTATGATTATGTTGTAAAATTTGTCCTAGGCATTTTTTTTGAAAAGGTAGAAAGGCAAAATCTGACAGTACTGTTACGAGCCACATGTGTTTTTCAGAATATCTGAACTTGTCATTTTCCAAACTTGTCATTTTCAAGGTAACTTGCTGCCTTGAAAAAATATGATTTTGGTAAAATTACAGTTTTTTGTTTGTTGTTTACAGCTCAGACAAGGACTTTTTAAGCTCATTATTATTATTAATGAAACAGGTGTCACTTCAAGAAGCTTTTGAAAATTGCATATAAACTTTGTTTAGTTTATGATGAAATGATAGTTATAACAAGTCATACAACCTTCTACTGACAAGAAAATTGGTCACAAAAATTCTCAAACTACAATGTCAACCTCCTGAAAATGTTTTGTATGTAAACCTGAAATATTGAGAGAGATGTTGCTTATAATATATGCAGAATAAAAGCATTCTTAATTTTTAAAATGACAAGACTTTTAAGTTAAACCATGTCACATTTATGACAAGAGAAAAACTACTTATTTTGGCAGCTTGTGACTTAATGAAGCATTTAAGTATCAATACAAGGCTTCATTAAATGGAAACATATGGCAAACCATATCATTATTTAGTTATTCAAATGTTGAAGTACTGTTACAGTTTAACAATGTAAATAATACCTAGTAAATGCATCACTTCATTGCAAAGTTTCAGAAAATATATTAATAGATCATTATAGATCTTGCCACTATATTACATATTTACAACTATAATAAGAGTTAATTTTAGTGGTCATCATACTTCATTCAAAAGAGTAAATATGAAAAATAGGTTTAAAGAAAGAGAAAGTGCTTCAGCAGAAAGGGAGTTTCCTGGACTTGGAATAAATTTCATACTTAGACCAAATTTATGATTGGTAAAATTATAAATCTCAAGTTTAGGAGAAAAATCCTTACATCTCTAGACTATTATAAATGGTTTTTCATGAATGAATATATGTATTAGAATATCAGAGAAGGTATGACTTACATTTTCACACTAAGATCACCCACTGTAGCTCTACGGTGATAATGTGATAAAAAATAAATATGTGGTTATTCAGATGACCAAAATATATATCTCATATATATTTGGTCTTTGTTCAGAGTATCTGACCTACATCTCCTAAAAACTTTGAAATTTCCTGTGATAAGGGGTATAAAAATGATTTTGGCTCTGTTAGTGGGGTAACTTTTGCCACCCACCCACCTACCTAGCCAACACATTCCTAGAGATGGGGGCCAGTTGCCAGGAGAACAAGTCACATGACTAGAAGATTGGAACATTCAGTCCTACTCCATGATTTCCAGGGAAGAGAGATGGTCTAGAGGTTGAATCAATTGCCAATGGTCAATAATTTAATCAATTATGACTATACAGTGAGTTCAGTTCACTTCAGTCACTCAGTCCTGTCCGACTCTTTGTGACCCCATGAACCGCAGCACACCAGGCCTCCCTGTCCATCACCAACTCCTGGAGTTTACCCAAACTCATGTCTATTGAATCGATGATGCCATCTAACTATCTCATCCTCTGTCGTCCCCTTCTCCTCCTGCCCTCAATCTTTCCCAGCATCAGGGTCTTCCAAATGAGTCAGCCCTCCACATCAGGTGGCCAAAATATTGGAGTTTCAGCTTCAACATGAGTCCTTCCAATGAACACCCAGGACTGATTTCCCTTAGGATGGACTGGTTGGATCTCCTTGCAGTCCAAGGGACTCTCAAGAGTCTTCTCCAACACAATGATTTCATGGCTGAAATCATCATCTGCAGTGATTTTGAAGCCCCCCAAAATAAAGTCAACCACTATTTCCACTGTTTCCCCATCTATTTGTCATGAACTGATGGGACCAGATGCCATGATCTTCATTTTCTGAATGTTGAGCTTTAAGCCAACTTTTTCACTCTCCTCTTTCACTCTCATCAAGAGGCTCTTTAATTCTTCTTCACTTCCTGCCATAAGGATGATGTCATTTGTGTATCTGAGTTTATTGATATTTCTCCTGGCAGTCTTGATTCCAGCTTGTGCTTCATCCAGCCCAGCATTTCTCATGATGTACTGTGCATATGTTAAATAAGCAGGATGCAATTGCAGCCTTGACGTACTCCTTTCCCAATTTGGAACCAGTCTGTTGTTCCATGTCCATTTATAACTTGCTTCCTGACCTGCATACAGGTTTCTCAAGAGGCATGTCAGGTGGTCTGGTATTCCCATCTCTTTCAGAATTTTCCACAGTTTATTGTGATCCACACAGTCAAAGGCTTTGGCATAGTCAATAAAGCAGAAATAGATGATTTTCTGGAATGCTTTTCCAATGATCCAGCGAATGTTGGCAAATTGATCTCCGGTTCCCCTGCCTTTTCTAAAACCAGCTTGAACATCTGGAAGTTCGTGGTTCACGTATTGCTGAAGCCTGGCTTGGAGAATTTTGAGCATTACTTCACTAGTGTGTGAGATGAGTGCAATTGTGCGATAGTTTGAGCATTCTTTGGCATTGCCTTTCTTTGGGATTGGAATGAAAACTGACCTTTTCCAGTCCTGTGGCCACTGCTGAGTTTTCCAAATTTGCTGACATATTGAGTACATCATTTTCACAGCATCAACTTTTAGGATTTGTAATAGCTCAACTGGAATTCCATCACCCCCACTAGCTTTGTTCATAGTGACACTTCCTAAGGCCCACTTGACTTCACATTCCAGGATGTCTGGCTCTAGGTGAGTGATCACATCATCATGATTATCTGGGTTGTGAAGATCATTTTTGTATAGTTCTTCTGTGTATTCTGTCCACCTATTCTTAATATCTTCTGCTTCTGAAGCCTCTACAAAAATCCCATAGGATTGAGGAGGTTCAGAGAGCTTCTGGATTGGTGAACTCTTGGATCTGCTGAGAGGGCTCCATCCTGGAGAGGGCATGGAAGCTCCATGCCCCTTCCCCATACCCTGCCATATTGGCTACCATTGAAACACTACCTCCTCCATCTAGCTGCTCCTGAGTTATATCCTTATACAACAAATTGGCTATCTAGTAAGTAGTATGTTTCTCAGATTTGTGAGCTGCTCTAGCAAATTAATGAAACCCAAGGAGAGAATCATGGAAACTTCTGATTTATAGTCAATTGGTCAGAAGTAGATCTAAGATAGGGGTAGGTAGGGTCAGTCTTATGGGACTGAGCCCTCAGCTTATAGAATCTGATGTTGACTCTGGGTAGATGGTGTGAGAAATGAGTTGAATTCTTGGACACCCTGGTGGCATCTGAGAATTGCTTAGCATTGTGTGGGAAGCATACCCTCCCCCACATACACATATCCACACTGCAGTTGGGTCCACAAACCCCAAAAAGCTACATACTCAAAAATGTCTAGTTGTAAATTTCACAGAGTGGGTCTTGGTAAATATAAATGTGTTACAACCCAATAAGTAATAAATAATTTGATTATTTGGGGACATTTAAGTAGCTCTGATATATGTGTTCTATTCCAGTTTTTATCATTCTTCATTCTCCTGTGTATACCACTTTCCAAAGCCTAATTAAAATATTTCTTAAGTGTTTTGCTTTGCTCCAGGTAAATTTTTTATATACACTCTGAAATGCCTATAATTGCCAGATTTTTTCTATATAGGGTAACAAAATGTCAACTAAAGTCTTTTTTTATTCTAAAAACACATTAAATCTTAATGAAGCAATGCTTTGTGAAACACTCACTAGCATAGCTGAGTTACTTTTAGACAATTTATGTACAAAATTAAGGAAAGCTTGGATGGAGTCCAGAAGCAAATTATTATACTCCACTTAGTGTCACTGAAAACAGGACCATTTTATTTTATATTGAATCCTTCTGCATTTTCAGGTACCTTAGAAAATACTGTAAATAATTCAAGGAAAATATTAAATAATAGAAAACAAAAGAGAAATAAATTTAAATAGTATCATCAAATGAAGAAACATTTTCAGCTAAGAATGGAAATGAGAATGAAGGCAGTGATGTTTATAATGAGATATAGGATAGCTACTCTGTGCAGTCAATGATTCATGACAGCACTGGAGTATAATGTGGGATGAGAGGCAAATAAGAATAGCATAAATATAGCCTAAAAGAGTCTATCACTACCAAAATTGAGTGGACCCATCCAGTCTGGTGACTCATTTTCATTTTGCAACACACATTTTATATATATTTATTTATAAAACAAATTATATATATATTTATTTATAAAATTATATATATATATATATATATATATATACTTATATATTGTATATAAAGGGGAACTTCCCTGGTAGCTCAGATGGTAAAGCGTCTACCCGCAATGCGGGAGACCTGGGTTCAATCCCTGGGTCAGGAAGATCCCCTGGAGAAGGAAATGGCAACCCACTCTAGTACTCTTGCCTGGAAAATCCCATGGATGGAGGAGCCTGGTAGGCTACAGTCCATGGGGTCGCAGAGTCGGACACGGCTGAGTGACTTCATTCACTTATTGTATATAAAACAAAAAATCTGTAATGAGTAAATGAATTTCAAATTACATAGCTGCTTGAAAATAATCATTCATTTTTTCGCTTCTGGCTAAATCAATATGCCGAAAATTTTAATGCATACTGTTGCCTTCTTCAGCGTATCCTCAACTGTTTATTTATAATCTAATAGATATGTAAGGATGACAGATGAAATGTTGTTTGAGGTGATGAACTGTTTGTCTGACTAGCAACAAAGCATAGTGCAATGATTAAGAACATGGTTTGAAATCAGTCTAGTCTTGATTTGAGCTCTACATATGCCACTTAGTCATGCAGCAGATATTTTTATTAATACTGCATCAATTAATGTTGCATTTCTATTAACATTGCATCTATTGCATCTTAATTTCTCCATCTGTAGTAGAAAAATAATAAAAATATCTACCTCACAAATTTGCTGATATTATATTAGAATTAAATAATGCATGCAAAAGATTCAGTTTACTACTTAAAAATTAAAAATTTTCTGGAGAGATTTTCTTTCAAATGAGGCTTCATGTGATTCAGAAACCCCAAAACTTTAAAGAAGTGTTTTTAAAAGAACAACATGAAGGCTATCTTGGGGAGTTTATCAGAATGGGGAGCCTCACATAGAAAAGCAGAAACAAATCAGAATGCAACTCATCCTGAGTAATGAGCAATATCAAGCATACACATATATACCAAATGGAATCAGAGACCAAGAACTTCATATGCTGCAGCAATCGGATGAAGATTATAAAATAATTTGTGCAATTATGAGAGATTTTAAAGAGCAATAGAAATCTGAATAAAAGGTCAAGACATTATGAAAAAGAACAAGGTCATCTGAAAAAAAAATCGAAAAGCAAGAAGTCTAGCAATTAAAATGTAAATTGTAAAAAGATGTGTTATAGGGATAGTTCAACATTCAAGAAACTACCATCATGGCATTTGGTTCCATCACTTCATGGCAAATAGAAGGGGAAAAAGTGGAAGTAGACAGATTTTATTTTCTTGGGCTCCAAAATCACTGAGGATGATGACTGCAGACATTAAAAGACACTTGCTCCTTGGAAGGAAAGCTATGACAAACCTAGGGAGCATATTAAAAAGCAAAGATATCACTTTACCAACAAAGGTCTATATAGTCAAAGCTATGGTTTTTCTGGGAATCGTATGGATGTGAGAGTTGAACCATAAAGAAGTCTGAGCACTGAAGAATTGATTCCTTTTAATTATGGTGCTGGAGAAGACTCTTGAGAGTCCTTTGGATTGCAAAGGGGATCAAATCAGTCAATCCTAAAGGAAATCAATCCTGAATGTTCATTGGGAGGACGGATGCTGAAGCTGAAGCTCCAGTACTTTGGCCACCAGATGCAAAGAGCCAACTCATTCGAAAAGACCCTGATGCTGGGAAAGATTAAAGACAAAAGAAGTGGATGACAGGATGAGATAGTTGGATGGCCTCACCGAATCAATGGACATGAATCTGAGGAAACCAGGAGACAGTGAAGAACAGGGAAGTCTGGAGTGCTGCAGTCCATGAGGTCACAAAATCAGACATGACTTGGTGATGGAAGAGCAACAACGTATGAATAGTTGATACAGTTGAAGAGCTGATTAGTGAAAATTCACTAGTTAGAAGAAATTAACCAAATGCAACAAGGATAGATGAGGTTAAAGTATAAAAGAGATGTTATAAGATAGGGATGGTAGAAGGAAAAGGTTCAAAGTAGATGTATGAAGATCTAGGAGGACAGATAGAAGAGAGAGAAATAATGGAGACAGTGACTGAGAATTCTTAAGGTGTGATAAAAGACAGGAATCCTCAGATTCAGGAAGGACACAAAGTCAACCTTACTCAGTTGACCCTTGAACAACACAGGTTGGACTGTGAAGATCTACTTATATACACATTAAAAAAATAAATAAATACACACAGTAATACACCATACATGGTTGGTTGAATCTGCAGATACAGAACCATGTTTATTGAGGGCTGACTAAGCCACTTGAGTGTCTGAGGATGTTGGTATCCTAGGCTAGTACTGGACCCAATCACCCATGGATAATAAGGGACTCTATTTCCTAAATTCAAAAACAGAGATAAGATCTTAAACACCAGAGATAAAAGATGGATCTAAAAAACAACCAGATTAGAAGGCAGAATGCTTATAAAGTAATACCGTTAGACAAAAAATAGATTGACCAATAAAAATACACACACACAAACACACATTATATATACACACACACACACACACACACACACACACATACACACACACACACACACATACATATACAAACACAGAGAGAAACTTAAAAAAAGAAAAACACCTCAAAATCTTTAAATAGCTAAGACAAAAGCAATGACAACTCAAATAGTTTGCTTCTAATAGACTGCTGCTGTATGAAATCTTAATTCAAGAGAAAAAGTCAATCTAGAAGTAGAAACCAGAATGAAAAGAAAACAGTATAAAATGTATCATGTAGATAAATCTAAAGAAGTGTTGACTTTATTTAATAACAAACTACGCCCAATTTAGGGGGCATGAAACAAAGTAGAACTAAAATATAGGGTGATAAAAACTTGCAGAAAAGTAGAGCAATGATTGCAGATAAAATGTTGTAAGTTTGGAGAAGGAAATGGCAACCCACTCCAGTGTTCCTGCCTGGAAAATCCCATGGATGGAGGAGCCTGTAGGCTACAGTCCATGGAGTCACCAAGAGTTGGACACGACTAAGCGACTTCGCTTTATATTACTGTTGGCATAAGGATACAGATATTGATTAACTTCAGACTTCTTGATTCAAGAATTCTGTAAAAATTGAGATTTCCACTAAAAATCTAACAAAAGTAGGTTGAATATGAAATACATTGATTAGATAAAAATAGGTTTAACATACTAAAACCTGTTTACTTAAAGAGTATTGAAGTAGGCATATTTCTGGCTGCTGCTGCTGCTGAGACGCTTCAGTCGTGTCTGACTCTGTGCAACCCCATAAACGGCAGCCCACCAGGCTCCCCCATCCCTGGGATTCTCCAAGCTAGAACATTGGAGTGGGTTGCCATTTCTTTCTCCGATCCATGAAAGTAAAAAGTGAAAGTGAAGTCGCTCAGTCATGTCTGACTCTTCGTGACCCCATGGACTGCAGCCTACTAGGCTCCCCTGTCCATGGGATTTTCCAGGCAAGAGTACTGGAGTGGGTTGCCATTGCCTTCTCCTATTTCTGACTAGAATAATCAAAAAAATGAACAAATAAGGAATATTAGGTGACTTCTGTCTCTGATATCATTGGCGAGATATCTTTAATAGCTCTCACAATTAGGGCAACCTGGCAAGCTAAAGTCAATATAAGAAATTCTGTTGGAAGGTGTCTGGAGAGGTAGGTAATAAAAGAGTAATGAATTTGCAGGTGGTGATGGAGTAGGGCAAAGGACAGAAACTCGATGAGTTGAGCCCAGGGTTTATGGCTACTTTTTTCCTAAAAGAATTTCCTAATTGAGGAATTAGCAGCTCAGAGTCTGAACAGCAGTTTTGGCAAAGTGCTGTTAAGAGGGGAAGAGAAAAGACACTGGTGCAAAGATTGCCTGGAGGGCAAGAATGACGTTTTGTTAACACACTTTTATCTTCATATTGAATGGATACCATAAAGATGTGAATCCTAGGAGTAAAACCATCCAACAGGTGGCTAAAACAAACAGGTATCTATTATTTCACAGTCTGGAGGATAACAGTCTAAAATCAAGATGTTGGTAGGGTTGGTTTCTTCTGAGGGCTCTTAAGGATAATCTGTCCCATGCATCTCTCCTAGCTTCTGATGACTGCAGGCAATCTTTGGCATTCTTTGGCTTGTGAATGCATCACTCTAGTCTCTGCCTCCATCTTTACATGCCATTCTCTCCGTGTGTTTGTCTATTCTCGTAGCTGTGTACCATATGGGCAAGTACATTATGGTCATAGAATAGACAAATACAGGCATATCTCAGCGATAGTATGTGTTTGGTTCTAGATCACCACAAATAAAGTGACTATCACCATAAAGCAAGTCACACAAATTTTTTGTTCCCCAGTGCACATGAAAGTTATGTTTATACTATTAGTGTATTAAGTGTGTAATTACATTATGTCTAAAAATCAGTGTACTTACCTTACTTTTAAAAATACTTTATTGCTAAAAAAAAAAAGACTAAATATCCTCTGAGTTTTCAGCAGAGACATAATCTATTCTCTGGTGGAGAAATTTTGAGAATTACCAAAATGTGGTACAGAGGCATGAAGTGAGCAAACACTTTGGAAAAATGAGAGCCAACAGATATGCGAGATGCAGGAATGCCACAAACCTTCAGTTTGTTAAAACAAAAAATGAACAAGAACAAAAAATAAATAAATAAAAACAAACAATAACAAGAAAAAACCCTCAATATCTGTGAAGTGCAATCAAGCAAAGCACAATAAAATGAGGTATGCCTGTAGATCAGTTAAACAGAACAGAGAGCCTGAAAGTAAACTTATATTCCTATAATAAACTGAATTTTCACTAAGGTGCCATAGCAATGCAATGAGAACAGGGAAAGTGTTTTCCACAAACTTGCTGGAAAAAAATAGATACCCACTTAAAGAAGAACCTCAATCATTATTTTATACCACAAACAAAAATTAGTTTGAGATAGATTCTGAAACATAAAATCTAAGCCAAAAATTTTTCTAGAAGAAAACACGGGGAAATATTCTTCCACCTTGGGAGAAGTAATGCTTTCTGAGACAGCATAGAGATACCATTGATCAAAAAAGAAAAATGGTTGAAAAATTGGATATTATGGGTTGAATTCAGACCAGATCAGTCACTCAGTCGTGTCTGACTCTTTGCGACCCCATGAATTGCAGCACGCCAGGCCTCCCTGTCCATCACCAACTCCCGGAGTCCACTCAGACTCACATCCATCGAGTCAGGGATGCCATTCAGCCATCTCATCCTCTGTCATCCCCTTCTCCTCTTGCCCCCAATCCCTCCCAGCATCAAAGTCTTTTCCAATGAGTCAACTCTTCGCATCAGGTGGCTAAAGTCCTGGAATTTCAGCTTTAGCATCATTCTCTCCAAAGAAATCCCAGGGCTGATCTCCTTCAGAATGGACTGGTTGGATCTCCTTGCAGTCCAAGGACTCTCAAGAGTCTTCTCCAACACCACAAGTTCAAAAGCATCAATTCTTCGGTGCTCAGCCTTCTTCACAGTCCAACTCTCACATCCATACGTGACCACAGGAAAAATCATAGCCTTGACTAGACGAACCTTCATTGGCAAAGTAATGTCTCTGCTTTTGAATATGCTATCTAGGTTGGTCATAACTTTCCTTCCAAGGAGTAAGTGTCTTTTAATTTCATGGCTGCAGTCACCATCTGCAGTGATTTTGTGTCCCCCTAAAAAGATACAGTAATGTCCTAACACCCAATACCTTAGAATTTGACCTTATTTGGAAATATTTGCAGATTTAAGATGAGGTCATACTGAAATAGGATGGCCCCTAAGCCAGTATGATGTGTGCCCTAATAAGATGATGACCACGAGAAGAGATAAATACAGGAAGAATGCCATGTGAAGATGGAGGCAGAGATTCAACTGATGCATTTACAAGCTAATGAGTGCCAAGGATTGCCAGTAGTCACCAGGAGCTAGGAGAGATGCAAGGAACATATTCTTCCTAAGAGCCCTCAGAAAGAACCAGTCTTAATGATCTCTCTATTTTGGACATTCATTCTCAAGACTCAGTTCAGTTCAGTCGCTCAGTCGTGTCCAACTCTTTGCGACCCCATGAATTGCAGCACACCAGGCCTCCCTGTCCATCACCAACTCCAGGAGTTCACTCAAACTCACGTCCATCGAGTCAGTGATGCCATCCAGCCATCTCATCCTCTGTCGTTCTCTTTTCCTCCTGCCCCCAATCCCTCCCAGCATCAGAGCCTTTTCCAATGAGTCAACTCTTCACATGAGGTGGCCAAAGTATTGCAGTTTCAGCTTTAGCATCAATCCTTCCAAAGAACACCCAGGACTGATCTCCTTTAGAATGAACTGGTTGGATCTCCTTGCAATCCAAGGGATTCTCAAGAGTCTTCTCCAACATCACAGTTCAAAAGCATCAATTCTTGGGCATTCAGCTTTCTTCACAGTCCAACTCTCACATCCATACATGACCACTGGAAAAACCATAGCCTTGACTAGACGGACCTTTGTTGGCTAAGTAATGTCTCTGCTTTTGAATATGCTGCCTAGGTTTGTCATAATTTTCCTTCCAAGGAGTAAGCGTCTTTTAATTTCATGGCTGCAGTCACCATCCACAGTGATTTTGGAGCCCAAAAATATAAAGTCTGACACTGTTTCCCCATCTATTTGCCATGAAGTGATGGAACCAGATGCCATGATCTTAGTTTTCTGAATGTTGAGCTTTAAGCCAACTTTTTCACTCTCCACTTTCACTTTCATCAAGAGGCTTTTTAGTTCCTCTTCACTTTCTGACATAAGGATGGTGTCATCTGCATATCTGAGGTTATTGATATTTCTCCCGGCAATCTTGATTCCAGCTTGTGCTTCTTCCAGCCCAGTGTTTCTCATGATGTGCTCTGCAAATAAGCTAAATAAGCAGGGTGACCATATACAGCCTTGACGTACTCCTTTTCCTATTTGGAACCAGTCTGTTGTTCCATGTCCAGTTCTAACTGTTGCTTCCTGACCTGCATATAGGTTTTTCAAGAGGCAGGTCAGGTGGTCTGGTATTTCCATTCTTGCTATTTCAGCCCCTGATTTGTGATACTTTGTTATGACAACCCTGAGAACCTAACACATTAGACTTCATAAGATGAAAAACTTCTGCTCACCAAAATCCATCATTTAAGAAAACTAATAGGACACTCACGAACTGGGAAAAATATTTACAGAACAAATACCTAACAAAGGGTTATAGACAGGATATAAAATGAATTCTCACAATGGAATAATAAAAAGACAAATCACCCAGTTAAAATAGTGAAAGATTTAAACAGACACTTTGAAAAGGAAGATATACAAATGATCAATAACCTTACGAAAAAGATGCCCAATATTTAGTAGCCATCAGGAAAATATTCATTAAAATCATAATGACATAGCACTATACCCCAACTGGAATGGCAAACACTAATAATGACAGCATCAACTCCATGTTAATGAGGACATGGAGTAACCAGAACTCTCACTTTTTCTTGGTCATTATGTAAAATGATACATTTTGTAAGTTTGACAGCTTCTTATAAAGCTAAATAAATACCTGTTAATCTAACAATTCCACTATTAAGATATAACTCAAAAGAATAGAAAATACGTATCCTTAAAAAGTGTGGTTCCCAAATGTTTAATGCAGATTTATACATAGTAGCAAGAAGTTGCAGACAGTCCAAAGACCATCAGATGGAGAATGGATAAAGAAGTGGAGGCATACTCATACAGTGTAACACTATTCAACAAGAAAAAGGAACAAGCTACAGTTATGTTAAATAACATGGCAGATCTCAGGAACATTATACAGAGTGAATGAAGTCTTGCATGAGTACATACTGAATGATTCCATTTATATGAAATTCTAGAAAGTGCTAAAATAATCTATGGTCAAAAAAAGCAGAAGAGTGTCTGGGAGGGTTGACTGAAAAGGGATGGAGAGAGCTTTTTGGGTTGATAATAATATTTTATTTACTGATAGAGATTTGGGTTCGTTAGTGTATGCACTGGTCAAAACTCAGTAAGATGTAATTTTTGCATTTCAATGTGTGTAAATGTTATCTTAAAAAACAGATGAGTATCAAAATCCATTTGATATGTATACTTCGGTTTTAGGAGTGCAGTTTAATATGGGATTCATGACAAAAGTTAAGAAAAATTGATGAATAGATAGAGATATGAATAGATGGATATATGATACATAAAATAAATATAGCAAAATTTAACTGTATAATCTTGTTGATGAGTATATAGTGTTCACTGTCCTATTCTTTCAACTTTTAGGTATGCTTGAAAATTTTCATGATGAAGGAAATGATGAGTGGACAATGGATGCTAATTACAGCTGGCAAATATAATTAGCTAATTATAGGAGGCAACTATAACAAAAGATATGCTAGAACTGAATGTTCTTTGGTAGCACTGATGCTGAAGCTGAAACTCCAGTACTTTGGCCACCTGATACAAACAGCCAACTCACTGGAAAAGACTCTGATGCTGGGAAAGATTGAAGGTGAAAGGAGAAGGCGGTGGCAGAGGATGAGATGATTATATAGCATCACCAACTCAACAGACTCAATCTGAGTGAATTCCAAGAGCTAGTGAAGGACAGGGGAGCCTGGCATGCTGCCGTCCATGTTATCGCAAAGAGCTGGACAAAACAGAACAACAATAATGCTAGAACCATTATAGAACTGTGACGGTAAAACAGAGATAAGGTTATAAATCAGTGGCGAAAGATTGAATCAGTCAATAAATGGTGCCTGGACAATTGGCTGTCCATATGGATGAAGTCATCTCACACCTCACTCAAAAATAAAATCCAGATGGATAGAAGATCTAGATGTAAAAGCAAAACTGCATTACTTTTAGGAAAAAAATAAGAATATTTTAAATCTTGGGGTTGGCAAGGATATTCTAAAATAGCCACCAAATCCAAAAATCATAAAAGAAAATAATTTCACATTAAAATGGAGATAATTTCTATACAGCAAGGGCCATCATAATAAAAGTGAAAAGACCAGCCACAAACTGAAAGTTATATTTTTTTCACACATATAACTGACCAACTGTTATATCCAACATAAAAGAAAATTCTCACAAAAAAGAACAACCCAGTCAAAATGGACATCAGGAAGTTCATAGAAGCAGAATAGAATATGCCCCCCCCAATTTTTTTAATATGCTGAGCCTCACTAGTATTTGGAAAAGTGGTAAGTCAGAAGAAAGTAAGAGATCATTCTTAATTAACATCCTATCACATGATCTGTGGGGAAGATATGAGTAAAATGTATATCTTACCCATACTGATGGAAAGGCAGGTCAGAAAGTCAAATATGTACATACCCTAGACCCAGAAACTAATGCAGGGATCTTCTCATGAGAAACTCTCATACATGTACATAAAGACAAATCCAGTGATGGTCCCTACAGCTCTGTTTGTAGCATGATAAAAATAAATGGCTTTACTGTCATAGACTTACATAAACAACGAAACAGTGGAACTTAGAAGTATACATGCATTTACCTATACATAGCAACATGAATGTACCTCAAAGATGTGATGTAAATAAAGAATATAATTGAAAATATAAAATTCAGAATGATACCAATTATGAATAACATTAAACACAAAACAATAGAATATATGAGTTAGAAATATATATATGGATGGTAATATTTTTTAAACATGCTTTAGAATGCTACCAATTGTAAGACAACTATTTGTCTCTTGAGAGAGAGGGAAGGGAATAGAATGAGAGATATGGAGCTATAAATCTGGGTGTCCCTTTATCTCCCTTTTTTAAAAAGAACTAAATTAACTATCATCAATATGGAAAAATGTTAATATAGATATCTCTTGTGTAAGTTTCCGTTTTCAGTTGGAATATTTCAGAGTAAAATTTAAAATGTTTTAATAGGAAGAAACATTTATGTCAATTTATTTGGCTAATTTAAAAGGAAATAATATATAACTTTGAGTGGAAAGATATGTGCCTCATTTTAATTATTTATATGTTTGAAAGGACCTATTCATATTCTTTTGAGATGCTGTCTATAATGCCTTCATCAAGATTACTTGTCCTTTGACGATCACTTCCATAAGATGCTGGAAATAGTAAGTAAAAAACAGCGGTAACTAAAGTTCAAGCAATAGGAAAAATGGACAGCTTACAAGATGCAGCAAAAGGCAAAACCCTCTGTGACAAAGTATAACTCTTCCATTCCCTGGAAGTCCAACCAGAGATGGAGAAAACGAACCATGTTTATCCTGTGCATTTCTTACTCAATAAAATTTCAGTTTTTGTTCTGTATCAAAAATGGCAGCCTAGACAGATAGCTCACAAATAATATTTAAGACTCCTGATGTGAATTATTATCGAAATTATAAACTTTCACTTCTCTAGTCATCAAATTCTGGTGTTATTAATTTGTAAATACTGGTTTTGTAGATAATTTTTTATGCCAACCAGTGTCATTTCAGTTTTGAAATATTTCAAATGTAGATTCTCCTATGAAATCATAGAATAAAACATATTATTTAAAACTAATAATATTTTTCATATTACTGCAGACTTTCTGCATATCAGCCACCATGCTGTAATGATATTTCTTATAATACTGAATAATAATTTTGTAGCTGAGTATATTGAGGATATTAATCAGTATTGCCCAGGCATATCACTCTAGGGTTTTATCTCTTGGAATACAGGGAGTGAGTGTTATATTATAAAATATGGCTGTATTGGAAATAGTTGGTGTATATTAGAATCTTAGTGGGTGAACTGACACATTTATATACCTCAAACTTATTGCTCAATTAATTTCATCTAAAACCAAACATAAGATTCCCATTTACTTCCCAAATAAGGCATCTAACTCTTAGTGTGTATATATTATTTTCCTTTGTAGGTGGTTTTTCTTTTGATAGTATCTGGCTAAATATCATATACAAATATCATTGTTTAATACATTTTAATTGATTTATTGAAATGAGATGAATATATAGCAAGACATTCATCTCCAACATATACATGCTGTATGTATTCATTCATTTATTGAATATATATTAAACATAAAGTGTATGATGTAGACCATAGTAGAGAGCCAAAACTATACCATTTTGTAACCCCGAAACTTAAGGGTTAGTGAGGGAAACAAACCAAAATATTGACAAAGAAATAAAGCAATTAGTACTTACAAATAATACTAAGTTCCATGGAGAAAATAAACATTGTGGAATGATACACAATAAGAGTATACTTACTCAGATAAGGTGGTCAGAGAAGGCTTTTCTGAGGAGGTGTTGCTGAAAGTGATGAAAGTATAATCACTTCACCCTGCTGGTTAACGATAAAACACTGAGTTAATGTCAATAGGAAAGATGTTTAATAACCTGAAAGATGGAGCTTCATAGACTTATTGGTGGAGATTTTAAAGTTTGTTCTTAACCTAGAGTCCATAATATGTACTTGTACATGCTCCACTGTATCCAATTCTTTGCAACCCTTTGGACTGTAGCCCATTAGGCTCCTCTATTCATGGGATTTTTCAGGCAAGACTACTAGAGTGAGTTGCCATTTCCTCTCCAGAAGGTCTTCCTAAACCAGGGATCAAACCCATGTCTCCTGTATCTCCTTCATTGCAGGCAGGATTTTTTACCTGTTGAGCCATCAGGGAAACCCAGAATCTGTAAAATTATAGCCAAAATGCCATGTTCACATAACAAGGCAGAGAGTAGAGCTATAACCAAAGTCTTACATGATGATATTCTGGAAAAGAATAAAAATCCTTTCTAAGTATAATTTAAAATCCTTGTAAGCTTACTTGTGAATTGAATAACTTCAGTTAGAGAGATTAAAAATTTATACAACTAATAAAAAACACATAAATCATTATCCTGTAGACCTGAAACTAATGTTATATAGCAGTTGTATCTCAATTTAAAAAAAGGAAAAAACACAAAAATTCATCTTATAAAACAAATATTAATATGATATAGCATATAGTGAGGCCTGTGCAGGAAGTATATCAAACAAAGAAGAGGAGCAGCCAAAGACAGACCCAAAAGCTAAAGTAAGAAAGGGAGGGATGGACCCAAGAGTGAATAAGAGCCTCTCCCACAGTTTAAGCTACTGAGGAGAAACAAATTAAATTCTAGAATGTTATATTGCTTGCATTAACTTGTAGTAAATATATTTTAATTTTCTCCCTACAGTGTTCATTAGGTTTTTTTGGTGGACTTTCAGAGTCTAAGTTGAAGCTGTCAGGTTTTGATATTATGAAATAGTTGAACACCTCCAGGTAAAATGGCAATGCAAATTCTAACAATCATTCCTTTTCCACATGGTAATAATCTGGGGTTCCCTGATGACTCAGATAGTGAAGAATCCACCTGGAATGCAGGAGACCTGTGTTTAATCCCTGGGTTGAGAAGATCCCCTGGCAAAGGGAATGGTTACTCACTCCAGTATTCTTGCCTGGAGAATCCCATAGACTGAGGAGCCTGGTGGACTACAGTCCATGGGTCACAGAATCATGATAACAATCTTGGGAATAAAATTTTTTAAATGAGTACCATAAGTGGAAATGGATAGAGTGTGACCCTCATACTAGAAATTCTAGTTTCCTGTAGTACAACAAGAAGGAAGAGATGAGAGACTAATCCTCGGCTCCATCTCCTAAAAAAATGAGCACAGCTTCAGTTAAGATATGACTTGGGCAAAAGACTTAAAGTGACCTCTAAAGAGAAAAATGGTGACTGAGGGCAAGAGTTGGTTATGAATAGACGGTAGTGCTAAAAATTATATCTTTCCCAACAAAATACTTAAGGCATTGACACAAAAAGATCTCAGGATTCTCACAAAGGCAAACTGGGGGAAAACCTGCATTGTGGGGACCTCCACCTGATATAGCAGAGTATTTTGGTGGATATAAGTGCCAGGAAGTGGGACAAGTGCCATCATGTTTTGTAAATTGTGTGGAGTTTATGGAAAATTCAAAACTAGATATGAACCTCAACTTACAGTTATCTACTGAGTAAGACAGGGTCCCCAACCTTCAGGATCTAAAGCCTGATGATCTGAGGTAGAGTTGACATAATTAATAATAAAGTGCACAATAAATGTAATATGGTTAAATCCTCCTGAAACCATTCCCCTCCCAAGTTCATGGAAAAATTGTCTTCCATGAATGGGTCCCTGGTGCCAAAAGGTGGGGGACCACTGGAATAAGATACCTTCTATGTAGAAACACTTGAAAGTTCTGATCCTTCTGTTTGTTTCAAAAAGTTATCATCATGACATTCATGGGACACTTTTCCAGTATGGTGTCATCTTGATCAATCTTCTTTAATCCCTCTTAACTATCTTTGTCTATTTAACTAATTGTCTATCCTTTGGTCTTGGTGTCCACTCCTACAAGCTCATCTCTTCTTGCTCCCCACATTCTGGGCATAATATCTGCATGGTTTCAATGGCTGTAAACATGGAAATCTAGATGTCTTTCTGGAGCCAAGGCACATCCATGCACACACACAAGCATTGAATATCAAGGGGTCTGAGTATGAAATTCTTCAGGCTCCATCCTATTCTTACTCACCTACATCCTGAATGTTAGCTTTCATTTTGAATTATTTTAATTCTTCCTAATAGCATATACTTTGGCCTCTGGACCTCTGAATATTTTTTTTTTCCTCACTACTTAAAGCTTCCTCTGCCATCTGTTCTTAAACTTTTGTCATCCTTAAGTACTTAGATTAAAGATTTACTGAGCATGGCCCCACCCATCAGAACAAGACCCAGTTTCCCCCCAAGTCAGTCTCTCCTATCAGGAAGCTTCCATAAGACCCTGATCTTTATCCATCAGAGGGCAGAGAGAATGAAAACCACAGTCAGAAAACTAACCAAACTGATCACATGGAATACAGCCTTGTTTGACTCAATGAAACTATGAGCCATGTCATGTAGTCACCCAAGACTGACTGGTCATGGTGGAGAGTTCTGACAAAGCGTAGTCCACTGGAGAAGGGAATACCACTTCAGTATTTTTGCCTTGAGAACCCCATAAACAGTATGAAAAGGAAAAAGATAGGACACTGAAACATGAACATACCAGGTCAGTAGGTGCCCAATATTCTACTGGACATCAATGGAGAAATAACTCCAGAAAGAATGAAGAGATGGAGTCAAAGCAAAGACAACACCCAGTTGTGAATGTGACTGGTGATGAAAGTAAAGTCCAATGCTGTAAAGAGCAATATTGCATAGGAATCTGCAATGTTAGGTCCATGAATCAAGGCAAATTGGAAGCGGTCAAACAGGAGATGCCAAGAGTGAACATAGACATTTTAGGAATCAGAGAACTAAAATGGATTGGAATGGGTGAATTTAACTCAGATGACCATTTTATCTACCTCGGTGGGCAACAACCCTTTACAGGAAATAGGGTAACCCTAACAGTCAACAAAAGAGTCTGAAATGCAGTACTTGGATGCAATCTCATAAATGACAGAATGATTTCTCTTCATTTCCAGGGCAAACCATTCAATATCACAGTAATCCAAGTCTATGCCCCAACCAGTAATGCTGAAGAAGCTGATGTTGAACGGTTCTATGAAGACCTACGAGACCTTCAAGATATCTAACACCCCAAAAAGATATCCTTTTCATTATATGGGACTGGAATGCAAAAGTAGGAAGTCAAGAAATACCTGGAGTAACAGGAAAATTTGGCCTTGGAGTACAGAATTAAGCAGGGCAAAGGCTAACAGAGTTTTGCCTAGAGAATGCACTGGTCATAGCAAACACCATATTCTAACAACAACAAGAGAAGATCTACACATGGACATCACCAGATAGTCAATACTGAATCAGACTGATTATATTCTTTGCAGCCAAAGATGGAGAAGCTCTATACAGTCAGCAAAAACAAAACCAGGAGTTCACTGTGGCTCAGATAATGAACTCCTTCTTGCCAAATTCAGACTTAAATTGAAGAAAGTAGCGAAAATAACTAGACCATTCAGCTATGACCTAAAACAAATCCCTTACAATTATACAGTGGAACTAAGAAATAGATGCAAGGGATTATATCCGATAGAGTTCCTGAAGAAATATGGGCGGAGGTTCATGACATTGTAGAGGAGGCAAGGATCAAGACCATCCCCAAGGAAAAGAAATGCAAAACGGAAAAAATGGTTGTGGAAGGAGGCAAACAAATAGCTGAGAAAATAAGAGAGCTAAAGGCAAAGGAGAAAAGGAAAGATATACCCATTTGAATGCAGAGTTCCAAAGAATAGCAAGGAGAGATAAGAAAGCCTTCCTCAGTGATCAGTGCAAAGAAATCAGTGATCAGTGCAGAAGAAAGCAATAGAAAGGGAAAGACTAGAGATCTCTTCAAAAAAATTAGAGATACCATGTGGAATATTTCATGCAAAGATGGGCACAATAAAGGACATAAATGGTATGGACCTACAGAAGAAGAAGATATTAAGAAGAGGTGGCAAGGATACACAGAAGAACTATACAAAAAAGATGTTCATGACCCAGATAATCACAATGGTATGATCACTCACCTAGATCCAGACATCCTGGAATGCGAAGTCAAGTGGGCCTTAGGAAGCATCACGACAAACAAAGCTAGTGGAGGTGATGGAATTCCAGTTGAGCTATTACAAATCCTAAAAGATGATGCTGTGAAAGTGCTGCATGCAGTACGCCAGCAAATTTGGAAAACTCAGCAGTGGCCACAGCACTGGAAAAAGTTTTCATTCCATCCCAACGAAAGGCAATGGCAAAGAATGTTCAAACTACTGCACAATTGCACTCATCTCACACACTAGTAAAGTAATGCTCAAAATTCTTCAAGCCAGGCTTCAACAGTATGTGAACTGTGGACTTATAGATGTCCAAGCTGGATTTAGAAAAGGCAGAGGAACCAGAGATCAAATTGCCAACATCCATTGGATCATTGAAAAAGCAAGAGAGTTACAGAAAAACATCTACTTCTGCTTTATTGACTATGCCAAAGTCTTTGACTGTGTGGATCACAACAAGCTGTGGAAAACTCTGAAAGAGGTGGGAATACCAGACCACCTGACCTGCCTCCTGAGAAATCTGTATGCAGGTCAGGAAGCAACAGTTAGAACTGGACATGGAATAACAGACAGGTACGAAATAGGGAAAGGAGTACATCGAGGCTGTATATTGTCACCCTGCTTATTTAACTTCCATCCAGAGTACATTATGTGAAATGCTGGGGTGGATGAAGCACAAGCTGGAATCAAGATTGCTGGGAGAAATACCAATAACCTCAGATACACAGATGACACCACCCTTATGGCAGAAGATGAAGAACTAATGAGCCTCTTGATGAGTGAAAAAGTTGGCTTAAAGCTCAACATTCAGAAAACTAAGATCATGGCATCTGGGCCCATCACTTCATGGCAAATGCTTGGAGAAACAATGGAAAGAGTGAGAGACTTTATATTCCTAGGCTCCAAAATCACTGCAGATGGTGATTGCAGCCATGAGATTAAAAGACGCTTGCTCCTTAAGTTATGACCAACCTAGACAGCATATTAAAAAGCAGAGACATTACTTTGCCAACAAAGGTCTGTCTAGTCAAGGCTATGGTTTTTCCAATAGTCATGTATGGATGTGAGAACTGGACTCTAAAGAAAGCTGAGCGCTGAATAATTTATGCTTTTGAATGTGGTGTTGGAGAAGACTCTTTAGAGTCCCTTGGACTGCAAGGAGATCCAACCAGTCCATCCTAAAGGAAATCAGTCCTGAATATTCACTGGAAGGATTGATGCTGAAGCTGAAAGTCCAAAACTTTGGCCAACTGATACGTAGAACTGACTCATTTGAAAAGGCCCTTATGGTGGGAAAGATTGAAGGTGGGAGAAGGGGATGACAGAGGATGAGATGGTTGGATGGCATCACCTATTCAATGGACATGAGTTTGAGTAAACTCCGGGAGTTGGTGATGGACAGGGAGGCCTGTTGTGCTGCAGTTCAAGGGGTCACAAAGAGTGGGACATGACTGAGTGACTGAACTGAACTGAAGTGAAGTACTTAGCTTAGATGTTACTTGGTCAAGAGACCTTGTTGAAGAGACATTCCCTTGCACCTCCTCTGCCAAAGCAGATACTTTGTATGTCTCCACTGAGAAGCAGACTACTTGCCACCTTGTACCAGTCACAATCATTCAGTTCAGTTAAGTTGTTCAGTCATGTCTGATTCTTTGCGACCCCATGAATCGCAGCACACCAGGCCTCCCTGTCCATCACCAACTCCCGGAGTTCATTCAAACTCACATCCATGGAGTCGGTAATGCCATCCAGCCATCTCATCCTCTGTCGTCCCCTTCTCCTCCTGCCCCCAGTCCCTCCCAGCATCAGAGTCTTTTCCAATGAGTCAACTCTTCTCATGAGGTGGCCAAAGTACTGGAGTTTCAGCTTCAGCATCATTCCTTTCAAAGAAATCCCAGGGCTGATCTCCTTCAGAATGGACTGGTTGGATCTTCTTGCAGTCCAAGGGACTCTCAAGAGTCTTCTCCAACACCACAGTTCAAAAGCATCAATTCTTCAGCGCTTAGCTTTCTTCACAACCACTAGCATTGCTTTAAATGTTTTTCTCCCTGCAAAAATGAGTTCCATGAAGATAGCAATGTTGCCTGGGGGTTCACAGTTCTTTCTTTAGTGCCTCAATTGTTTTGTTTTGCAGTTTCTCAATAAATATTTCTTGAGTGAATGAATAAATAGAAAACAAAAGAAAACAGCAATGAAATCTTAAAGATAAATTTAAAAACAAAATGACAGTTATGAAGAACATATCAATTATGCCAATAGATATAAATTAAAAATAGAAATAAATTAAAAATCTTCCACAAAGAAGATTTTTAAGTTAGTCTAAAATATGAATTCTAACTCATGTTGTATAATCACCTAAAATAAGATGTGTGTGTGTTATTTGCTCAGTCCTGTCTGATTTCTTGGAACCCCATGGACTGCAGCCCTCCAGGTTCCTCTGTCCATGGGATTCTCCAGGCAAGAATACTGGAGTGGGTTGCCATTTCCTTCTCCAAAAATAATATAGCACAATAAAATTAAAATGAATTGAGCAAAAATATTTAAGAAGTTTAAAAATACAAAGTAAGAAGGCAACGTGGTATTAGTGTTAGAAAAAAAATAAGGAAAAGCTTATTTAATGGAATAAAGTTTCCAAAAGGTATAATCTACACTGAATATTTGTTATTTAGTCGCGAAGTCGTGCTGGACTCTTGAGAGTCAGGCAAAATAAATCAAACAATGAATATATAACTATATTAATATTTACATTCCAAATAAAATATCAATAAAATATTTTTTACGTTTATCAGATTACCAACCCTTTGTCGGGCCCCAACAGGGGTTCTCCTGCTGGGTGCTGGTTTTTGTGGGCCCAAGGAGACCACATTCTGTTGCGAAGCAAAAGAAAGTTTAAAAATTTTCATCAAAGAATGGAGAGGTAGGAAATCAAACTCTGCTGTGCACACTTTAGGGCCAGTCTGTGGGTGGGCTACTTTATCCGGGTCTCTGCAGTGGGGGCGGAGGCGGAGTTCTGGTGATGGCGTGGCACAGGCACAGGCACAGGTGTGCTGCTCCGGCTCTGAGAGCCCTGCCAGGTGAGGCGGCTGCGCAGGCAGCCCGCCGCCGCCATCTTGAGTTGCAGAGTCAGCAGCCGCGCTTCTGCGCCCAAGGCTCCACGGAGCTGAGGTGTCAGCACAGCCATTTCTCACTCGGCACTCCCGTCTGAAGTGCCAGAATGCAGGGGCCTCAGCACGCAGCACCCGGTGAGCAAGTGAAACTAGATGAAGCACGAAGGAAAAGGGGAAAAAGAAAAAAAAAAAAAGGTTAGCCTTTATTTTATTACCCAGATCTTCCAGCAGTGGGCCAGTACCTCCTGTCAGATTAGCGGCAGCATTAGATTAGAAATAAAGTGAAAAATAAATGTAATGTGCTTGAATCATCCCAAAATCATCCCCTCTAGTTGCCTGGAAAAGCCCATGGACGGAGGAGCCTGGTGGGCTGCAGTCCATGGGGTCGCTAAGAGTCGGACACGACTGAGCGATTTCACTTTCACTTTTCACTTTCCTGCATTGGAGAAGGAAATGGCAACCCACTCCTGTGTTCTTGCCTGGAGAATCCCAGGGGCAGGGGAGGCTGGTGGGCTGCTGTCTGTAGAGTTGCACAGAGTTGGACACGACTGAAGCGACATAGCAGCAGCAGTCTGTGGAAAAATTGTCTTCCATGAAACTGGTCCCTGGTGCTAAGAAGTTTGGGGACTGCTGACTCAGACTATTTTTATGTGTGCAGGGGTTTTTCTTTCTTTCTTTCTTAACTTTTATTGTATTCTTTTACTTCCGCGGTGGCTCAGGTGGTAAAGAATCTGCCTGCCAATGCAGGAGTCACAGATTCAGTCCCTGGGTGGGGAAGATCCCTTGAAGAAGGAAATGGCTACCCACTCCAGTATTCTTGCCTAGGAAGTCCCATGGACAGGGGAGCCTGGCGGGCTGCAGTCTATGGGGTCACAAAGAGTCAGACATGACTGACCATGCACACATGCATGCATAGTCGCTTTACAATGTTATTTGCTGGTGAGCAACAAAGTGAATCAGACCTGTGTATACATATATCCCTGCTTTTTTCGGTTTCCTTCTCATTTAGGTCCCCATAGAGCACTGACTAGAGTTCTGTGTGCTATGCAGTATGTTCTCATTAGTTCATATTCTTTTTTTTATTTCTTGAGCACTGTTAAAGGGCTTTGCTGGTGACAAACTCTTCCTGGACAGACCTGGAGTCTCCAGGTCTGGGAAACTTTATGGGCCTCATTTCTGGGCCTCATTCCTCCTTGAAATGTAAAATCCTAGAGAGAGTATGCGCCTTAGGGGACGTACTTCAGGCTGCAACTAATTGGTCCTCCTGAGGAGATGAGATATTATAAATCTTTTCAGATCAGAGCAGTTAACTAGATGAATGACTGTAGATCTAACTCTCACACTTCATGAAGCCTTAGAGGGTAGGGCTTTTTATAGGATCACTGAGAAATCCTAGGAAATTTGATTTCCGAATTCCACCCCTTGTTCTGGAAAGCATTTTAGCTCCTGGGGAATTTAACAACGTGTATGCCGTGTCAGCCACTCTCACCAGCAAAACCAAGATTGAAATTAGCAGGCACCAAATTCTTTTGGCTTGTCTTAGGCAAAATTTAATCAGAGATATAGTCCCCAAAATATGTCTCTTTGGCATGAGAATTGTTTTAGGTTGATTATATTTAAGAAATGGAAGACTTCTGAAGTCTTTTTACCACATTCTTAGCTCTATAAAGAATTAAGGTAAAAGACCTGAGACAAGAATAGCAGTATTCTCAGAGATATCTGCAAAGAATATGGACTAGATGTGGTAAGGAGAATTGCAAATACTGGCAGGACTTCCAGACATTTACTTTCCTTGAGGATTGCCTACGTCCACTTTGAAGTCCCACTGCTATCCCCCAACATCCTCTTTTGTCTTTAGCTGAAGATGATACTTAAGGTGAAAGCTTCAGTCATTTTGGAGAGTTATTCAGTTTCCCTGGATCTCTTCCATGAATAAATGTTGTTAAACTTTGCTTTTCTCCTGTTAAAAACTAAGTAAAAAAAAAAAAAAAAATGTATCAATTTGTGGAAAGACATTTTTAGAAGACATAATAAGGTTGCACATATGTGTATGTATTAGATAAATGGGGCTGGGTATAGAAAACCTATATGCAAGGGGCTTCCCTTGTAGCTTACTCGGTAAAGAATCTGCCTGCAGTGCAGGAGAGCTGGGTTCGATCCCTGGATTGGGAATATCCCCTGGAGAAGGAAATGGCGAACCACTCCAGTATCCTTGCCTGGAAAATCTCATGGACAGAGGAGCCTGGTGGGCTGCAGTTCAAGGGGTCGCAAAGAGTCCGGCACGACTGAGTGACTAACTCATGACTCAACTCATATAAAACATAATAAGTTATATGTGAATATATTGTAATAGAGGAAAAACTGCACTTTTTAATGCAGCCACATTTTTTATTGAAATAACTATATATCAAGCCACAAATATAATTTTAAGAAGTTAAGATAGGTGATAAAATGGTCACACTTTTAAGGACTAAAAAAAATTATGAAGTAATAGCAAAAGTTTAAAGTAAGATCAACTTGGAAATCAGCAGTCATTATTGTAGTTCTTGAATCAAATAATAGATTAAAATTGCAAAGTGAATATTTCAAGAATAAGGGCAATAAGGAAAGTACTCATCAGAACCGTTGTCTAAAGACTGAGTTCACTCTTGGTGGGTATCGAGCCAGTAGACAACCAAACCAAAGATCAGGAGAAGGAGGGATTTAGTATTTGCAGCAAGTAAGGAGAACACTGAATATCTTTCCCAAAGCAGCGTCCCAGAACAGCAAAAGTGGGAACATTTTAAATGAAGCCTGTATGCATATTCATGAAGGGGCTTGAGCTGGAGATTTCAGTGTAGAATTGGGGTAAAAGTTAACAGTCCAAGTCTTAGTTGATTAAAGTCAGAAAGGTCAACATCATCCTTCATTCTCCACCTGGGTGGTGCCTAAGTTCCTGCAGAACTCAAAGATATATTAATATGTATATCCCTTGAGGAAGAACTAGGACTTGCTTTATCACTGCACTGTCGTTTGACTGCATTTTTCCTGTTCCTACATTCCTTTGTTCCCTTAAGATCATTAATTACTGAGACCTATTCAAGGACAGGCATTGTGGCCAGGCTTAGATCACAAAGTGTCTCAGGCCAAAATAGCTTCTCTTATGTAAAAAAAAAAAAAAAAAAAATCCTGGTTCTCTTTCTCCAGGGACTCTCTAACCTATCTACTTATAAAACGGCTGCTGCTGCTGCTGCTAAGTCGCTTCAGTCATGTCCGACTCTGTGCGACCCCATAGACGGTAGCCCACCAGGCTCCCCCGTCTCTGGGATTCTCCAGGCAAGAACACTGGAGTGGGTTGCCATTTCCTTTTCCAATGCATGAAAGTGAAAAGTGAAAGTGAAGTCGCTCAGTCGTGTCCGACTCTTAGGGACCCCATGGACTGAAGCCCACCAGGCTCCTCCATCCATGGGATTTTCCAGGCAAGAGTATTGCAGTGGGGTGCCATTGCCTTCTCCGACTTATAAAACTAATTAAATATAATTAAAGCTGTAAGCAGAGGCCAATTCACAGCCTGAAATGCTTTAATTGTTAGGCAAAAAATAACATAAATAAGTTAAAATTTTATTTCAAGATTTCAGATGTAAAAATATATTGATAGGAATATTAAGGGAAAAAGTAATAGTGACAAAACCAGAAAAATAACAAACTAAAAGTAAAATTTTTATAGAATTACATAGTATTATCAATTTATAGAATTGATAAAGATATGTAAGAACTATAAGCAGCATGATAGAACAACTCTACATAGGCAAAGCAAGAAAGTTTAAAGACAGAAGTAAAAATTCAAAAGAATTTAAATGAGACAATATAATCACAGCTACAGAGAGGATTAATATGCTAAGTGAAACTATGATGAGAAATCTGAACAGAGATGAAATAGAAAACCACTTAGAAAAACATGATGCACTAAAATTTATAAAAGTACAAAATCTGAAGAAGTATGAAATGTAGCATCTCCTTTTTCAAAGGTACAAGACATAGATAATTTTATAGGTGAGATGTTTCACTTTCTCAGTTTAAGATCAAACAATTGCCATGCCTGCCTATAAAGTGTTTCAGAACATAAAACACTTGCTAAATCTTTCTAAATAAATAGAAGCTACTATGTACTATATCAAAGTCAGCATTAGCCAAACTACCTTCTAAAATCACCCATGAATATATAGAAATAACAACATAATATCAAATTAAGCCTAATGTTTTCTAAAAAAAATTACTTCAATAACCAGAATGTGTTAGTTTTACAACTGCAATTCGATACTAGGAAATATGTTAATAATATTTTTCAGTATATCAGAGAAGATGTAATAGGATCACCTCAATCTATGTAACAAGAAGGAATTTGGACTTTGGACCTAAAATATTTTTAAAGAGCAGTTTGATAGAAAAAAATTTAAAAATGCATATCTGTCTAAATTCACCAGTTAAAGTTGTGATGAATGGTGAAAACACTAAAGCATATTTAGAAAATTGAGGAAAAGACAAGGAAGAGACAACTATTAACCATTATTTAAAATTATTTTCAATCTAGCCAAAGTAGTAGCAGGTACACACACACAGGTACACACACACACACACACACACACACACACACACAACTATTTAAGAAATGAACAAAAAACACACATACCAAGACATATCATTATTAAATCCTAAATCATTAAAGATAAGGAGACATGATTAAACTCAAAGGAGGAGGTTGAAAGAATTACATATTACTTATAAAGGATTAATCATTTTTGGCTGGTATCTAGCCTCTCATGACAATGCCGCATGCTAATAGATATTAAAACCTTTGAAGATTAGGGAGAGAATTGTTTTTAGTCTTAGGTTTTCCACAGCCAAACTGGTAACCAATGTGAAAGTCACGTTAAATCATTTTAACTTCAAAATTCAACTGTATATATCCATTTAGAGAGGAGGGACTCCCAGGTGGTGCTGGTGGTAAAGAACCCACCTGCCAATACAGGAAACATAAGAGACATGGGTTTGATCCCTGGGTCAGGAAGATCCCCCGGAGGTGGGCATGGCAAGCCACTCCAGTATTCTTGCCTGGAAAATCCCCATGGACAGAGCAGCCTGGTGGGCTACAGTCCACAGGGTTGCAAAGAGTCAGACAAGTAGCAGGCACACATGCATCTAGAGAGGAAAAGCAACAAAGTAAAAACTGAATACAAGAAAGAATGAAACTAACTTCTGTACCAGGTCTAGAAAAAAATTAATGCGTATACTGTAAGAGTTATCAGATAGAGTTCAAGCATAATAATGTCGAAAAGAATAGATTGATAAGGGAACTGGATGATATTAGACATATTCAGTTAGAAACTCCAATCAGTATATTTAAAAATGGAATAAAGTGCTCCAAATATGAAGCGAACTAAGATTTGAGTTTGTACAATTGGAATAACATGAGAAAAAACTATGAAGTGTGATTCTGGGAACATTTGATTTTGAATGGCAAAACTATATCATCAATCCATAAGGAAGGAAATGCAACAGAAGCACACATATAAACAATATTTACCAAACTATGTGATGTCAATACTGATTAACAACTTTTGGTGTGATATATAGAAAAGGTTAAGAAATCTTAATTATGGTTGTAAAATAAAATGCAGATGTCATTGATCTTGGCAACAGATAATTAACAGTGAAGTGGATAAAATGTTAGAGAGAGAAAAGAAAAATGAGAGAATATAGTGTGGTAAAAATTCCTTTTTTCAAAATGGAAAGCTAATAATTATGGTCTGAAATTGATTAAATAGTATTTTATATTATATAAATAACTATATTTATTATATGTGCATTATTTATATACTATATAATAAATAAGTATATACTTAATTATATTATCTAAAATTTTAAATACCATAAAAATTAAAAATGGAAATTCAGAGTGAGGGGGGAAAGGTGATATAAGTGAGCTAAATCTTCGTTCTTCATGTCCAGAAGCACTAGCTAATATCTCATTTTAATAAATCATGAACTGGCAATTAAAGTTTATTATTTAGAGCCATGAAAGATTTTACATGTAAATGGTTAAAACTGTCTTGGGCAACAGAACTAAGGATATAGAATAAACAGATGAGGAGACTTGCTTATCATTAAGTAGCCTTCTGTACTATTTTTGAAATTATATTCATGTGTTATTCTGATAATTTTTGTAGAGATTCCTGGATCAGATATCAAGTGAAAATCACAGTGCATGAATATACATGACTATTGCACCCCAGTTTAAAGGACAAGTATACAGAGCCCTTTATAAAATTATGCCTTATAACTATGTGTTGCCACACATGTCTCCTCCAGAATTCATGAGTTTCATGTGAATAAAGAGTTTAAAATGATCTTAAAAAAAAAAAAAGAAGCTCTTATAGCCACAGGTTTGCAATCACTGGGGAAATCATCGATAAGCAACTTAACAACCCTCCAAGGTCAGCACACAAGCAAATAGAACAGCCACTTGTATAATGCCATTATTCAGTTGTTTTGCTGGAACTAAAATGTGGCAAAGATATGGGAAGCTGGAGAAACAAATCCAGAATAAAGAAGTGTAGTAACTGGTTGAAAACTGTAGTATAAGGTGGTAGGGGGGGGAACCCAGAAACCCCTAAAAATGTATTTTCTTTCCTTGTTTAAGAACAGGTCATGTCAGATAAACAAAGGCTCAAATCAATGCCCATATGACCGACTCACAGAAGGAATGAACATGAATTACAGTCTCTCATCTCCAGTTTTTAGTGACACCTCCATATGGTTTATCCTTCAGTGAGACCATGGAGTTCTGTTAATGAGCTTGCAAGAGTTGGCTGGTTAGTTGGCAAGAGTTACCTGCCATTAGCTATTTAGAGTTTTGTAAATCAAATTACAGTTTCTGAGAGACCCCTCCCCCTTCACCCCAAAACGTGAGTGAGTCATTCTCTCATTAGTGGCCTGCTTTCAGCAATTCGTAATTACAGATTGTGTCTCTGTTAATCGCTTGACAAATGATACTTCTCTGCCAACAGGTTTACTGAACTTAGTTTATTTTGAAATCATGTCAAATGAGTCTGATGTAAAAGTTTGATTTTGATTGCTTACTTCAGTCCTCCAGATATGTAACCTGAATTTTAACTTTTCCTTCCCTCACCAAAAGGAAACCAATATAACTCACATTTCACAAATACTTTCACTCTAGGAACATAGTCTTTGAGGTATGCTTAGATGCACATCGCTAAACACTAGTACATGTCAGTGTTTTCCTGGCTAAGAAAGCATTTGACAAGATTCTGTCCATAAATTGCTTTAATGTGCTTTCAGTTTAATAATTTTCATCTCTTTCTCAAATCTTGTGCCCCTCCCCCTACACCCAAGAGTTGGGGTGGGGAGGGGGGTTAGTGGAGTAAAAAATATAGTGTGCTATAAAAAATGTCTTTTAGTAAGTCTGGCAGCACCCTCAATTTTTCCAGGCAGGCCTTCATTTCAAACAAAAGACCAGAAATTATGGCTGTCTGAAAATCTAAGAACAAGAGCAATAGAATGTATGCTCCAGCTTTATAAATAAGAAAAGCACCATATAGTACATAAGCAACTGCACTCACAAAGCTCTGCTCTTTTTCCTATACTGGAGTCTGTGTGACATCATACGATTTCAACACCTAATTTGCCTCCCTACCCCATCCATATATGGTAGTGCTTGGATGCTAAAACAGTCTAAATTAAGCACATGCACTAACTTTGCAAAGAAACTATCAAGGTTCTATCGAGGTATTTATTTAGTAGACAAATAGATGAACACCTAATCCCTTTTGTCTTATTTCAGGTTGTCAGTTTTAGAAGTCCCCCCTTTCCCCTCTGCTTTTTATTCCATTTGTATTGTTTATCTTAGAGCATTAAGGTCCCCCATTCTTTCAATGACAAAATCCCAAAGGGCGTTATCATGGTGAAGAAGAAAATAAATGACTGTCTTTTGTTCCTGAGCATCCTGTTTGCAATTCAAATTGAACAGGAATGCTGCTAATATTGAAAGGACAGAAGGTCAAGGAACTTGGCTCCTGAAAGTATATGATTGCATTCTTTTTTTATATAAATAATAAGTTGCAGTTTAGAGCTATCTTCACTTAAATTGACCCCAAATAAAACGTGTAAGATATCGTGAGCACATCAATAGGAGTGAAGTAGCTATTTAAAGACTAATACTTCAATTTCTTAAAATTAATCAGTTATCTGACAATCACTGAATCATAATAGAGAAAAAGTTCCTTGTCTTAGTGTGCAGTGTTAGAAAATAGATAGCTGATTGCTCTACAAAGTACAAAGTGGGAGGACATAAAAAAAGAATGAGTGACTCTTCTGAAAAGGAGAATAAATCTAGACTACATATTGCAAACACATGCTTTCATAAATTAGCATGGTTTTAATTTTTTTCCATTGGTCAAACTTTTCCGTACTCATGTATTGAAATGGCAAAAACTGACAAGTATGACAGACACACAGGTCCAGAGTCTCTATATACTTTCAAATCTTGAATATAATACTTATACCAAATACTTAAAAAAAATGCATTTCTCAAAGTTGGAATATCAGTTAATAGTGTGCTTCTTAGTGAACAGACCCCGAATAATCTCTCTTTTTGTTTGGAAATCAAGTTGAAAAAATATTATTCAAATACTTTTCATATGGCTCATCTCTAAGATAGCTGATGCCTTAAATACCTTCTTGTTTCTGTCCTCTTTTTGATGGTTCCAAAATCACTGCAGATGGTGATTGCAGCCATGAAATTAAAAGACGCTTACTCCTTGGAAGGAAAGTTAAGACCAACCTAGACAGCATATTAAAAAGCAGAGACATTAATTTGTCAACAAAGGTCCGTTGAGTCAAGGCTATGGTTTTTCCAGTGGTCTTATGTGGATGTGAGAGTTGGACTATAAAGAAAGCTGAGCACCGAAGAATTGATGGTTTTGAACTGTGGTGTTGGAGAAGACTCTTGAGAGTCCCTTGGACTGCAAAGAGACCCAACCAGTCCATCCTAAAGGAGATCAGTCCTGGGTGTTCATTGGTAGGTCTGATTTTGAAGCTGAAACTCCAATACTTTGGCCACCTGAAGCAAAGAGCTGACTCACTGGAAAAGACCCTGATGCTGGGAAAGATTGAGGGTAGGAGGAGGAGGAGACGATAGAGGATGAGATGGTTGGATGGCATCACCTCCCTCCTGGCGTGCTGCGGTTCATGGGGTAGCAAAGAGTTGGACATGACTGAGCAACTGAACTGAACTGAACTGGAGTGTAGGTTTTAAAATTTATATTAGACTAAATTAATCACTTCACTTTCAGACTATTACTGGGTTGCTCGGCACAAAATTTATCCCATTCCTTTCCTTCATTTGCTTACATATTTTCTAAAGGAAACTTGTATCACAAATAAAAGAACACACAAAAGACCTCAGGGAAAAATGGAGACTTACAGAGAATCAGAAATCATCAAATATCATTTGATCTTGTTGGCCTGAAGTTACATGGTTCAGTTCAGTTCAGCCGCTCAGTACTGTCCAACTCTTTGCAACCCCATGGACTGCAGCATGACAGGCTTCCCTGTCCATCACCAACTCCCGGAGTTTACTCAAGCTCACGTCCATTGAGTCGGTGATGCCATCCAACCATCTCATCCTCTGTCATCCCCTTCTCCTCCTGCCCTCAATCTTTCTCAGCATCAGGGTCTTTTCCAATAAGTCGGTTCTTCGCATCAGGTGGTCAAAGTATTGGAGTTTCAGCTTCAGCATCAGTCCTTCCAATGAATATTCAGGACTGATTTCCTTTAGGATGGAGTGGTTGGATCTCCTTGCAGTCCAAGGGACTCTCAAGAGTCTTCTCCAACACCATAGTTCAAAAGCATCAATTCTTCGGCTCTCAGCTTTCTTTATAGTCCAACTCTCACATCTATACATGACTACTGGAAAAACCATAGCCTTGACTAGACAGACCTTTGTTGGCAAAGTACTGTCTCTGCTTTATAATATGCTGTCTAGATTGGTCATCCATGGGATTTTCCAAATGGCAACCCACTCCAGTGTTCTTGCCTGGAGAATCCCAGGGACGGCGGAGCCTGGTGGGCTGCCGTCTATGGTGTCGCACAGAGTCGGACACAACTGAAGCGACTTAGCAGCAGCAGCAGCAGCAGCAGCAGCAGCAGATTGGTCGTAACTTTTCTTCCAAGGGGCAAGCATCTTTTAATTTCATGGCTGCAGTCACCATTTGCAGTGATTTTGGAATATAAAGTCTCTCACTGTTTCCATTGTTTCCGTAACTATTTGCCATGAAATGATGGGACCAGATGCCATGATCTTACTTTTCTGAATCTTGAGTTTTAAGCCAACTTTTTCACTCTCCACTTTCACTTTCATCAAGAGGCTCTTTACTTCTTTGCTTTCTTCCATAAGGTGGTGTCATCTGCATATCTGAGGTTATTGATATTTCTCCCAGCAATCTTGATTCCAGCTTGTGCTTCATCCAGCCCAGTGTTTCTCGTGATGTACTCTGCATAGAAGTTAAATAAGCAGGGTGACAATGTACAGCCTTGACATACTCCTTTTCCGATTTGGAACCAGTCTGTTGTTCCATGTCCAGTTTTTACTGTTGCTTCTTGAGCTGCATACAGATTTCTCAGGAGGCAGGTGAGGTGGTCTGGTATTCCCATCTCTTTCAGAATTTTCCACAGTTTGTTGTGATCCACACATTCAAAGGCTTTGGCACAGTCGATAAAGCAGAAGTAGATGTTTTTCTAGAACTCTCTTGCTTTTTCCATGATCCAGAGAATGTTGGCAATTTCATCTCTGGTTCCTCTGCCCTTTCTAAATCCAGCTTGAACATCTGAAATTTCATGATTGACTTACTGTTGAAGCCTGGCTTGGAGAATTTTGAGCATTACTTTGCTAGCATGTGAGATGAGTGCAATTGTTCAGTAGTTTGAGCGTTTTTTGGCATTGCTTTTCTTTGGAATTGGAATGAAAACTGACCTTTTCCAGTGCTGTGGCCCCTGGTGATTTTTCCAAATTTGCTGCCATATTGAGTGCATCACTTTCACAACATCATCTTTTAGGATTTTAAATTGTTCAACTGGAGTTTAATAACCTCCACTAGCGTTGTTCATAGTGATGCTTCCTCAGGCCCACTTGACTTCACACTCCAAGATATCTGGCTCTAGGTGAGTGATCACACCATCGTGGTTATCTGGGTCATAAAGATCTTTTTTGTACAGTTCTTCTGTATATTCTTGCCACTCTTCTTAATAGCTTCTGTTAGGTTAGCTTCCATACCATTTCTGTCCTTTATTGTGCCCATCTTTGCATGAAATGTTACCCATGGTATCTCTAATTTTCTGGAAGAGATGTCTAGTCTTTCCCATTCTATTGTTTTCCTCTATTTCTTTGCATTGATCACTGAGGAAGGCTTTCTTATCTCTCCTTGCTATTCTTTGGAACTCTGCATTCAAATGTGTATCTTTCCTTTTCTCCTTTGCTCTTCACTTCTCTTCTCTTCACAGCTATTTGTAAGGCCTCCTCAGACAACCATATTGCCTTTTTGCCTTTCTTTTTCTTGGAGATGGTCTTGATCCCTGCCTTCTCTACAATGTTCTTCTCTACAAACGAAGCTCCGTCCATAGTTCTTCAGGCACTCTATCTATCAGATATATCCCTTGAATTTATTTTCTCACTTCCACTGTATAATCGTAAGGGATTTGATTTAGGTCATACCTCAATGGTCAAGTGGTTGTCTCTACTTTCTTCAATTTAAGTCTGAATTTGTCAATAAGGAGTTCATGATCTGAGCCACAGTTAACTCCCGATCTTGTTTTTGCTGACTGTACAGAGCTTCTCCATCTTTGGCTGCAGAGAATATAATCAATCTGATTTTGTTATTGACCATCTAGTGATGTCCATGTGTAGAGTCGTCTCTTGTGTTGGTAGAATAGGGTGTTTGCTATGAGTAGGTGCATTCTCTAGGCAAAACTCTGTTAGCCTTTGCCCTGCTTCATTCTGTACTCCAAGACCAAATTTGCCTGTTATTCCAGGTGTTTCTTGACTTCTTACTTTTGCATTCCAGTCCCCTATCATGAAAAAGACATCTTTTTTGGGTGTTAGTTTTAGAAGATCTTGTAGGTCTTCATAGAACCATTCAACGTCAGCTTCTTCAGCATTACTGGTTGGGCATAGACTTGGATTACTGTGATATTGAACGGTTTACCTTGGTAATGAAAAGAGATCATTCTGTCATTTTTGAGATTGCACCCAAGTACTGCATTTCAGACTCTCTTGTTGACTATGAGGGTAACTCCATTTCCTCTAAGGGATTCTTGTCCACTGTAGTAGATATAATGGTCTTCTGAGTTAAATTCACCTGTTCCAGTTCATTTTAGTTCTCTGATTCCTAAAGTGTCGACCTTCACTCTTGCCTCTCCTGTTTGACCCTTCCAATTTTCCTTGATTCGTGGACCTAACATTCCAGGTTCCTATGCAATATTTATTGCTCTTTATAGCATCAGAAGTTACATAAGCAGGTGATAAACAGTTCTTCTGATTTCCAAGCTGGAATAATTAGGGAAAAAAGATAGACAACTGTTACTGATGTTTCTTGATTCAGGTCTCTGTTTTAGTTAGAGAAGTCTCCTTCCTTTCTTCCCTTGGTTATGCTCTTTTCTCTTAAACTGCTTTTACCTTGTAGCTCTTAACTGACATTGTTGTCTACTTATTATTTGTCTCTTCACTTGAATTTAAGCTCCATGAGGTCCAAGACTTCGGTCCTTTTTGGATCCTTATGAATCATTAGGGCCCAAAGCAGCATGAGACACCAAGTAGGGCTCAGCATGTGTTGGTTGAATGAGGGGATGTATGTAGCCCGTTTGTTTGTGTAAAATCAGTGCACATCATTTTGTTTGGTCATATGCAAGTTCACCGAATGTTTGTCCTGTGATTCACTTTTCTGTTTGGACACCTGGATCTGCTGTTGAATAGGTGTAAATGTAGATGGTGAGTGAAGGGATGATTAAACACATCATCATCTTTTTTGAACCATATAGAAGAAAGTTATTTCAGATTTTGATATTAGAAATATTCTTCTGAGTAGCTGATTTGCTTTTGTTTAATGGATTAATTGATCAGATTTACCTTTTTAATTGGCTGCTGAAAAACAGAGTATAATGTGTAGATTTTATTGCATGCATTTTTATTAGCCTAATTAAGACCTCCATTTTATGATCTCAGATGTTTATTTCTTATTTCCTTCTCCTATTTCCTATTTGTGTTTCCTTGCTATGTTAGGTATTCAGGTAGTCAGAGTCATGGTCAAGAGTACTATCAATAGCTCTAGAACTAGCTGGTTGCAGCCAATCCCAGGTTTGGCCAGCTTTACCAGGCTGACCTTGGGCAAGCTAGTTAGCATCTCTGCACCTCCATTTTCCTCATTTGCGAAACAAGGATAGTATTAGTACCTACATGACAAGCTCACTCATCCATAGTGCTCTTACAAGGATTAACTGAGTTAAAAACACATGAAGCACTTGGAACAGTGTCTGGCACAAGTTGAAGGCCCGATGATGTTAGCTATTATTTTTATCAAGCACTTTAAGTCCTTTCTGGAACACAGTGAGGCAAAATAAATTCTGATGAGCCAGGCACTTTATTAAGTGCTGAGGAGATAGAGATGAATAAAGTAAACACAAAAAGACATTTCGCATTTGGTATAGCAACACAGAGGGAGACATGACTATAAACTGAGGTGTCACAGAAAGGGTGGCCTGAAGAATGAGGGGAAGAGTTGGGAGAGGAAAGAGCAGCATACCCACAGGCTGGGAGGAGCATGTATGTTTCTGAAAAGTCAGAAAGAGCTTGGAAAGAAAGGCGGCCAGAGATGTGGCTGATATGGCAGACCTGCACCAGATCTCAAAACAGCTGCCAAATCTTAGTTTCTGTATATTCAGATAGTCTTCCCATCTTTTGGATTGGAAAGAACCTTCCATCATTCACTTCTTTACCTCAAAGCCAGAGGCCAGCCCCACTAGGAAGGTGGCTCCTGTGACTTAGTCTGACTTGTTCCCAGGGTATTAGAGAAACCTCTCCCTTAAATAGACTTGCAGTGGGAATGGGGCTCCTGATAAATGCAAGAGGTGCCATTTCAGTAAGAGGTTAGGGCCTTAACACTTGGCTTAGTGGGTGTGCTTTGATTTCACCCTCCTGCTTCACACTCCTCTCTCTAATCCACTGCCTCCAGAAACAAATCCAGGTGTTTCTTAAACTCTTTGAATCATCTTCCGTAGTAATTTATTCCATATGTTTATTGCTCTGTGTGTGAAATAATTTCATCAAGTTCCTTTTTTTTTCTTTGTCACTGCATTCAAATCAGCCAGCAGTAGAATCCCAATCTATGAGTAACACTTTTAAAAACACCAGCTCCCGTGCTGAGGGAAGCCAAGGGATGTTGTAGCACATGAGCAGAACAAGGAGAAAAGAACAACAAGCAATTGGGACTTGATGACATTAGTTGAAGAGGAAAAGAGAATTTCAGGAATACCTAGCAGGGGTTGGAGAAGCAGCTCGCTAAAGTTCCTACTCTAGTTTGCATTTCCCCAGGGTGTCAATTTTATGAAACAAAGTGACGGGATGATTTCTATCACTTGAGAAGCTGTGTTAAAAAAATTTGATGCACTGGCAACAGCAAAAATTGTTATGGTAGGAATCAAATTGGTGCTTCCTTGCTGGAAATGAACGAAGTACTAGTGCCTGTCAGTTTATTTCTGAGCTCTGCTTTTCAAATTTTAATTTGAGAGGGTGGGAGGAGGTTTAATGGAAATCTGAATCACTGTTAGAAGAGGACTATATTTTAAACTTCGATTTCATAGTTGTCTCTATGTTCAGAAGAAAATTATTCTTTATACTGAGAAGTGAAAGCACTGTCAGTTCTAAATCTATTAATGAGGGGGGTTAGGAAAGGGGAAAGACAAGGGGTGTGGTGTGTATATAATGAATGGATTCTGTAATTAGTAAATAAAAATGTTATTCCTAGATTGATGTACTGTCTATACTGTATTAAGCATAAAAATATTAAATTATTTACCTTTAAAAATGATCAAAACTTTGCTTTCTAATCAGCTTCTGCTAATATAAAATTCTCACACTGAGGTTGAAAATTACTAACAAACATTTCACTACTACCCTTTTCTTCAGGAAAATCTTTCTAAAATAATTGCCATTGTCATTTTTTTTTTTTTGCAGCTCTCCCTGCCAGGGAGAGAGGGAACCCATGCAACAGATGATGGTAACCACTGGATACATTTTGCACATGTAAAATTAAAAGAATGCTTAGATGCCAGTTTACTGTTGTTAACTCTCACGAAACACACATACTAAGGGTTGATGGTTGAAAATTATAATCAGTATGAAAAACAATTATTACTGATTTGTTGAGCGTTAGTTAGGAGTTACCCACCATATTCAGCACTGTGTTCAGTCCCTCAGTCGTGTCCCACTCTGCTGTCCCATGGATTAGCCTACCAGGCTCCTCTGCCCATGGGATTTCCCAGGCAAGAATACTGGAATGGGATGCCATTTTCTATTCCAGGGAATTTTCTCAACCCAGGGATCAAACCCGCATCTCTTGCATCTCCTGCATTGGCAGGCAGATTCTTTACCACTAGGGCCACCTGGGAAGCCTTATATTCAGCACTGCATGTACATTGTTTCACTAGATCTTTCAAAACCTCTATCATGCCATTTAAATTATTATCCCCACTTTACAGATAAAAACACTAAGGCACAAATTGAAATAGCTAATAGCTGGCAAAGCTGACATTCCACCCCAAGTCCATCTGTATCTGGAGCTTAAACTTGTAGTTAAATTGTACTCAAAAGTGTATTGCAATAATATTATTTCAGAGATGATTCATTATACAAATTATTGAATCTGGCTCATAACTTTCTTAAAATGTTCCTTTGAGGCTGAAATTTTCTATACTTGGTGTCCATCCAACTGTGTGGTGGCAGGAGGCAAAGAAAATACAGCAAGTTCTGGTAGAGGCAGGAACAGATTTTAGGATTCTGTTTGGATTTTGAGACAGGCTGGAGCCTGGACCGGAATCCAAAGCCTGTTGAAACAGAGTTGTCTCTTTATAACAGCATGGAATAAGAATTTCCATAGAAACTTAACTCAAGCACAAAACTTGACCTTGAACTAACTAACTGAATAAATCGACACAATTTATGCTTAACTTTTGGTTCGCATGGATGTTTAGATGATAGATGGGATTGGGTTGGTTTTCTCCTTCTTGTGAGAAGTGGACTAGAACTCTCCAATCCTAGAGCAAGAGTGAGGATTTACTGTCTCTTATGTAACTACCCGTGCACATTCGATCCGTGTTCTGCTCCTAGATTTCAGGAAGATCATAGTGCTGGGGTCTGCACTGGGAAGTGTTAACACGGCATCCTGTGAGCTCCCTACAAAGACAAGAAGGTGGTTTCCCTCTTGTTTCTCTTCTCCCCCTTCACCTGTGGCACCCTGTCCTGACCTGCACGTTAGCCCCGAGTTGTTCATGTGTTTCTGTCCAAAGTCAAGCCTAAAGGAAGCTGGAACACTCAGAATGGTGGAGGGACCTTTGTGTTAATATCTTCTTTGTAGGATAAAAGAGACACAATTTCAGATCCTCACATATGCTTCCTGTTCTAAAGAGTTACTTTGAAAGTACCTAGATCATGTTCTATACCTTTTTGTGGGATCACTCTCTTGCTTGTTACTGCTGCTGCTTATACAAATTCTACTATACTTATCAACACGTAGTGTATTCTTTTGTTTCCAAGCCAGTCTCCTCCACCCAACATTGATATTTCTGAGATATGACTTGCTCAACTTATACCTCAAATACACAGAAGAAGAATGATATTTGTTAAATGTTGTTACCAAACCAAGGTATTCAACACATAGGAACCTCTTTTATCAAACAGTCTTAACATTTCTTTAACCGTGAGTGTGTGTGTCCAAAGTCGCTTCAGTTGTGTCCCACTCTGCGATCCTTTGTACCATAACCCATCAGGCTCCCCTGACCGTGGGATTTTCCAGGCAAGAATACTGGAGTGTGTTGCCATGCCCTCCTCCAACGGATCTTCCCGACCCAGGGATCAAACCCGTGCCTCTTACATTTCCTGCATTGGCAGATGGGTTCTTTACCACTAGCACCGCCTAACCATAGTCCACTAAAAAAATAAAACAATTCATGTCTCTATGTGCTCAACTTAGAAACTCATAATTAAAATGTTATGTTTATTTATATGTTTGCAACATTTATTAGAAATGGAAAATATAATGCACTCTTTTGAATTAACTGGATAGTGTTCATACTTTAGCAAAGTGTTTGTTGATCATCTACTATATACAAGCATCTACTTACAGACTGGCCAGCAAAGTTAGACAAAGATTCCAATCTTTAGAAAACTTGTATTTTGGTAAGGGAGATAGACAGTAAAAATAAGAAATAACCGAATTATATGGTATACATGGTGGTAAGTCAGACATGTTTTAGTGACTGAACAGTTACAATACACGCATATATAGATAGATTTCAACAAGTAGAAATAGTCAAAATCAATATCCGCACATAGAAATTGTTTTAATATTCATTGGGTTCTGTGAGTGCCTCTTTGATAAGTGGAACTGGTGACACAGAAGTGTTGAATCCCTGAGCACTGACAGGGTGATTTTTATGACAATCTATATTGTCTCATCTGGGAAGGGCGCAAAGCTTATTCCTAAGAATATGAGAATAGGACAAAGCAGCTTTAATAGAAGAGGAGCAAATAGTCCTAGAAGAGAGGCAGCCAAGGAGAAGCAGAAGAGTGGGCCCCACCAGCTGCATGGTAGATAGTTGGGTGGGAGGTGGATGGAAGGTGTACCTTATCCACCTGCCAGTTTGATGTCAGGCTGTCCATGGAGGCATGTGGGCTAGGACAGACGATCAGAGTTTGACTTGCTTCAAAAAACTTCTTGGCTAGAGAGACCTGAGTTAACCTCCATGGGCAGAAGCTATACTCTGAAACCGGGCAGAAATCGAGTGTTTGACAAATTTGTGGTAGTTTGACTATTAAAATCCCTAGTCACGGATAATAATGCAAAGTTCCTTGGAGGGCAAAATGAAAAGCTATCAGAATAATATTTGCTTTCATCTGCTCAGATATAATGTCGAAAGCACCTGCTTGTTTGTGGTTTCTTCCTGGGGAGCATTCTGAATCCCATCAATTTCAGTTCCAAAGAGAGCTCAGTAGAGCAGTGCCGAGGTGGAGAAAAAAGCCAAAATTTCTCTTGTCTGATTTAAAAACTATACCCCACAGTGAGCTTCTCTGTTTGTTAAAATCTCTAATTGGTGTTTTCTCAACTTGCTGCTTGGCTGGTTTCTTTTTATTGATTTCATTTTGGGTTTGTAAGGCTGTATTTGGAACCCTTTCCAGAGTTTGTTTGGAAGCTCATTTTTAATTTTAATGAAAATGCATTTTTTAAAATGTATATTACACCACCCTGCCGATTTTGCTCAAATAAACCTGCTACTGTTTTCAGTGATTTCCAACCATTTTAGTGCCCTTAGTCTCACTTGCTAAAAGGACCCCTGTGCTATTCCTGGCAAAGTAACAAAATCAAGTAGAAAAATGAATGTTCTTCACTGCTTTTGAAGGCTCTTATACAACAAAGGAAAAAGATTCATTCAGGAGACTGCCTTGGGGAATAATACATCAGGCTTCAAATAGAAGAGTTTTCCCCATTTCAGTTCTAAACAACTTTTGTTTCCCAAACAGAACTCTTTCATTATTCTGAAGAACCTTGATCCAAAGCCATCAGCCAAGGAAGAAATTAAAATCGATCAATATTAGATTTAGACTTAAAATATGATGTACCTGTATTTCAATAAATTTGGTAACTACAAAATGTTCAAATAACTATGTTCCATATTTATTGTCTTTTGAGGCTCAGAGAGAGTTTAAACCCAATAACATAGAATCTAATGCCAGCATGATGGAGATAGCAGCACAAAGGATCCATTTTTAAAACACAACAGCTCTGGGATTTATTACCAATTCCGCCATTCTTTTTTTAACTCAAAGTTTATCCTGTCATGGGAATCTCCACTATGTCAGGTGTCCAAACTGAACAATATGAAATCTCCTTGAACTCTTCAATCTCTTCCATCTGCAAAGTGGTCCTGAGACCTGGACATCCTATTTGAAATATCTCTGAAATCTAACCTCATTTCCCTTCTACCTTAGATCAAGACCTTTCCATCTCTCCTATAGATTATCACAGGAGATCCTCAACTATCTTTTTCTTCTTTGATCTATCCTTAATGTTGCCATGACTGCCTTTCTTAAACAAAATCTGATAACATCTGCCTTAGCTTTAAAAAAGCTTACTAGAGAAGAGAACAAATACTCTCCAATGTAACTAAATCAGGTTCAAATTTCCCCAGCATAGCAGGTTCTTCAGGAGCTCATCTTAACCTACTTTCAAGCTTTTTTTTTTTTTAATAAAGCTTTCTCCTATGAGCTCCTTTCCCCAGCTATAAGGAAGGGATGCGGGGCCTCAAAACATCCACTGGCCTTTCAAGCCTCTGTGAGCTTTTATACATGCGATTCTCTTTATGGAATGCGATGTGATGGAGAAAAAAACTGATCTTGGAACAAAATCTGGTTCAGAATACCAGGTCTACCATTTACTAGTTGCTAGTAGCCCTGCAAGAGTCTGAGCCTTAATTTCTTCAGTTGTAAAATGGGCATAATAATATCCACTTGCAAGGAACATTGAGAGGAATTCAGAGAGGTGATTTATGTAAATTCACTAAATAGAGTTGCATAAGTGTATTAGGCATTTATATAGTTCGACTTCCTTATTTATAACAAATTTTGAGTTAAATGAAAGCAAAAAAAAAAAAAAAGGACAAAAAGTGAAGGAAAGGGAAAGGAAATTATCAGAAAGTCAGTTGTTCAATTGTATCTGACTCTTTGAGATCCCAGGGACTGTAGCCCGCCAGGTTCCTCTGTCCATGGAATTCTCCAGGCAAGACTTCTGGAGAAGGTAGCCATTCTCTTCTCCAGGGGATCTTCCTGACCCAGGGATCAAACCCAAGTTTCTTGTATTGCAGGCACATTCTTCATCATCTGAGCTACCAGAGAAGCCCATCGTAAGTAAAAAGAAATCCCTAAAGGAACCCATAGAAGGCTGGCCCTTGAACACTGTGGAGATTCTCTTTTCACCTTGCATCTCTGTTTTATGGGCCCATCTCATTAATCTTTTCTCTTTCTGAGTGCTGAATGCTCTGTGATTCAGTTTAAGTGGTGGAGTGTGGGTTTTTGTACTCCCAGTTTTTATATGCATCATTCCAGACAACTGAAAACTTCAAATGACTTGATTTCAAGTGAGTGGAGAAGTCTTTTGTTCTTGGTTTAGGCAGGCACCAAAAGGAGCATGTCTACTGCTCTGAAGTAGTAGGTATGCAGAAATGTCTTTTTTGGGAAAACATAGCTGGCAGGTGCTAGCATGAGCGTATCACACATCTGTAAATGTTCTTTTCCTCCTCTTTTCTCCTCCAACTGTCTTTTTATGCCGTGACATTGATATTGAGTTCAAATAACATCTCCTCTGAAATATTTTGCCCGGTTCCCTCCAATGCCCAGCAGTTTCCTGATATCACTATTGAACTCATAGCACTTTTCAGAAAGAAAAAAGCTTCAAAATGATGTCAGTCTTATACTTGGGTTAGTGAACACCTTGAGGGCAAATATGCCATCTTGTTTATCCTTCTCTCCCAAGCGCCTGGATATTCCCTGGGGCAGAGTCATCCTCAACTCATGTTTGTTGGTATATTTTAGAAGTGTGTGCATTGGTAGCTCCTCTGCCTTTTCCCCCCAAGGAATTATATCTTCGCTTTGGTTTTAAAGTCAAATGAAGATGTTATGGTGTTGTGATAGTAGTACTGTTCAAATTGCTGCTTAGAAAAATTTGACTTATAAAATAGAAACTTAATGCATTTTCCTCAAACTATTTTCTTTATATTTCCTCCTCCTCTTATTCAGGGACACTGCTAGTATTATTTTATTATCAAAGTTTGAAATCTTGGAGTCATATTTGATTAGTTTTTCTGTCACTCCTTACACCCATTTATCAGGTGCCATAAACTTTTTCCTTAAAATGCATCTCATTTCCTTTTATTTTCTTTTTCAGTATGCATTTATGGTATCCTTCTCTATGAATAGCACAATTCTAGTCTCTAGTGATACAAAGGGATGGGAAATCCTGAGGGACTTACAATATGGTTGTTTTCTTAGAAATCCCACAATGAAGCAGCCTATGCATAGGCTGTGGAGAAGGAAATGGCAAACGACTCCAGTATTCTTGCCTGGAGAATCCCGTGGACAGAGGAGCCTGGTGGGCTGCTGTCCATGGGGTCGAACAGAGTTGGACACAACTGAAGTGACTTAACATGCATGCATTCATTGGAGAAGGAAATGGCAACCCACTCCAGTAGTCTTGCCTGGAGAATCCCCGGGGACAGAGGAGCCTGGTTGGCTGCTGTCTATGGGGTCGCACAGAGTCAGACACGACTGAAGCAACTTAGCAGCCGCAGCAGCAGCATGCCTAGGCTGAGCCTTTACTTTCTCTTCCAGGAATGCTTCAACAGAACGCCTTCCTCATCTTCTCCTCCATTAGGACATAGCCAGACAACTCCTCTTTACACACCATATTGCTCTCCTCTTCAGCAAATCTTTAGAGATTCCCAGTTTTCTCTCTCATCAAAGTTGAACCCTTGTACCTGGCATTCCAGGCCCATTATAATTTTCTAGCACACCTGTTGATCTCCTCCAAGTGTGCTTCTCTATGTGTTAGTCACTCAGTCCTGTCTGACTTTTTGTGACCCCATGGCCTGCAGCCTACCAGGCTCCCCTGTCCATGGAATTCTCCAGGCAAGAATACTGGAGTGGGTTGCCATTTCCTTCAGTCTTCCTGACCCAGTGATTGAAACTGGGTCCCCTGCATTGCAGGCAAATTCTTTACTGTCTGAGCCCTTTTTTCAAACCTCATCTCCCTTAACCTTACTCTTACTCACTCCAGCCTCACTTTACTTCCTGTTGTTGTGTTCATTGATCTTTTTTTTTTTTCCCTGCTTCTTCCTCCAGCCCATTTGTGTTACCTCTTCTCTCCCTTCTCCAGGCTGCCCTTGGGGACTGTTTTCACTAGCTGCCTATATTCTGACATTACATTAAAAGTCCATACCACAAAGTTTAGCATTTGAATACCTACTGTCCTGTATTACTCAAGAACGATCTCCTTTGTTAGTCCTATCTAAATAGCTGGTTCCTTGACCTCATGCTCAGCTTTCCCCTGCATGCCCAATTATCTTTTTCAACTGCTGTGTGGTGAAAACCTATAGACTGATAGATTACTGGCCATAAATCTGACCTCTGTGGATTTAACTTCAGCTTCATTTTTCAACTGATGTTTCCTTAACTTAATATGAAATGTGATTCAAAGAACACGTGAAAAGAAAAGCCTGAGCCAGGTTAAATATTCATTGTCTTCTCTTTAAGATTGTTCTAATATGTTGTTGCTAAGATAGAACTTCCCCTGCCTCACCACTACAGTTACCATTATCCTGTGATTGAAATTTTACTGGTTTATGCATATTTTTAGTCATGTGTTAGCTGATCTCAGGGATGTTAGTGGTTTTGTTGTTGTTTTTGCTTTTATTTTTTCAAACTTTGTATTGAATAGCCTTTCTCAAATTGTGAAAGATACTTGCTTACTGTAGCAAGTCAAACTATATATATCCAATCTCCCCAATTACTCCCCTTTAAGGCAACTTTTTTTCCTCTTAATAAAAGTAGGAATAGTTATGATTCCTTTCATACACATCTCTTCATGCTCATACAAATGTATGCAGATATATGTATAGTATATGTGAATGTACACATAAATACAAATATGTACATACATGTTTATGTGTGAGATTTTTTTCTTCTTTTCTATAAAACTAAATCACATATGCACATATGTCTTCAATTCACTTTTTGTCCTTAAAAATGAAACACAAACACATTTCAGGCTGGTATACAAACCTAACTCATTATTTTCTTTTTAATAACTGCATAACATTATGGACATCCCATAATTTATTCAATTATTCCCCATGGATGACCATTCAGATTGATTCTAATTTTTCCTATAATAAAATAAAATGCTATAATAAACATCATTGTTTGTAGGTCCCACATACAAGTGATTCTTTTTCTGTAGGAAAGATTTCTTACCTTTGTATCACAAATAGGATTGCTAGGTTAAGGTATGTTAATATTTTCAACATCACAGCAACAAATTACTGTCCTAAAAGGGTTCCAATGGTTTATAATTCCTACAATGTTTATTATCTTTAAAAATTTTGCTATTTGGTTGGATACCTTTATTCCTCAGTCTGCCAGTGAAGTTGAAACAAGATTTGGCTTTAATCTGCATGTCAGGTAGTATATTCCAAGTGTTATTCACTGCTTTTATTCCTGTAATTGGCATTATACAACTTTATGTATTGTCTATTGAGAATTTTGTAATTTAGGACTTAAAATTCAATGGTAATCAATTCCCTATGGTGAATTGATGCTCCTAGACTTAAAGCAGGAAAAGGTATTATGAAGAAATCACATGTCTTGTTAATAAAAAGTTCTTTTGTTCATTAAAACACACACACTAGTAGCTTTCTCTTGAGAGTATTTGAGATTCTCTAATTTTACCATAAATCCTATGGAATCCATGATGACAGTAGACACAAAGCATCGAGGCCATTAGAAGGAAGAAGTCACATTACCTCAGTATGAATCTGAGACCTGATGAAATTCTCTGACAACCAGTTCTGCGTGTGGTTCTTCTCAATGTGTTTCTAGAGTTGAAGCCTAGCCCACCAAGGATAGTTATCCCAGCTAATATTTCCAACAGCTTTATATCATGAGAGCAAGTCTGGTGACAGGCATTTCTAGTGTTAAATCTTAAGACTGTCAAGAATTTTCTAGGAAAAAATTTGCATTTTATTTTTTCAAATACAAGATGGAGATGACCATGTTTACCTGTCTCACGAAGATATGTTGGCATATACTAATTGAAACGTTTGTGCAGTCCTCGGGAAATGATGACATGTAGATACAAAACATTATTATAAGCACTGAAAATATCACATGAAAATCCTTCACATATTTTCTTACACATTCTCTAAAATAGTAATATGTTTATATATAGTTGCCAGTTAAAATAATTGATAATCTCAAGAACATTCAACATTTTTATTAAACTTAATACAATTATGATTAATCATTATAATAAATGATTATTCATATGATTTATGATTATTAATAATTTTTAAAAGAAAGTAAAATAATAAGGATAGTTACTGATATTTGCTCAGTCCAAAATAAATTGACAGAAAAATAAAGCATAGACTAAAAGTAAAAAAACACAAAAAAGAATCAACCAGAAATACTTTCTTGGCTTCTAAAAGATAGCTTCTAATATTAAAACTTTAATAGTAAATATTAATATCATATTTGTCAGACTTTCCGGGTGGTCCAGTGGTTAAGAATCCACCTGCCAATGCAGATGTTTGCCAATGCTGGTTTGATCCTTAGTCCAGGAAGATTCTACATGCTGCGGGGCAACTAAGCCCATGTGCCACCACAACTGAAGCCCATGCACCCTAGAGCCCACGCTCTGCAATAGGAGAAGCTGCTGCAATGAAAAGCCCACACAGTGCAACTAGAGAGTAGCCCCTACTTGCTGCAACTAGAGAAAGCTCAGGCACAGCAACGAAGATCCAGTGCAGCCCAAAATAAATAATTTAATTAATTTTAAAATTTAAAAAAAATCGCATTTGTAAAAAAACGAATATTTTCTTTCATTCATTTATTTAAACAAATATTATTGAACAACTTCTATGTGCCGGGCCTCAAGAAACTTGCAAGAGCTACTTGCAGTAAACAAATTCAAAGAAAGAACTATAACAAAATGCCAGTTTAGTATAAAAGTGTATGACAAGCACTGTGGTGGCCCAAAGGAGAGTTTCACAGGCAGGGCAACACTCCATCTGCATACAGATGGTTGATCAGGAGGCATCTTGGCAGGAAGGTGAGAAGTCCACTCCAGAGAATAACATACAAAACTATTTTCAGGGAATTGCAAGTTATCTACACGAGTCTGGAGCAATGGTTTTCACCTGGGTATTATTTACCCGCAGGGAATATTTGGCAATATCTCATGACATTTGGGATTGTTGCAACTCAGGGTGTGGGTGCTATGAATATGCACTGGAAGGAGCCAGTGCTATTGCTAAATATCTTACAATACACAGATAGTCCCAAGGAACACAAAGAATTATCTCCATAGTCCAAGATGTCAATAGTGTAGAGGTTAGGAAACCCTATTCTCAAGTATGGGATGCAGTGGTACAATGCAGGTGGAGAGGTCCTGAGGGAATTTTAATGTGTAATTGAAGCTGTTATAAAGGATAGATCTAAAGCCATATAGCTTTGGCACCACTGCTGACTCCTTCCTTTGGAAACCATGTACCTTTCATATTAAGGCAGTCTCCAGGTTCCTATATTCTTTAGTCCTATTCTACCCCTTTCTTCTTCCTAGCCTCCCCGTTTCTACCTCCATTCCCACATATACTGGGGTGTTTCATGGGGTTCTGCCTTGGATTGCTGATATTATCTCTTTGTACTTGGCTGATGACATTCCTTCTCATGGACTCATTTATTGCAAATATATGAGAACCAGTAGTGTGGAGTAGTTAAGAAAACAGATGCTAAAACCAGAGTTCAAATTCTGATTCTAATACCTACCATCTTTTGCAAGATAGTGTGAAATGGCAATAATGTTAGTACTTATAAGGTTGTAGAGAGGAGTAAGTTGAGCTAATATACACAGAGGACTTAGACCACATAATAAATTCTATGTCTGCATCAGACTTTTCTAAAATTTCTAAGTTTATATGACTTAAGTGTTAGATTTTCTCTGAGTATCTTGTGTATGTGAGTGTTTGTTAGTCGCACAGTTGTGCCCATTTCTTTGCAACACTATGGACTGTAGCTTGGCAGGCTCCTCTGTCCATGGAATTCTCCAGGCAAGAATACTGGAGTGGGTAGCCATTCCCTTCTCCAGGGAATCTTCCCAACCCAAGGATTGAACCCGAGTCTTCCCATTGCAGGCAGATTCTTTACCATCTGAGCCACCAGGGAATCCCCTGAATATCTTACCAGCTTTTAAAATTGACCGTGTTCAAAACTGAACTCCTTATCTTTCTTGCTTCCATTTCTGTTGATGCTATGCATTCTGTTATTGATGGCACCAGGAGTATTAAGGAGACTTAGCAGACATCCCAGAAGAGCCTCTCTCTCTCTGATGTCTCTTCAAATTAACCACTAAGTTCTATTGATTTTTACCTCCTATACACTTCTTGAACCAGCCCCCTTCTTTCCATCCACTACCACTGATCTATTAAGTCAACCGCTGATTGTCTTTCACGTTAACTACCAACCAGCATCCTAAATAATTCCCAACTCTAGTATTGTCCCTTTGTGATCATCCCTTCATGTAGCTGCCAGAGTAATTGGCACTTATGAACTCCTCATGACCTATCAACTAAATCTAAGCTCCTTAGTGGAGATGATCATACTAAGCAAAGTAAGTCAGAAAGACAAAGATAAATACCATATGATATCACTTATATGTTGAATCTAAAATATGACACAAGTGAACGTATCTATGAAACAGAAACAGACTCACAGATACAGAGATCAGACCTGCGGTTGCCAAGGGAGAAGCAGGTAAGGATTGGGAACAAACACAAACTATTATATATAGAATGGATAAACAAGGTCCTACTGGATAACACAGGGAACTTTATTCAATATCTTGTGATAGACCATAATGGAAAAGAATGTGAAAAGCAATATATATGTATATACATGTATAACTGAATCACTTTGCTGTGCAGTAGAAATTAACACAAAATCATTATTCAGCTACATTTCAATAAAATTTTAAAAAAATCTAAGCTCCTTAGCAAGTCCTACAAGACCCTCCTTCATCTGAATCCTGCCTTCTTTACAACTTCATTGCTTGCCACATTCTCTCCTGAATTCTGATAAAGAATGGAATTCAAGGCATACAGTGATTCCACTTTTTCCCTATCCCTTCTGCCAGAAGTGTATCTCTTAGCCTCCCCAACTTCTACTTAACTTCTACCCTTCCAAAATTGTATTTATAATTTTCCTCTGTCATCCCATTGCATCCTCCTATTGAACCTTCCCCACACCTCATAAAGTGAACAAAAGTTTTCTTCTTGTGGAAAATGACTGGATATACTTGTGACAAAATCTCAGCATGTTTATAGGGCCTAGAATAGCATAGATGCTTACAAAGTGTTTGTTGACTAAATGACTAATTGGAGTCATTAGCAGATACGTTGTGATTAGTAACACAGAAGTGAATGAGGTGGTTTGATGGACTGAGAAGGGGCTGGAGTAGAAATACAGAACCATGAGAAAACCAGCATTTGAGGAGAGAGAGAAAGATGAGAAGCAACATGAAACCTGAGGAGAACATTGTCAGAGAAGTAGGATAATAACCTTGAAAGACAGTGATGTGGAAGCTGAAGAAGAGTGGAGTTACAGGAGAGAAAGTGGTCTGCCATGTCAAATGCCATAAAAAGTATGCATTAAAATATAATGGTGTATCCAAAAAGGTAATTGCTATATGTATAGAAATAAGTGAAAGGTGAGGTTATAGAAAAAGAAGAATAAATTACGTTTCAATATGAAGCAGTAAAGTTAGATTCACCAAGTATTTTGTACATGTCTTTAATTTCTCTCAAGTGGTAAATCTCTTTATAATGGTAATCAATAGTCATATGAATTATTATCTTTCAAATATTCAATATGTGACCAAACCTTCTCTGCTACTGTCTCATTCGAGGACTCTAAACTTTTCTTTCTTGATCTTATTTAACATTGTTGGATCCAGTCTCTGGAGCCTCACTCTCCACTCCAAGAACCCCCAGAATTACTGCCTTTCAAACATCGAAGGTAATCTTGTCACTCCCAAATTTTAAAATGTCTGGTGGTTATGAGATATCTATAGGTTATTTTCTAAATACTGTAGTTCTTCATATATTGTGTGTAAAATTGACCTTCGTCGGCCTATCTGGTCTCATCTCTGATCACTTGGACTACTTCCCGCTCTTTCCTGTCAGTGTTCAGTCTCAAAGTGAAGTCTTTCAGTCGTGTCCAACCCTTTGCGGCCCTGTGGACTGTAGCCCGCCAGGCTCCTCCATCCATGGGATTCTCCAGGCAAGGATACTGGAGTGGGTTGCCATTTCCAGGCACCTCACAAACCAAGCATCTTCACAACTCAGGGTCTCTGTTCATGCTGTACCCTCCCCTGGCAAACTCGTGCTGATTGATCTTTGAGGGCTTAGCACAAATGTCACTTCTTTTAGGAAGTTTTCAGGGGCTTTCCTCAATGGAGTTAATTATTCAGACCTATGCACTACAAGCACTTTGCTTAGCACACAACACATTTTGTTCCCCTTTTAAAGATATCCCCCATTGGACTTGATGCTCCTGGAGCACCCACTGAGCACAGTACCTGATAAACACTGAAGTTTTTGACTGAATGTATAAATGAATGATTGGTATAAGATGCTAGAATCAAGGATAGAAAAACTCAGTTGTTCCTATGTTTGTGAAACTGTAATATATGTAAAATATTTTACAGCTCTTTTTTATTAGATTGCTTTTCCTATTTTAAAAAGGAAGTCTAATTGCAGTTGTGTGTGTGTGTGTGTGTGTGTGTGTGTGTGTGTGTGTGAAGCTCCATGGTATAGCTGCACTGTCTGTTCCTATGTCTCTGACTGTGAACCCAGAAAAGTGGTATCACTTACCAATCAATGGAGACAAATGCTGGGTCTTGAAGTGCTGACTCCACACTTGGGAGGGCAGCCACACTGACAGTATCCATTAGAGGATTTAGAATGTTCATTTATTCTTGGGAAGGTCTTTGAGATGAAGGTATAATGATAAATGAGTAGAATGAGAAAAAACTGAACTAGGAGTGAGTGGTCTAGGTTTTAAATCTTAGCATCTAACCAGGTAGTAAAAATAACAACTATTTATATTTTCCAATAGAAGATATATGTTTATAAATATTGCTTAATAATTTTTATTGCCTATAAAACTTCTAGTTCATTAGGGATTTGTGGAAGTTGAGTGAATGCATGAATATTCATAAGTGTTCTTTACCTGTTTGAGCAACTTGATACCTTCCCATGGAACATATTCTGTGAATTAGCTCACGTCCACTCCTTGGAATCAGTATAACTAAGAAATGGAAAAGATAAATCTTGGTCTCATAACTATGTTTATTATTTACAATGAGAATCAAAAATAGAAAATTTACTGTGCTATGAATTGGAGGTTCTATTAATATTTTTGTCCTACCTGATATCAGCCTCATCAGTTTGGTTGCAGAGTATAGGACCAAACCTCAAATCTTAGCACGTTCTATTTGCTTCCCACGGCCACTAGACTTAGTTACCAGGCCTCATCCTCTCAGCTTTGACTCTAGGGGAGTCTCATGGCAGAAACATATGAAGTAGTTCTCTAGTGCCACTGGCAGAATTGTCCAGTTCTTTCAAGAAACTAGATCAAAATTTTCTAGTTATCCTAAAGTATCAAACTGATACAGTTCTCAATATTTTAATATACGTAGCTCCTCTGAAGAAGCATAGCACAGGTTTGGGTATTATTTTTGTGACAACCAGATGAAACTGTGCCTTACTCCAGAGTATTACACAAAGTTACTGAGTAAATAATATTCACTGGAAGGACGGATGCTGAAGCTGAATCTCCAATACTTTGGCCACCTGATGCAAAAAACTGAGTCATTGGAAAAGTCCCTGATACTGGGAAAGATTGAAGTCAGGAAGAGAAGCGGGTAACAGAGGATGAGAAGGTTGGTTGGATGGCATCACCAACTCAATGGACTTGAGTTTGGGAAAGCTCCGCGAGTTGGTGATAGACAGGGAAGCCTGGCTTGCTGCAGCCCATGGGATCGCAAAGAGTCAGACACGACCGAGTGACTGAACTGAACTGAACTGCATAAAAGATAGAAATGAACATTGTTATCCTAGGTGGTGCTAGCAGTAAAGAACTGCCTGCCAATGCAGGAGACATAAGAGATGCAGTTTTGGTCCCTGGGTCAGAAAGATCCTCTGGAGGAGGGCATGGCAACCCACTCTGGTATTCTTGCCTGGAAAATCCCATAGGCAGAAGAACCTGGAGAGCTACAGTCCATAAGGTTGCAAAGAGTTGAACATGACCAAAGCAACTTAGCACACGGGTACTGTTTTTATATTTATTTCTTTATTGTATTTGTGCACTAGCCTATATAGGTCAGTGTTAAAGAAACTCTGCAGTAATCAAGATCTGTTCAACATAAGGGCTTGTCTCATTTTACTATCTATTGACCCTGTAAACTTACTTGTGTCAGGATTTATGCTAACACTATGTAAGGAGAGTCCTCTAACAGAGCCATGGTTCCCATAATTTTCCTATGAGATAGGAAATGTTTTCTGCTCATTTGAAGAGATAAACTGGGACACAGAGAGGTAAAATAACTTGCCCAAGGTATGTCAGATAGTAATGTAACACGATTTGGACACGGACCATATTAATGCATATTCCATGGCTGTATATAGATACCATGGGATAAGTGAGAATGAAATTTATGTTTAAGTGTTTCTGATTTACTGGAAGTTTCTCCCTGGATATTTTGCCCAAATAGAATGAAATTCTGGGTTAAGTCTTATAAATTCTAAAAAATACACAAATAAGATATTATAAAGGTGCTGTAATAGCTGCAAAGTACTTCCTGAGGGATCCTTCTACCCACTGTATCAGGTACTAAATCACATGTGCAGAGTGCAACTCATAAGACAAACCTCTATATTATATAATTCTCCAAGGTCAATTATGAACTCAGCTTTAATGGTCCTGGGGAATGACAGAAATGGTAAAATTATAGTGTTGTATGAAGACGCTTTAGACTGGACCAGACATGAGTATACCTTGAACAGCATGTGTAGTATATCCTTGCTGTTAAATTTGAAGAAGGCAGCAGTAAAAACATAAGGAAGACAACTTGCCAGGACTTGTATGAATTCCTATTGCTTGTGCGTCTTCTTTTTCCTTATACCCTTTATCTCTTTTTCTATGACTCTTAATCTTTTCAATGTAATTTTGGGGGAAATTTCACTTTGATTTGCATTTCCATCTTTTTCTAAATATAAAGCATCCTGATCTCCTTAGAGGAAAGGTGCCATAGGACTGTAATATAGGGATAGACTAAAATTAGAAATATTATCACATTAACATCTTTTCCCCAATAGTTTGGTACTTTTGACAATGTACTATTTTAGTGTATCATGGGATTTCACAGTGATTGTAAATTAAAGCTTTCTTTATGAAGACTGAAAATGTGCCTGACTTGGTAAATTCTTGACTGTCTGAGAACTCCATTTAAGGGAATCAGTGTTCACTTTCTTTCTTTTTTTAACCTTAATATATTAATGACTGAAATGAGCAATAGAAAAAAGAAAATGATGAAGTATAAACAGTGGGCTTGTTCACTGAGCCAGGTGAATCGTGATCAACTTTTGGACCATTGATTCAAACTCATGTTTTTAGATATACATTTTGCTTCAGAAAAGAACTGAGGCAGTGCGCATGGGTTCGTGGCTTTTTCTCACCCTTCCCAAGACCTGGCACGTAAGACAGCAACTGAGGAGCTGAATCCTTCTGTTTTCTGCTTTGTTTTGCCAGTAAAAGAGGGTATCAGATGGATTACTCGAGAATTTTTTTTTCAGCATGCCTATGTTTGTTTTCCTGCCTACTTGAAGTAATCCATTTTACTTAAAATTAGCAATACATTCTTCAACTTTCAAACTTCCAAATTAGCATTTGGAAACATAAAATTGTTTATTGGCCTGCTTTGCAGGATAAATAAATGTCTGTTCAGCTCCATTAGTTTTAAACCCATGATTTAGGATTCTTTTAAATGTGCTAAAATTAACAAGACTTAACTCTGTGGGTACAGAAAATGACAATACGAAATAATAAGTCATGCTGAGAATTGGACATTTGACAGGATTTCAATTTTTAATCTGGCCTCCCAGTCTGAGTGATCCTTCCTTTGTGGCAACAGAACAGAAAATATTTGCTTGTCAATAAATGTAGGCTGTTGCTACACCACAGCAGACCTGGGTAAGTCTGAAATTTAGTAGGTAATGCCAAGCCAGGAGAATAGCTGTAAAGAATATGGTTTGATTTTCTAAACCATCGAGTGATTTGGTAATTGTAGTTTATATTGGCAACTGAATTCAAGATGTCACAGTTTAGTACATGGCTAAGGTCAGTTATTACTTCATTATAATTATTCAGGGGCATCATTATAAAATGTTTGATTGAGTTTCTTTCTTCCAAACACTAAAGAATTACAAATCTTTCTCAGTCTGTATTATATGCTTATTTATGTTAAGCTACCTAAAAGAAAATGTTAATTTGAATCCCTATTATGTGGCACTTAAAGGAATTCATAATAAACTAAGCTTGGGCTTCCTGTATGTGAATTATGTTAAACAAGCATATAGAGTAAACTGATAATATAATTAATTATTTTACAGAAATAGTTATCTAACTAAGAGAATGAACCACTTTTAAGGCCATTACCAGTATCCTTTATATTTCATCAATTAATATAATAGTTAGAACTTACTCTTATTCATTAGTTAATATTGAGCCACTTGGAAACACTACTTAAAAACTACATGTCTTTCTTTCTTAAAAAAATCATTTTTTAAAAATACTTATAGAATTTTTATATTTATGAAAATAACACATTGTATACCAAAATTTAATTTGATTGGATTAGCAGATTGTTATTAAAATTATATAAATAATTTCCCTCATTAGTTTGGATGAAATTATAGCTGATTGCCAATAGTCTGTGTATGAAAGAAAAAATGTTTTCTAATTGAGAGGAGAGTTCACAAGTATACATTTAATTGGTAGTGTAAAGAATTTTTTATGAACTGCTTCAACACCACTTCTAGTAACTGGCAAAAGTGAATGGTATTAAAAGCCTTACAGAAAAATCTCTGGAGGCAGAGAACCTGGATCAAATCCTGCTTCACTCTGGCATGTTCCTGTCACTGTGTCTTAGCTCTTTTGTTTGAGCCGGTGCCGGAAGCCAGCATGGGAGTTCCCACCCATGGCAAAGGTCATGTGGAGAGTTCTGGTGGGGAATCCCTGAATACTACTGGGGCTGGATCCCAGTAAGCCTTCATCCATTCAGGCTGGAAAGGCAAGGTCTCTGGAAATGTTCCTGAAGTAGAAATATATCATTCTATTTAGAGAATCCCATTTGAAGTAAACATCACAGTAATTTTTCTGACTGTGAAACTTAATACAAAACTGTGTACTGGCCTATTTTACAGGACCAAAAAGTTGTGTTTTCAGTTAGTCCTGATACTTTAGGAATCTACCGCACAGAGTTTTGCCAAGAGAATGCACTAGTCATACCAAACAACCTCTTCCAACAACACGAGAGATGACTCTACTCATGGACAAGAGCAGATAGTCAACACTAAAATCAAATTGATTATATTCTTTGCAGCTCAAGATGGAGAAGCACTATACTGTCAGCAAAAACAAAAAACAAAAAAACAAACAAAAAAACACCTGGAACTGACTGTGGTTCAGATCATGAACTCCTTATTAAAGTATGGAAAATCACTAGGCCATTCAGGTATGATCTGAATCAAATCCCTTAAACTTATACACTGGAATTGACAAATAGATTCAGGGATTAGATCTTACAGACAGAGTGCCTGAAGAACTATGGACAGAGATTCGTAACATTGTTTAGGAGGCAGTGATCAAAACCATCCCCAATGGAAAAACGCAAAATGGTTGTCCGATGAGGCCTTACAAATAGCTGAGAAAAGAAGAGAAGTGAAAGGCAAAGAAGAGAAGGAAAGATATACCCATCTGCATGCAGTGTTCTAAAGAATAGCAAGGAGAGATAAGAAAGACTTCCAAAGTGAACAATGCAAAGAAATAGAGGAAAATAATAGACTGAGAAAGACAGAGACCTCTTCAAGAAAATTAGAGACACCAAGGGAATATTTTGTGCAAATGTTGGCACAATAAAGGGCAGAAATGGTATTGGCCTAACAGAGCAGAAGATATTAAGAAGAATTGGCAAGAATACACAGAAAAATATACAAAAAAAAAAAAAATCCTAATGACACAGATAATCACGATGGTATGATCACTCACCTAGAGCCAGACATCTTGGAATGTGAAGTCAAGTGGGCCTTAGAAAGCATCACTATGAACAAAGCTAGTGGAGGTGGTGATGGAATTCCAGCTGAGTGTTTTCAAATTCTAAAAGATGATGCTGTTAAAAGTGCTTCACTCACTATGTCAGCAAATTTGGAAAACTCAGCAGTGGCCACAGGACTGGAAAAGGTCAGTTTCCATTCCAATCCCAAAGAAGGGCAATGTCAAAGAATGTTCAGACTTAACATGACAGTTGCACTCACTTCACATGCTGGTAAAGTAATGCTCAAAATTCTCCATGCTAGGCTTCAACAGACATGAACTAAGAACTTCCAAATGTACAAGCTAGATTTAGAAAAGGCAGAGGAACCAGAGATCAAATTGCCAAAATCCGTTGGATCATAGAAAAAAGTAAGAGTATTCCAGAAAAACATCTATTTGTGTTTCATTGACTATGCTAAAGCCTTTTATGTGTGGATCACAACACGCCAACAAACCGTGGAAAATTCTTAAAGAGATAGGACTACCAGACCATCTTACCTACTTCCTAAGAAATCTGTATAAAGGTCAAGAAGCAACAGTTAGAACTGGACATGAACAATGGACTGGTTCAAAACTGAGAAAGGAGTACATCAAGGCTGCATATTGTCACCCTGCTTAACTTATATGCACAGTACATCATGCGAAATGCCAGGCTGGATGATTATCAAGCTGGAAACAAGACTGCTGGGAGAAATATCTATGACCTCAGATATGCAGATGACACCACCCTTATGGCAGAAAACAGAGGAACTAAAGAGTCTCTTGATAAATGTGAAAGAGGTGAGTGAAAAAGCAGGCTTAAAACTCAACATTCAAAAAACGAAGATCATGGCATCTGGTCCCATCACTTCATGGCAAATAGTTGGGGAAACAATGGAAACAGTGAGAGAATTTATTTTGGGGGGCTCCATAATCACAGTGTACAGTGACTGCAGCCATGAAATTAAAAGATGCTTGCTCCTTGGAAGAAAAGCTATGACAAACCTGCTGCTGCTGCTCCTAAGTCGCTTCAGTCGTGTCCGACTCTGTGCGACCCCATAGACGGCAGCCCACCATTCTTCACCGTCCCTGGGATTCTCCAGGCAAGAACACTGGAGTGGGTTGCCATTTCCTTCTCCAATGCATGAAAGTGAAAGTGAAAAGTGAAAGTGAAGTCGCTCAGTCGTGTCTGACTCTTAGCGATCCCATGGACTGCAGCCTACCAGGCTGTTCCATCCATGGATTTTCCAGGCAAGAGTACTGGAGTGGGGTGCCATTGCCTTTTCTGATGACAAACCTAGACAGCATATTAAAAAGCCAGGACAAGTTACTTCACTGACAAAGGACTGTATAATCAAAACTATGGTTTTTCCAGTAGTCATGTATAGAGGTGAGAGTTGGACCATAAAGAAGGCTGAATGCTGAAGAATTGATGCTTTTGAACTGTGATGTTGGAGAAGACTCTTGAGAGTTCCTTGGACTGCAAGAGATCAAACCAGTCCATCCTGAAGGAAATCAGTTCTGAACATTCATTGGAAGGACTGATGCTGAAGCTGTAGCTACTGGTGCACCTGATGCAAAGAACTGACTCATTGGAAAAGACCCTAATGCTGGGAAAGATTGAAGGCAGTAGGAGAAGGGGACGACAAAAGATGAAATGGTCGGATGGCATCACTAACTCAATGGACATGAGTCTGAGCAAGCTCTGGGAGGTGGTAGACAGGGAAGCCTGGCATGCTGCATCCATAGGGTCGCAAAGAGTCAGACACAACTGAGCGACTGAACAACAGCAACAACCACTTATTAGCTCTGTGCATCTGAACAACTCATTTAAAATCCCCAGAAACAAATTATTTTTGTCTGTAAATGGGGAATATAGTAAACCCTATACATGCTATATATTGCAAATATTATTATATGTATTGTTTTTCTTTTGAAAAAGTTTCCTGACTCTTCTGTATTGGAGTTGTGATGAGACAATAAATGGGCAAAAACAAGAAGATAAATTATTAAAAACAGAACTTTGAACAATCTGAAACCAGGCAATCTCTTAACAACGAAACTTATATATAAACCAATTTCAAATACAAAGATAAGTAATACAGCCATGCTTCAAAAAAGAAAATATTCTCACTTTGTTAATTATGATTTTAAACTCTAAATAGCATCCTGATTTAATCTTTATTAATAGTACATTAATTTAAATTAGTATTTAAAATATTAATTATTCTAATAACATATTTACTGGAAGACTTTCAAGCACATTCTAAATTATTCAAATTAAAAGGATTAAAGATATTTAGGATATGAGTATATTGTGTTTATTTACCATATTCACAGTCTGAAATTGGATACATCACACATTATATATAATAAATCTTGGTTAAGCCAAATATAGTATTTACTTAATCAGAGTAGCTTATGTTCCAACCATTCTGAGAAAAATGAATTTTAATATTTTGTAAATTCAAAACAGTGAGATTCTATATTTAAAAATGTTATATATATATGTATATATATTTATGTGTGTGTATATATATGTACACATATCTTGTATGTATATACATAAATTTGTAGTTAAATGCCTTAAGACTCTATTGTGATTGAGGTAGTGGAAAATGAAGCAAGCAAGTCCAGCTTTTTACTGTGTTATCAGATGTAGTAAAGCATAACTGACAGGTTTGCCTCTTTGATGGTATTTTCTCTATGCCTAGGGTTTAGACAGCACTTCTCTTTAGTTGCATTTTTGTTTGTTTTGGCATTTCCTTTTTTCTGGCTCTGTTAGTTTGCCCATAACCCCTTTCTGTTGAGAATGAGATGTCTCTGGAAATACTGTCATTTCTACAAAATTTCACAAAACATTTGGATTTCTGTGGAATTTCTTATAGCAGTCGTTGTTCAGTGAGTAACATATGAATCATATATATATATATATATATATATATACATGTACAAAGGCATATATAACTTTCTTTTAAAGTTAACACTGCTTGGTTGCCAAAATGACAACTGTCGTTTTTTCTTTTTTGTAAAAACAGCTAAACTTTGCCATGACAGATCTTGAATGGCATTATTTTTACCTTCAGAATTTCCTTCTGAGAATAACAGAGAACATGGAACAACATAGCCCTTTATTAATCTGCTTTAGTATATTTCAATCCACCTTCCCTAATAGTACTCTTAAAATTCTCTTGTAGCATGTCAGTGTTCAGAGTCCTCAGCAGGGGTAAAGGTGGTTTCTAATAGCGTTAGTAGCAGAGCCTCATTCTGGGGACGCCAATGCTCTCCGGTGACCGTTTACAGTGACATGATCTGCCAATGTTTCTCCATGCAGAATGTGCCCCCCTCTTTGAAAGATGATGAATGTCTCATTTACTGTGACCATGAGACAGTTTGTATCACTCTTGTCCATTCAGCTTCTCCTTTGCAAGTGTCCTGACACATATGTCCTAGTGCCAGGCTCTCCCAGAGGAAACCCCCTGGACTCCAGAGGGAGATCGCACCCTGCAATTTTGTCAATCTGGGAGCATATCAATTTCCAGAAGCCCTGAATAGGGGGCAGTTCCCCCCATATGTGCCTAAGTGTACCCTTTTCACTGCATCCTCCTCCATGTTTGTCAGGACTATTATCAAATATTTCCCTGATATTACTAGATGTTAGGAACCACTGTCTCCATAGGGTGAACTCTGGATCTAAGAGCAGTTTTGTTTCATATTCTCTAATACACAGCATAACTTTCATCTTTAACTTTGCTGCTATATTCAGTTTAGGAGAAATATGCCATCCTTTAGGAAAAATATGATTTTTGAAAATACTTTGATTTAAGACATCTCTTCCTAACATCACTTATAAATTGCAGTGAATTAATTTCTTCTCGTATTTTCTGAAATAGTGAGTTAAAGAAAGAAGGCCAAATATCGAAGACAGCTTGCCTTGATATTTTTGGAGAAGTCATCTCTTTGTAAGCATTTGTAGATTTTGCATATCAGAGTTAATAAATATCAGAAATAACAATACTACTTGACATTTAGATATTATTTTATATCTATTAATCCAAGATCTATTTCAAATCAGTTGTACTTTTGCATAAATTCAAAATAATTTTTTCAGGAATAGACAAATTCTGAATGTTTTTACAGGAAATTTTTATGGTCATTAACATTTCATGTCTACATTTATATCTGTTCTCAGATGTTGTAAGTACTAATAAAGCTGAGGAAACAAAGAAAAATACAGCCCTAAAAATTTGTTGCAGTGCTATCCTTTTTCAATGATAACAATGATGATAAAAATTTTAACTTGTTAAAATTGTAAATGACTTGTAGAAAATACTCGCTATGGCCATGCTAACTGCATTTGTTCAAGCAATTATCTACAGAAAGACACATATTCTGACCACAGTGGTTTTAAATTTCACACTCTATTATCAACTGATTCTATCTGTTGTAAACTTATTTAAGGTTTTCTAATGAGTGGAGAAATATGTCAGCAAATTTGGAAAACTCAGCAGTGGCCACAGGACTAGAAAAGGTCAGTTTTCATTCCAATCCCAAAGAAAGTCAATGCCATAGAATGCTCAAACTACTGCACAATTGCACTCATCTCACATGCTAGTAAAGTCATGCTCAAAATTCTCCAAGCCAGGCTTCAGCAATATGTGAACCGTGAACTTGCTGATGTTCAAGCTGGTTTTAGAAAAGGCAGAGGAACCAGATCAAATTGCCAACATCTGCTGGATCATGGAAAAAGCAAGAGAGTTCCAGAAAAACATCTGTTTCTGATTTATTGACTATGCCAATGCCTCTGACTGTGTGGATCACAATAAATTACGGAAAAGAAACCTTTATGCAGGTCAGGAAGCAACAGTTAGAACTGGACATGGAACAGCAGACTGGTTTCAAATAGGAAAAGGAGTATATCAAGGCTGTATATTGTACCCTACTTATTTAACTTATATGCAGAGTACATCATGAGAAACGCTGGGCTGGAAGAAGCACAAGCTGGAATCAAGATTGCTGGGAGAAATATCAATAACCTCAGATATGCAGATGATACTACCTTATGGCAGAAAGTGAAGAAGAACTAAAGAGCCTCTTGATGAAAGTGAAAGAGGAGAGTGAAAAAGTTGGCTTAAAGCTCAACATTCAGAAAACTAAGATCATGGCATCCAGTCCATCACTTTATGGCAAATAGATGGGAAAGTTTGGAAGTTTCCTTCCAAACTCCTTGGAAGGAAAGTTATGACCAACCTAGACAGCATATTAAAAAGCAGAGACTACTTTGTCAACAAAGGTCTATCTAGTCAAGGCTATGGTTTTTCCAGTGGTCATGTACAGATGTGAGAGTTGGACTATAAAGAAAGCTGAGCACTGAAGAATTGATGCTTTTGAACTGTGGTATTGGAGAATAGTCTTCAGAGCCACTTGGACTGCAAGGAGATCCAACCAATGCATCCTAAAGGAGATCAGTCCTGGGTGTTCTTTGGAAGGACTGATTTTGAAGCTGAAACTCCAGTACTTTGGCCACCTGATGCAAAGAGCTGACTCATTTGGTAAGACCCTGATGCTGGGAAAGATTGAGGCAGGAGAAGGGGACGACAGAGAATAAGATGGTTGGATGGCATCACCGACTCAATGGACATCGGTTTGGGGAGACTCCGGCAGTTGATGATAGACAGGGAGGCCTGGCGTGCTGTGGTTCATGGGGTCATGGAGAGTTGGACAGGACTAAGCAACTGAACTGAACTGAAATGAAGGAATGGAGAGGGCACTATTCATTCAACATATATTTGCATATTGCAGGAATTTGGAAAGTGTTATAAATCCTGCTGGGATCAAGGCTAAGACAGTCAAGGTCCTTACCATCACTTCTTTACATCTGATGCACTCCCCCCCACCTCCCCTCCACACACAAACAAGTATCCAGGCAATCAGGTCTTATGTGATTAAGAGTCATGGAGGAAGTACAGGTGCTGTGGCAGCATGTCTGCAAGAGACAGAAAGAATTCAGCCAGACCATCAAGTAGCGTTAGAAGACTGCCTGGCAGAAATATTCAAGTTGAGACCTGAAGGGAAGGTAGAAAAGAGCCAAGTGCAACAATAAGGAAATGAGGGATATGTATAGGTGGAGGGGATGGGGACACTGATGCAAGGTAGGGAACTTAAAAAGGATAGGCTTGATATAGGTAAAGCCATAGGATGAAGTAATGGAGCTTTGGGAATCACATTAAAGTATGTGATTCCTCTTGAGGACAATGTGAGACACTGAAATGATGGTTTCTTAATCAGTATTAAGAAATGTTACTCAACCTGCAGTGAAAGAATCGTAAAACAGGAGAAAAAAGTAGTGAGGCCAGTCAAAAGGTAGCTGCAGTAGGCTAGGTCAGAGATGACAGCACCCCAGACTAGATGGTATCATTTCATGTGGATTGAAACATATTCAAGATATATTTAGATCTTGGTTGGGTGTGAGGGACAGGTGAGAGGAACACCTAATACAACATGCATCTTTTTTCTTGAGCTTTGCGTGTTTGAGAAAGACAAATAAGAGCCAGAGAAAGCTTAGAAGAGAAAGACTTATTCATCCAATTCAATTTTAAGTGACTTATATTTATTTACCACTTACTACTAGACTAGGATTATAGCATTAGAATGTAAAAGACAAAATTTTTACCCTTAAACAGATTTATTATATTAAGTAGTGCTGAATGCTAAGGAAAAAAGAGGCAGTCAAGGAAGATGGGAAAGTTAGTAGTAGTGGGGAGAGGGCATTACAAATTTGCATACAGTGGCCAAGAAAAGCTTCACTGAGAAGGCGAATTGAGTAAGGGAGGTGAAGGAGTCAACCATGTGCATAGGCAGAGAAACAGCACTCCACAGAGGGAACAAAAAAAGGCTCTGTTAAATAATACTTAATTTAAAGCAGTCAAGTTTATCTACGTTTATCTTAACATCTGTGTCCTACTTAAGAACTAGTTTTCAACACCAAGGTTATTAAAACATTTTTACATATTATCTTTGTATTTGTTGTTGTTCAGTCACTGTCATATCTGACACTTCATGATTCCATGGACTGCAGCACACCAGGCTTCCCTGTCCTTCACAATCTCCATGAGTTTGCTCAAACTCATGTCCATTGAGTTGGTGATGTCATCCAACCATCTCATATTCTGTTGTCCCCTTCTCCTCTAGCTCTCAATCTTTCCCAGCATCAGGGTCTTTTCCATTGAGTCAGCTCTTTGCATCAGGTGGCCAAAGTATTAGAGTATCAGCATCAGTCCTTCCAGTGAATGTTCAGGACTGATTTCCTTTAGGATTGACTGGTTTGATCCCCTTGCTGTCCAAGGAACTCTCAAGAGTCCTCTCCAGCACCAGAGTTTGAAGGCATCAATTCTTCAGCACTCAAGCTGAGTGCATGACTAATGGAAAAACAATAGCTTTGGACTGTACAGACCTTTGTTGGCAAAGTAATGTCTCTGTATTTTAATACACTGTCTAGGTTTGTCATAGCTTTTCTTCCAAGGAGCAAGCGTCTTTTAATTTCATGGCTGCAGTCACCATCCACAGTGATTTTGGAACCCAAGAAAATAAAGTCTGTCACTGTTTCCATTGTTTCCCCATCTATTTATCATGAAATGGTGGGACTGGATTTCATGATCTTAGTGTTTTGAATGTTGAGTTTTAAGCCAGGTTTTTCACTCTCCTCTTTCAACTTCATCAAGAGGCAATTTAATTCCTCTGTGCTCTCTGCCATAAAGGTGGTGTCATCTGCATATCTGAAGTTACTTGTATTTCTCCCTGCAATCTTTTTCCATTTGTTTGTTTTTTAAATTAATTTATTTTTTAATTGGAGGATAATTGCTTTACGGAATTTTGTTGTTTTCTGTCAAACCTCAATGAGAAACAGCCATAGGTATACATATATATTCCCTCCCCTTTGAACCTCCCTCCCAGCTCCCTCCTCATCCCACCTCTCTAGGTTGATACAGAGCCCCTATTTGAGTTTCCAGAGACATACAGCAAATTCCTGTTGGCTATCTAACTTACATATGGTAGTGTAAGCTTCCATGTTACTCTTTCCATACATCTCACCCTCGCCTCCCCTCTCCCCATGTCCATAAATCTGTCTCTCTGCAATTTTGATTCTGGCTTGTGCTTCATCCAGCCTGGCATTTCTCGTGATGTACTCTGCATATAAGTAAAATAAGCAGAGTGACAATATACAGCCTTGACATACTCCTTTCCCAATTTGGAACGAGGCTGTTGTTTCATGTCCGGTTCTAACTATTGCTTCTGGACCTGCATACCGATTTCACATGAGGCAGGTAAGGTGATCTAGTATTCCCATCTCTTTAAAAATTTTTCCACAGTTTGCCGTGATCCACACAGTCAAATGCTTTAACATAGTCAGTGAAGCAGAGTAGATTTTTTTTTTCTGGAATTCTCTTGCTTTTTCTATGATCAAATGGATGTTGGCAATTTGATCTCTGGTTCCTCTGCCTTTCTAAATCCAGCTTGTACATCTGGAAGTTCTTGGTTCACATACTGTTGAAGCCTTATTTGAAGGTTTTTGAGCATAATCTTGCTGACATGTGAAATGAGTGCAATTGTGCAGTAGTTTGAATATTCTGTAGTGTTGCCTTTCTTTGCAACTGGAATGTAAACTTTCCTTTTCCAGTCTTGTGGTCATTGTTGAGTTTTCCAAATTTGTTCACATATTGAACACAGCACTTCAACAGCAGCATCTTTTAGGATTTGAAATAGCTCAGCTGGAATTCCATCACTTCCATTAGCTTTGTTCATAGTGATGTCTCTTGAGTTCACACTCCATGATGTCTGGCTCTAGGTGAGTGATCACACCATCATGGTTATGGTTATACAGGTCATTAAGATCTTTTTTGTATAGTTTTTCTATGTATTCTTGCCACCTCTTCTTTGTATCTTCTGCTTTTATTAGGTCCATACTGTTTCTGCTCTTTATTGTGCCCATCATTGCATGAAATAATCCCTTGGTATCTCTGATTTTCTTGAAGAGATCTGTAATCTTTCCCATTCTATTGCTTTCCTTTATTTCTTTGCATCATTCACTTAAAAAGGCTTTCTTATCTCTCCTTGTTATTCTTTGGAACTCTGCATTCAGATGGTTATATCTTTGCCTTGCTTTTTTGCCTTTTGCTTCTTTTCTTAGCTATTTGTAAGGCCTCCTCAGACAACCATTATGCCCTTTCACTTTTCTTTTTCTTGGGGATGATTTTGATCACTGCCTCCTGTACAATGTTATGAACCTCCATCTGTAGTTCTTCTGGCACTCTTTCTATCAAATCTAATCCCTTGAATCTACTTGTCACTTCCACTATATAATCATAAGGGATTTGATTTATGTCATACCTGAATGGCCTAGTGGTATTTCCTACTTTCTTCAATTTTAGTGTGAATTTTGCAATAAGGAGGTCATGATCTGAGCCACAGTCAGCCCTGTCTTATTTTTGCTGACTGTATAGAGCTTCTACATCTTTGGCAACAAAGAATATAATCAATATGATTTCAGTATTGACCATCTGGTGATGTCCATGTGTAGAGTCATCTCTTGTGCTATTGGAAGAGGGTGTTTGCTGTGACCAATACTTATATATAGTAACTTACAGATGTACTCTGGCTTCCCTGTCCCTCACCATCTCCCAGAGTTTGCCCAAGTTCATGTCCATTGCATTGGTTATGCCATCCACTCTCTTCTCTTTTTACCCTCGATCTTTCCCAGTATCAGGGACTTTTCCAATGAGTCAGCTATTTGCCTCAGGTGACCAAAATCCTGGATCTTCAACTTCAGCATCAGCCCTCCCAATGAGTATTCACGGTTGATTTCCTTTAAGATCGACTGTTTTGATCTCCTTGCTGTTCAAGGGATTCTCAAGAGTCTTCTCCAGTACCACAGTTCGAAGGCATCAATTCTTTGGCACTTTGCCTTCTTCAGGTTCAGCTCTCACAATCGTACATGACCACTGGGAAAACCATAACCTTGACTATATGGACCTTTCTCAGCAGAGGGAAGTCTCTGCTTTTCAACACACTGTCTATGCTTGTCATAACTTTCCTGTCAAGAAGCAATCATGTTCTGATTTCACAGCTGCAGTCACCATCCACAATGATTATAGAGCCCAAGAAGAGGAAATCTGTCATTGCTTCCACCTTGTCCCCTTCTGTTTGCCATGAAGTAATGGGGCCAGATGCCATGGTCTCAGTTGTTTTTTTTTTTTTAATATTTAATTTTAGTCGTTTTTTCACTCTCCTCCTTTACACCCTTCAAGAGGTTCTTTAGTTCCTCTTCGCTTTCTGCCAATAGAGTGATATCATCTGCGTATCTGAGGTTGTTGATGTTTCTCCTGCCTATCTTGATTTCAGCTTGTAAGTTATCCAGCCCAGCATTTTTCAGCATACATGTTAAATAAACAGGGTGACAACAGACAGACCTGTCATTCTCCTTTCTCAATCCTAAACCAATCAGTTGTTCCAGACTGGGTTCTAACTGTTGCTTCTTGACCCACATACAGGTTTCTCAGGAGACTGGTATAATGATCTGGTATTCCCATCTCTTTAAGAACTTTCCACAGAATGTTATGATCCACAAAGTCAAAGGCTTTAACATAGTTCATGAAAGAGAGGTAGATATTTTTCTGGAATTCCCTCACTTTCTCTATGATTCAGCAAATGTTGGCAGTTTGATCTCTGGTTCCCCTGTTTTCTAAACCCAGCTTGGATAGCTGGAAGTTCTTGGTTTGCATAATGCTGCAGCCTACCATTCAAGATTTATTTTGTATATTATCTTCTAAGTGCTTATTGCTTAGCTTTAAACATTAGGTCTAAAAATTACTTGGATTTGATATTCTGTATGTAGTGTACGGTACTTTTTAATCTTCCTAAATGTGTAATTTTCCAGCTTCATTTATTGAAATATGAGTCTTTTCCCCTTGCTCTGTAATGCTGTATTTCCCTTAAATATATGAATATGTGAGGATTTGTTTTGGGGCTCTCTGCTCTATTCCATTCATCTGTTTATCTATTGTTGACCCAACACTGGACTGTCTTGTGACTTTAGTAGGCCTTCATACCCAGAGGCACAGGTTTTTCTACCATGTTCTTGACTCATTTCTGTAGCGTAGTGGTGGTCACATTACATTTGCCTCACACCTTGTGTTTTTTTCAAAGAATATCCTGACTATTCTTTGTCTTCTCATTTTCCTATTATAGAATCATGTTATCAAGTAAACCACCTGAGCTGAAGAAGATATGATAGCGGGGTTGTGTGTGTGTGTGTATACAGCAAAAACTGAACTTATGTCAGAATATATTATAATAAAAATACTCCTACACATCAAGTGTTTTAAAGATACACAATCAGTAGAAACAATGTTGAAAGATTTGCAGTCATTTCATGAAAGAATAAATTCAAGTGACAAATATAGAAATACAAGCAATGTCACTAGTAATGAGAAAAATACAAATTAAAATAATGAAGTTTTACTGCCATCAATCAGAATGGCTAAAATTTTAAAGTCTGATAATACCTACTGCTGAAAAGATGTTGAAGAATGAGCACTTTTATACATGGAGGTGAGCATGCAAGTGGGAAAAATCATTTGAGAAAGTATTTTGGCATCCTATCTAGATTTAAAGGTGATGATTTATGACAGTTTCACTCCAGTTATACATCCTTGAGTCAGAAATGGAAGAAATCTAAATAAGTATTACAATAACAATAGATTAATTGTGGTATGCTTACATAGTCTCTTGGACAGCAAGGAGATCAAACCAGTCAATACTAAAGGAAATCAACCCTGAATACTGATGGGAGGGACTGATGCTGAAGCTGAAGCTCCAATACTTTGGCCACCTAATGTGAAGAGCCAAATCATTGGAAAAGACCCTGATGCTGGGAAAGATTGAAGGCAAAAGGAGAAGAGTGCGGCAGAGGGTGAGAAGATTGGATAGCATTGCCAATTCAATGGACATGAACTTGGGCAAACTCCAGGAGACAGTGAGGGTCAGGGAGGCCTGGCATGCTGCAGTCCATGGAGTTGCAAAGAGTCAGACATGACTTAGCGGCTGAACAATAGCGACACAAATATACAGTGTAATCACTTGTGAAAACTGATAGAATTTAGTAAAGGTAAGCATAAACACAAGAGAAGACTCTACACATGGACATCACCAGATGGTCAACACCGATATCAGATTGATTATATTCTTTGCAGCCAAAGATGGAGAAGTCTATACAGTCAACAAAAACAAGACCAGGTGCTGACTGTGGCTCAGATCATGAACTCCTTATTACCAAATTCAGACTTAAATTGAAGAAAGTAGGGAAAATCACTAGACCATTCGGGTATGATCTAAATCAAATCCCTTATGATTATACAGTGGAAATGAGAAAGAGATTTAAGGGCCTAGATCTGATAGATAAAGTGCCTGATGAACTATGGAATGAGGTTCATGACATTGTACAGGAGACAGGGATCAAGACCATCCCCATGGAAAAGAAATGCAAAAAAGCAAAATGGCTGTCTAGGGAGGCCTTACAAATAGCTGTGAAAAGAAGAGAAGCGAAAAGCAAAGGAGAAAAGGAAAGATATAAGCATCTGAATGCAGAATTCCAAAGAATAGCAAGAAGAGATAAGAAAGCCTTCCTCAGAGATCAATGCAAAGAAATAGAGGAAAACAACAGAATGGGAAAGACTAGAGATCTCTTCAAGAAAATTAGAGATACCAAGGGAACATTTCATGCAAAGATGGGCTCAATAAAGGACAGAAATGGTATGGACCTAATGGAAGCGGAAGATATTAAGAAGAGGTGGCAAGAATACACAGAAGAACTGTACAAAAAAGATCTTCATGACCCAGATAATCACGATGGTGGGATCACTCAACTAGAGCCAGACATCCTGGAATGTGAAGTCAAGTGGGCCTTAGAAAGCATCACTATGAACAAAGCTAGTGGAGGTGATGGAATTATAATTGAGCTATTTCAAATCCTGAAAGATGATGCTGTGAAAGTGCTGCACTCAATATGCCAGCAACTTTGGAAAACTCAGCAGTGGCCACAGGACTGGAAAAGGTCAGTTTTCATTCCAATCCCAAAGAAAGACAATGCCAAAGAATGCTCAAACTACCGCACAATTGCACTCATCTCACACGCTAGTAAAGTCATGCTCAAAATTCTCCAAGCCAGGCTTCAGCAATACGTGAACCGTGAACTTCCTGATGTTCAAGCTGGTTTTCGAAAAGTCAGAGGAACCAGAGATCAGATTGCCAACATCTGCTGAATCATGGAAAAAGCAAGAGAGTTCCAGAAAAACATCTATTTCTGCTTTATTGACTATGCCAAAGCCTTTGACTGTGTGGATCACAATAAACTGTGGAAAATTTTGAAAGAGGTGGGAATACCAGACCACCTGACCTGCCTCTTGAGAAATCTGTATGCAGGTCAGGAGGCAACAGTTAGGACTGGACATGGAACAACAGACTGGTTCCAAATAGGAAAAGGAGTACGTCAAGGCTGTATATTGTTACCCTGTTTATTTAACTTATATGCAGAGTACATCATGAGAAACGCTGGGCTGGAAGAAGCACAAGCTGGAATCAAGATTGCTGGGAGAAATATCAGTAACCTCATATATGCAGATGACACCACCCTTATGGCAGAAAGTGAAGAGGAACTCAAAAGCCTCTTGATGAAAGTGAAAGTGGAGAGTGAAAAAGTGGGCTTGAAGCTCAACATTCAGAAAACAAAGATCATGGCATCTGGTCCCATCACTTCATGGGAAATAGATGAGGAAACAGTGGAAACAGTGTAAGACTTTATTTTTCTGGGCTCCAAAATCACTGCAGATGGTGACTGCAGCCACGAAATTAAAAGACGCTTACTCCTCGGAAGGAAAGTTATGTCGAACCCCGATAGCATATAGAAAGCAGAGACATTACTTTGCCAACAAAGGTCCGTCTTTTCAAGGCTATCGTTTTTCCAGTGGTCATGTATGGATGTGAGAGTTGGACTGTGAAGAAGGCTGAGCGCCAAAGAATTGATGCTTTTGAACTGTGGTGTTGGAGAAGACTCTTAAAAGAGTCCCTTGGACTGCAAGGAGATCCAACCAGACCATTCTGAAGGAGATCAGCCCTGGGATTTCTTTGGAGGGAATGATGCTAAAGCTGAAAGTCCAGTACTTTGGCCACCTCATGCGAAGAGTTGACTCACTGGAAAAGACTCTGATGCTGGGAGGGATTAGGGGCAGGAGGAGAAGGGGACGACAGAGGATGAGATGGCTGGATGGCATCACTGACTCGATGGACCTGAGTCTCAGTGAACTCCGGGAGTTTGTGATGGACAGGGAGGCCTGGCGTGCTGTGATTCATGGGGTCACAGAGTCAGACACGACTGAGTGACTGAAATGAACTGAACTGAAGCATAAACATAAATTATTTCCTAAAATTCATTGCTAGACATATTCCCATAAAAGAGATGAATATGTTCACCAAAAATCTTTTGAGTTCCTAGGAGCACTATTTACAATTTCCCTCAATTGGAAATCACTAAAATGCCATCATCAGTTGAGTGAATAAATTAGTTGTGGAGTCGTCACATAACAGAGTACTTTGCAGCAGGAGAATGATGGAAATACCATTCGACAATGCCATAGGAGAAGTTCACAGATATAAGGCAGAGTGACAGAAGCCAGATACAAAATAGCACACACTGTATGACTACACTCATATGAAGTGCAAAAACAGATGAAAAAATCTGTGCTAGAAGTCAGGATCATGGTTACTCTGGACAGGGGATGGGTAGTGACAGGAAGAGAACATCAGCAGACATCTAGGATATGAGTAATGTTTTATTTCTAAGCCTAGATGTTAGTTACATGGATGTGTCAATTTATAAAACTTCAGTGAGCTGTATATGCCATGGTATCAGACTCTAGCTATACTTTAGATAAATAAAAAAGTAGGTTTTTTTATTCATGTATTTCTCTCATTAAAATGCTTCAGTGACTTCTCATTGCCTTTGAAATAAAGTCTAAACCCTAGATGATTGACCACAAAGATCTTTGAGACTCCAGTATATTTTGACCTTGAGTTATATCACTTCTACCCTACTATCTATAACCAGACTCACTGATCTTTGTTTTCTTCCTTAAACACATTACTTTCTTTTCTGCCTCAAAGCATTTTCACTTCATGGAAATCTCTTCAACAGGGATTTTTGCCTGATGTCATCATTTCTCAGCTTCATGGCTACTTTCTCCAAACTAACCACCATCTCCCTGATTATTCAATCACATCAGTTTCTTAGTCCCATTCTAGCCCTTGTAACCATAGAAACTGCATTTAAGATTTTTATTTGCTTATTTATTTGTTGTCTGTACAGACCACAAACATTTAAGCTCTTGTCTCTTGCTTATCATCATGTTCTCAGCATATAGCAATTTGTTTTAACACAAATTAGGCACCTATTACCAAATTAGACTGCCCTGTAGCTTAAACAGTAAAGAATCTGCCTGCAGTGTAGGAGACCAGGGTTCAATCCTTGGGTTGCAGAGTTCCTCTGAAGAAGGGAATGGCAATCCACTCCAGTATTCTTGCCTGGAGAATTCCATGGACAGAAGCCTGGTGGGCTACAGTCCATGGGGTCACAAAGAGTTGGACATGGTTGAGTGACTAACATACACACAGGCACCCAGTGAGGAATTGTTATGAACAAATGAGCGTTTATCAAGCTTGGCCAAAAATGTGGAATAAATCTGTGAACTTCTGTGGTCGTGAATAAATAAAGTTTTGGAAATATGGACAGTGTGTAGAATAAGACTTAAAAGGGGCCTTATCCAGATCCCTGTGAACTAGAAAGATTTAAGGGGCAGCCAGAGGAAAAAACCATAGAATATATGGAGCTGGAGAGGACAGAGACAGAAGCTAGTAGCCAGGCCATATATAAAACAAAACTCAATGAAAAACAAACAAAAAAGCAAACAAAACAATAAATGTGGTATCATGGCTATCAAAAAGGATGAACAATGCTATCAGCTTTGATTGGATTTCAAAATAAAGGAGTAGCTAATGACCTTGCTGGGCTTCCCTGGTGGCTCAGAGGTTAAAGCTTCTGCCTGGAATGCGGGAGACCTGGGTTCAATCCCTGAGTTGGGAAGATCCCCTGGAGAAGACAATGGCACCCCACTCCAGTACTCTTGCCTGGAGAATCCCATGGAGGGAGGAGCCTGGTAGGCTACAGTCCATGGGATCTCAAAGAGTCGATTCACGACTGAGTGATTTCACTTTCACTTCACTAATGACAGATTACAGGGAGCTGAGGAGTAAAGGAGAGATGAGGACTGAGGACAGTGAAAGATGCCTCTCTTTCAAAACATTCTGTTGTGCACAGAAACACCATTGGTCACTTATGTTATGTGTATGCTTAGTTGCTCAGGTGTGTCTGACTCTGCAGCCCCATGGACTGCAGCCCACCAGGCTCTTCTGTTCAGGGATTCTTCAGGCAAGAATACTGGAGTGGGTTGCCATGCCCTCCTCCAGGGGATCTCCCCAACCCAGGGATCAAACCCAGGTCTCCCACATTGCAGGCAGATTCTTTACCATCTGCACAACCTGGGAATCCCCTTAGAGAATTAGGATACAAGGAGAGGTTTGTTTTGTTTCATTTTTAGATAGAAGAAATTTAACATTCTTAAATGTTGATTGGAGAGCGTCCTTGCTCCTGCAGAAACAGAAAGGGAAGGGAACCAGAGCAGAAGTAAGAGAATTAGCCATACAAGGATGGATGAGAAGAGTGGAGGCTGGAAATGTAAAAAGTTAGTGGAGGTGATGGAATTCCAATTGAGCTATTCCAAATCCTGAAAGATGATGCTGTGAAAGTGCTGCACTCAATATGCCAGCAACTTTGGAAAACTCAGCAGTGGCCACAGGACTGGAAAAGGTCAGTTTTCATTCCAATCCCAAAGAAAGGCAATGCCAAAGAATGCTCAAACTACCGCACAATTGCACTCATCTCACACGCTAGTAAAGTCATGCTCAAAATTCTCCAAGCCAGGCTTCAGCAATACGTGAACCGTGAACTTCCTGATGTTCAAGCTGGTTTTCGAAAAGTCAGAGGAACCAGAGATCAGATTGCCAACATCTGCTGAATCATGGAAAAAGCAAGAGAGTTCCAGAAAAACATCTATTTCTGCTTTATTGACTATGCCAAAGCCTTTGACTGTGTGGATCACAATAAACTGTGGAAAATTTTGAAAGAGGTGGGAATACCAGACCACCTGACCTGCCTCTTGAGAAATCTGTATGCAGGTCAGGAGGCAACAGTTAGGACTGGACATGGAACAACAGACTGGTTCCAAATAGGAAAAGGAGTACGTCAAGGCTGTATATTGTTACCCTGTTTATTTAACTTATATGCAGAGTACATCATGAGAAACGCTGGGCTGGAAGAAGCACAAGCTGGAATCAAGATTGCTGGGAGAAATATCAGTAACCTCATATATGCAGATGACACCACCCTTATGGCAGAAAGTGAAGAGGAACTCAAAAGCCTCTTGATGAAAGTGAAAGTGGAGAGTGAAAAAGTGGGCTTGAAGCTCAACTTTCAGAAAACGAAGATCATGGCATCCGGTCCCACCACTTCATGGGAAATAGATGGGGAAACAGTGGAAACAGTGTCAGACTTTATTTTTGGGGGCTCCAAAATCACTACCGATGGTGACTGCAGCCATGAAATTAAAAGACGCTTGCTCCTTGGAAGGAAAGTTATGACCAACCTAGATAGCATATTCAAAAGCAGAGACATTACTTTGCCAACAAAGGTTCGTCCAGTCAAGGCTATGGTTTTTCCTGTGGTCACGTATGGATGTGAGAGTTGGACTGTGAAGAAGGCTGAGCACTGAAGAATTGATGTTTTTGAACTGTGGTGTTGGAGAAGACTCTTGAGAGTCCCTTGGACTGCAAGGATATCCAACCAGTCCATTCTGAAGGAGATCAGCCCTGGGATTTCTTTGGAAGGAATGATGCTAAAGCTGAAACTCCAGTACTTTGGCCACCTCATGCGAAGAGTTGACTCATTGGAAAAGACCCTGATGCTGGGAGGGATTGCGGGCAGGAGGAGAAGGGGACAACAGAGGATGAGATGGCTGGATGGCATCCCTGACTCGATGGATGTGAGTCTGGGTGAACTCCGGGAGATGGTGATGGACAGGGAGGCCTGGCATGCTGCGATTCATGGGGTTGCAAAGAGTTGGACACGACTGAGCGACTGATCTGATCTGATCTGATCTGACCATCACAAAACTTACTACATCATAGCAATTTATTTGTTGCCCTGATGGACTGTGAACTCTACCAAGCAGTATCTGTGTACACAGAGCAAAGAAAATAAATGGATGAATGAATAAAGTGCTTGTTTTTTAAGATGCTTTTACTTACTCTCATAATTTGAAAGTTACTCTTGCAGACCTATGACAGGAGAAAGAAGAGGAACTGTAATAAAATATCCTAACTAGAAGGTGATGACAGGGAGATGAGAGGGAATATGTATTAGAATCCTGAGAGGGCCTTGAGGGATGAGAGCAAAAGTGAGGGAGAAATTAAAGCAGGTCAGCCAGGTGGGGCAAAAGAGAGTGACCACAATGCAAGGAGCTTGCTGATGGTGTGTTCACAGAACTGACCCAAAGTAGAACTTAGTAAGAACCTGGAAGCTGCACAAGTGAGAACTGGGAGCACTGATGTGTAAATGAGGTACAGGATGAGAGAGAAGATGAACAAGACAAGAAGCTAGGACCACAGAACTTACCAGCAATATTTTGAGATCTGGAAGCAAAAGAAGGAAAAGCAAACTGTGTGAAGGATCCAGGGATGCAGATGGATGAAGTTTATATGCCAGAGAGTGGATAAGGAGCAGAGATTAGGAGACATGGTTCAGATGGTAATTTAAGACTTTGAGGTAGATTCTAGGTTCTTAGATTGGGGGACCCAATCACTGAGAAGTGTTTTTAATTCTTTGAGAGTATAATATAGTAAGGAAGTGACATCAACAACTGGGAGTTGGGGAAGAAGAAAATAAGGTTTAAAGTCCTATTTTTAAAAATGTTACAGATTTTTCTGACTTTTAAAACCATCGAAAACACATAGTAGAGTCAAATATGTTTTTCTTTGTTTTGAGTGTTTTTAGGCTCAAATGAGAAAATTATAATAATATCTCACATGTGTATTATTATACAATATTTACAAAATATGTTGGCATATATTATTATCATTATCACCAAATTATATAACTTGAACATTTAGTGTTACTGCTTGGGTTGTTTTGTATCCTGTCAACAATAAAAACAAACCACAGTACACACTCACAAACACCCACACACATATTTTTCTAATCCCACTCACTTTTTTTTTGTCATGCAGTTTTTTAGCTTGTGCTACTTTATTCCATTTTATACACCTTTACAACTCTCTGGAAATCCTTTCTGGAAGAAAATACTGGTACAAATATACAAGTGCCATTTAACATTACGAGGTTTATCTTCTGGAAGATTTTGATTATTTTAGCTATCATCCATAGATTTACAAAGAAAATAATGGCAACCTTAAAAAGGTTTATGGAAGATCTCTTCTCCAGTTAAGCTTAATTTTTTATCTGAGGATACCAAATGTAATAATAATCACCATAGAGATTTAAAATGTTAGGAAATGTTAACAGGCCTCAAGTGAGCTTTTGAACATGTTCAAAAATATGCTCACAAATTCCATCCTTGCAAATGATTTCACCACATATTTCTTTGGTCTAGTAACTCTGTATCTTTACACTAAATAAAGATGATCCTTGTTCTTTATCTCAGTTATAGGGCACAAGAAGAGAAAGTCAGAAACATCCCTTGAGCCCTTTACCTCCAGTTAAAAAAAAAAAAAAAAAAAGTGAAACTGTTAGTCTGTCAGTTGTGTCTAACTCTTTGCAACCCCATGGACTGTAGCCCACCAGGCTCCTCTGTCCATGGAATTCTCCAGGCAAGAACACTGGAGTGGGTAGCCATTCCCTTCTCCAGGGGATCTTCCCGACCCAGGGATCAAACATGGGTCTCCTGAATTTCAGGCAGATTCTTTACTGTCTGAGCCACCAAGGAAGCCCCTCACATCCACTAAAGTCCCAGTGTATCTCCTTCAAGGGTATGACTGGTTTAGTCTGTATTCTAAACAAAAGCTATAAACAATTTTTAAATATCTTTACTTCATTGAGCTAATAGCATCTGATAAATCATGCAACACAAGTCAATAGAATATACCTAAATGAACCAAAATTCTGGAACATGCCACCCACGCTCACGTTTGGAATCTAGACCAAACTGTCAAATTAAGAAATGAAAAAAAAAAAGAAGAAGAAGAAGAAGGGAGGTGGCTAGCAAAGTTACAGAGATATTTAGGATATATAAACTAGATTAAGAAATCAAACAACTTATGATCCTTACTAAACCTGAAAATTGAAAAACATTAACATCTTCCTTGGCACAACACAGTTTTCAAATCTATATGACATCGCTTGGCTCCATTTTTAGTCAGCATAATTTTGGCTTCTATTCTTACATGGCTAACAGCCAAATTCATCTGTCTTCTGTGTCCAATCCTAGCATCTTTGTTTAGTTCCTCGACTGAGATTCTGTTTTAAATAGCCTGAAACATTACTGTAAAGAAAGAGATTTTCCTGAGCAATTTGAAGTATCTTTGTCAAATCATATAGTTATCAGCTGAAGCTTTGTTTTCAATTCAGTGGTTTCAAGATGTAGCTTCTTTCTGTTAACTTGCTTGGAAATTTCCATGTCTCCTTTTACCAGAAATTGCTTTGATTAATGCAATTCTCCTTCTGCTATGATTTCTTTTGCTATTCTCTGCCCTCTTTGATGAGTGAAAAATGCAGGTGCTAGATTTCTCAGGAGGGTTAAGCTGGAGGGCAGTGTGTGCATTCCTATCTTCACTGTCACAAATTGCTTTTAAAACTTTAGCTTTTACATTTGTTTGCAAAAACCTGGAAGATTATCTTGCAGGTCCTAGGCCTGTTTGCCAGCAGATCGATTCCTCCTCCTTCTGACCCTAGAAGGCTGATTTTCTTGGCTCCCCTGCTAGCTGACTTCTTGAGTAGGAAGTGAATATAAGAGATGGAGGGCCAGATGAGGGAGGCAGCTAGAATATCCCCATGTTAAGCAGTTTCACTGGGAGCAGCTTGTCTCTTCTGTGACTCCAGCTGCCACTCTCCAGGGCCACCATAGTCTATCATCCAGCCAGAGAGGCACTCACATTCTGGGCTCCAGTCTTCTGGTTTCCTCCTCTTTGATTTTGAAAAATCAAAAGAATGTTAGTGAATTCCTGATGGTGTTGATCTATAAGTTACTCTATGTCTATTGTTACCAGTTATGTTCTCCACTATTCTATCACCTGTGCAATTAATTCCCTGCATTAAATTCCCTTCCTTGTAAACTATTGAAATGGATTATGTTTTTCTGGATAGGCCCTAGTTGAACAAGCATTAGTTCCCGGCTAAATATAAATAGGAAGATTTTAAGTATAACAAATTCATCACTGGCAGTTGCAGAAGAGGATTTATGAAGGCTATTATATAATTGGGATAAATCTAATCCTATTTATAATGAAAGTTACTGTTTGGAATAAAACTACAAAAAGTTCCTAGTAATGAGATTGCAATTCAGAAGGTGATTAATTTAGAAATACTTGAGACATGTAAAACTCATTAAGAAAAACAATTGAGTCCTTTGTAAGATATTCCTTTTTTTTGTAAAATATTCTTATAGGGCATATAAAATCTTATTTACTTTTTCTAATTTCTAAAGTCAGATTTTGTATCCAAGCATTTTGACCTGAGTTTTTTCCTCCTAGGAAGAAAATCTCAATTGAACTGATATAAAACATAAACAATGACACTGTATTATAACTATAACAAATCTGAAAACTGATATATAAAGAATAAAAAAGACATGCAAAAACTAAAAATGTTTATGCCTAATTAAATAATTATTAATAAAATAACTAGATCAAGTTCCAGAAATAAAGCTTTTTCCTTTGCAACTATTTGTTATTTTCCTAATTTGGATCCAGATAATAATTATTATATCACAAAGATCTTTGCTTTTTGAGATATACCACAAGATAAATATGGTAAGTATTAAGAAAATTTTAAAGTAATACAGAAGGCAACGGCACCCTACTCCAGTACTCTTGCCTGGAAAATCCCATGGACAGAGGAGCCTAGTAGGCTGCAGTCCACGGGGTCGCTGAGGGTTGGACATGACTGAGCGACTTCACTTTCACTTTTCATGCATTGGAGAAGGAAATGGCAACCCTCTCCAGTGTTCTTGCCTGGAGAATCCCAGGGACGGGGCAGCCTGGTGGGCTGCCGTCTATGGGGTCACACAGAGTCAAACACGACTGAAGTGACTCAGCAGCAGCAATGCCTCCATATGCCCTGAAAAGTACTAGCCTTGCTTTTACTTTTGTGTCCATGTGTTACCTGTGGAATCATGAATTAATATGCTACACATTTCTGTCAGCCTTTATATGTGATTCTTACAAATCAGAAAAAATATTTCATAAGTTATCCCTTATTTGGTCTTCATGTGACAGAGAGAACACACATGTAATGTGTAAACATGTTAGACATGTATAGAGACAAAGTGGAGAATGTGCTCATTCAGTGATTCTCTTGGCTGCAGTCAGCATGTTCACCATGGCCTCAATGGAGAAGGCTGTGGGAAGAGGGAGATCGGCTGAGGTGTTGATAGAAACAAGTACTGCTGTGACCTTTTTAGTTCCTGTAACTATTTGAAGCTTTGCAAACAACATGAAGATGATTTTTAAATGCCTCAGTTTCAAAATGATCATCTTTATATGAACTGGTTCCACTGGTGTAATCTGGATTGACATCTCGAGGTAGAAACTTGTAACAATTTCCTGAACTCATAACTGAAGAATTGCAGTAACTGACAAAGCTCTTCTTATAAACTACTGTGGTCACTCATTCCTCTGCAAACCATAGGAGACACAAATAAAAAGTAAAACTTCCCTTTCATATGGATTTATATGGTCATATTTCTGTTCGGCTGAAGTTGTTAAGAGTGATATGGTTGTTTTTCCAAATGATATGTAAACCAGAAATATTCAAAAACAAATATTCCTTAGAAACATTATTTTTATGCGAGTAAAAGGTGCCAGACTGGTGATCGCTCTTGTTTGAAGAACACAGTGTAGGCACCAAGATCTTCCCACCCCATCTTGCTACCTTCTTATCTTCTAATTTCTCCATCTCTCTGTTTTTTCTAGGTTTTAAGACAGTAAACTTCTAAGGTTCGAATAAAAATGGTGTTTCTCAAACTCTGAAGTACATATAAATCACCTGGGGATTCTGTGAAAATGCATGTACCACTTCAGTAGGTCCAGTCTGAGATTCTACAGTTTTAACAAGCTGCCAGATGATGCCCATGTGCTGATCTTAGGATCACATTTTGAATAGTAAGTAATTAAATTTTTGTCTTCCCTAAAAACTGTATGCTCCTTGAAGATAAGAAGTTTATCTTGCTTATCTCATACACAGGGACATATAGTACATATATTTCAGTGATGGATTTATTATATAAATGTTCTAATCATTCTCTGTCCCCTGAGAGAATATAACATGGTCAGTTGCTGAGTCATGTCCAATTCTTTGCGATCCCATTACTGTAGCCTGCCAAGTTCCTCTGTCTGTGGAGTTTTCCAGGCAAGAATACTGGAGTGGGTTGCCATTTCTATTCCATGGGACCTTCCCAACCCAGGGATTGAACCTATATCATTTGTGTCTCCAGCATGAGCAGGGAGATTCTTTATCACTGTAGCACATGGGAAGCAAATGTGTGAGATAAATATATCGAACATATTAGATTTTCAATATATATATTTTATATATCAATATATGTTTATATATGGTTCTAACTTTGAAACAATGGAATTGGGATTCCAATGGAGGAATCTTATCTGAGTGCTTTATCCCTAAATGCTAGTGTTATAAAAGTCACTGCAATGAAAAGTAAGTAATAAGTATGAAAAGTCTTATCTTAGAAAGAATATATAATTGGTGAAATATTGAAGCATTAATCATCTTTACCTGTATACACCATTATATTTAATAATTTAAAATTCTATAAAATATAAAGGATTATAGAATTAATAAATGTAGTTCAACCAATCTGGTATTATTCCTAGTTTTACATTTAGAATTACAAAACAGAATTTGCTTTACTCATTAGGGAAGCGTGGAGGGGTATGAAAGAGGTTAGGATAGGCAAACTGATACACCTTTATTTTTTAAAAAAACTATTTTATTTTAAAATGAAAGATAATTGCTTTACAATATTGTGTTGGTTTCTGCCATGCATCAACATGAATTAGCCATAGGTAAAGCCTTTGACTGTGTGGATCACAATAAACTGTGGAAAATTCTGAAAGAGATGGGAATACCAGACCACTTGATCTGCCTCTTGAGAAATCTGTATGCAGGTCAGGAAGCAACAATTAGAACTGGACATGGAACAACAGACTGGTTCCAAATAGGACAAGGAGTTCGTCAAGGCTGTATATTGTCACCCTGTTTATTTAACTTATATGCAGAGTACATCATGAGAAACGCTGGACTGGAGGAAACACAAGCTGGAATCAAGATTGCCGGGAGAAATATCGATAACCTCAGATATGCAGATGACACCACCCTTATGGCAGAAAGTGAAGAGGAACTCAAAAGCCTCTTGATGAAAGTGAAAGTGGAGAGTGAAAAAGTGGGCTTGAAGCTCAACATTCAGAAAACGAAGATCGTGGCATTTGGTCCCATCACTTCATGGGAAATAGATGAGGAAACAGTGGAAACAGTGTCAGACTTTATTTTTCTGGGCTCCAAAATCACTACAGATGGTGACTGCAGCCACGAAATTAAAAGACGCTTACTCCTTGGAAGGAAAGTTATGACCAACCTAGATAGCATATTCAAAAGCAGAGATATTACTTTGCCAACAAAGGTCCATCTAGTCAAGGCTATGGTTTTTCCAGTGGTCATGTATGGATGTGAGAGTTGGACTGTGAAGAAGGCTGAGCACCGAAGAATTGATGTTTTTGAACTGTGGTGTTGGAGAAGACTCTTGAGAGTCCCTTGGACTGCAAGGAGATCCAACCAGTCCATTCTGAAGGATACCAGCCCTGGGATTTCTTTGGAAGGAATGATGCTAAAGCTGAAACTCCAGTACTTTGGCCACCTCATGCGAAGAGTTGATTCGCTGGAAAAGACCCTGATGCTGGGAAGGATTGAGGGCAGGAGGAGAAGTGGACGACAGAGGATGAGATGGCTGGATGGCATCACTGACTCGATGGACGTGAGTCTGAGTGAACTCCGGGAGTTTGTGATGGACAGGGAGGCCTGGCGTGCTGCGATTCATGGGGTTACAAAGAGTTGGACACGACTGAGTGACTGATCTGATCTGATATAAATGTCTCCTCCCTCTTGAGACTTTCTCTCACCTCCCACCCCATATCATCCCTCTAGGTTGTCACAGAGCACCAGTTTGAGCTCCTTGAGTCATATAGCAAATTCCCACCAGCTATCTATTTTACATACGGTAATGTATATGTTTCCATGCTACTCTCTGTTCTTCCCACCCTCTCCTTCCCCCGCTTGTCCACAATACTGTTCTCTGTGTCTGTGTCTCCACAGCTGCCCTCCAGGTAGGTTCTCAGTACCAATTTTCTAGAGTCCATATATATATGCATTAATACACAATATTTGTTTTTCTTTTTCTAATTTAATAAATTCATAGATTCTTTGACTTTCTGCACAAGAGATGAAATCTGTATTAATGTTCTATGTGAGTGGTGGTTCCAGAATGTCCTACAAATTAAGGATAGTTTGGGGTACATGGTGAGTGTACACACTTTCTGAAGATTTCCATTTTCTGCTTCTTTCTCCCCAGAGAGACCCATAGTAAATCCCATTGCTAACAGAAACTAACTTGATCACAAGGAATTCTGAGACCCACACCCCCCTGTTGCCTTTAGTATTTCCTGGCTTTTCTGATTCCTTCTCCCTCTGGCTCTCCCTCGTTTCTCCAGCTCCTTACCCTCTTCCTGTCTGAGCAGAAAGGAAAAGAGGATGTTGATACATAGGCTACAGGACTCTGGTCAAAAAGGATGTAGAAAAAGACAGTAAAGAAACTGACAGAGACTGAAAATTGCTATTTTACTTAATCTGTTACTATCCATATGCATGTTAAGATGAAGTTGAATTGTTTCTGTTAGGAAGTTGTTTTCTAAAATGCTAAGCTTCTTCGGATGTTGATGACTGAAGTACGACAGCTCATATGTACCGTTGAATACTCTGACAGCATGAAAAAATTTACTGGCTCCTGGATGTTTTATCTTACTGTACCTACAAGTGCCACATATATTACAGTTTTTTCATGCTTAAAAGATTTTTCATTGTTGTATAGGAATATTTGTTTTCACCTCCTGATTTCTTCACTGGGGCTTTCTCTCCCATCATTGAAGCAATTTCTTTTCATAATAAGTTCCAATCACTGTCTGAGGCAGTATTTTCATTTACATGTTTAAAAGTGATTAATTGCTTTCTATCAGCTATATTTATAAAATGTATTTCTTTTTACTACAAATTAAAATAAAATGTGTCTGTACTATTACTAATTCATGTCTGAAAACTTAGAAACAACTATATGACTATATTTGGAATATTTATTCCAAAGCACAACAGAAAACACTATCCATATATACATATCATAATGCTATTAGTATATTAGTTTCCCAATATTTGATGGTGAAAAAAATGATAAGAAATGTCCATATCCCATTAATATTACTCAATGAATTTTTTCATTTTTATTTTTCCCAATCCAAACTTTTTAGTAAAGTGAGTAATTTCTGAGTATGTAGATAATAGGATCAAATAAAGCCCCACTTAGAATTAACTTGTCTTTACTTTTTAGAATTTGGTAACACAACTTCTATTCAAGGACCTAGTGTAAAATCTCAGATATAAAACTAAAGTATTACAAAGCAGGAATGGGTTGGCTTGTATCAAGATAAGCTAAAAATCTCAAACACTCCATTTCCAAGATCACCTCAGAGAAATAGAACAGCACTTAACATCTAGGAAATCCTGTCCTATAGGATCACAAAAAAGAAATAGCTGTTCAGATTAAAAGATATGGATTACGGCCTTTTCCTTCCAATATGTCTGAATAGATTTTATTTACAAAGACAATCCTCACATAGCAGCATACATTTTACATATTCAAGAGTACTTATGAAGAAGGTAATTATCCAACACTTCTTTGACTTTAGGAAAAAACAAACAATGCTCATAACGTGGCTACAACATTATTTCATTCACATATTCGAGGTAAATTGCTGAAAACAAATATGATTTACTATGCAAACAATTTTATCTTAACATTATGTAGACAAGCAGATGTTATTGGATGTCTGATTTCTGATAACATAGAAGACTTTCAAAAAGCTTTGTAGTAAAATATTTGATGGGATATTATAAATTAAAAGGACTACATCAGCCATGAGGAAGCCATCTTGATAGAGCAAAATTCCAGAGTTTTTCTGGATGATTTGTGGCTAAGCTGTTCTATCTGCTCTGGCTCTTCTTGCTATGGAATTGACAGAGAATTTTCCAAGATGAGAGAAAGAGAAGGAAAGGTGTTTTGGTCAAATTAGGCAAGTATGGCCATGAAAAATTTAGGATATTATACTGCCAAATTTGGATCTGGAACTATTCAAAAGACCAGGGAATTAACATTCCAAGCTGACTTCTTGCATTGCTGTGGCTATTTATACAGTCTTAGTTGACTGAAGAATCAATTGATTTAAGTATCTGGGCTCACATATGATAGAAAGCCTCAGAATTCTTCCTATCATACTACATGTGAACCAAATGTTATACATTAGTACTCATTTTACAACTTTTGCTATAACTTAGTGACTATAGTGTGTGTGTAATTATAAATATTTAACCTACTGGCCAAATAGCATCAGTAAAGAATGTGAATGGAAGAAATTTTACATAGTTTACAAAAAGGAAAAAAAAGAAAGGGAAATAACCTTCTGACATTTAATTCAACTAAATGACCCTTCTTGTCAACTGGGGCATCCAGTGAATATTATCCTCAGATATATATTTTATTTTCTATAGTAAACCACAGAATTCATTATTTCAGTGTAGGTCCTACACTGGTCCTGAACTGGTCCTAGAACTTTCTTAATTCAATTCCTCTCTTCTATGAACTTACACAGCTGGTTAGTTCTTTTGTAAACAAGGAAGGATAGGCACTCTAGCACAGATCTTTTTAGCATATGAAGCATATTGACATGAATATAACATATGTGCCAAAGCAATATTATTCAGTTAACATTTCAACGAAATGCAACATAAAATTTTAAATTACATATTTCTGCATATGTTTGACTCTTGTTTACTGTATCTATTCTGGGTGGGGGGGAAAGACTCTTATTATGAAAAAACATCTCTAATATCTTTGCATTTTAATATTAGAAAAGAATGGTTATAAGCAGTCATGTATTTCTAATTGCTCCAAAGTCATGAAGTATCAGCACAGCAATTTTAGTTGATCAGGATTTTTGATTCACATGCAAGATGTCCAGGAGAAGGGCAGTGACAGATACGAGTATGTCAAAAGCAGGTAGGATCATTTTGTTTATTGAAACAGGAAGGAAAAAGACAGGTTTCCACTCTGGTTGAATTATATCACCTTAAATCTCTCATCTTATCACCTTAATTCTTCAAATAGAACACACAGATTCTTTTCTTTTCTCAGGTAGAATAGTGTGATCATTGATTACTTGTTCTTTACGATAAAATATTCATGCAGTGTACTAAATTATCTATTTTTCTTTGTAATCGTATTTGCTAAGTCTCCATTAATGATATCTTTCTATGATTTAATACTTATCTTCTGTTCTCAGAAATATGGAACTATTAAAACACTAAATATTTATCTACCAAAATATTTTAGAAATATCTTTTGACTTTTACTCATTGTATAAATATGTGGAATTTCAATACCGTAACTGGAACATAGTGTTAGGCTCTTATTTACAATTGTACAACAATTATGTGTTCCATTAGAATGTAAATTTCATAACAGTATGCGTAGCTGTCTTAATACATACTTGAACAGTATGTCCTTTCATTGCTTGATACTTTACATAAGTAAATATTTCAGAGTAGAACACAAAAGAGTTTTACAAGTGGAGCAGTTCCTAGAAGTCAAAAGTAGGCAGCTATTTTTTTCCAAAATGTTGGTATCAATTTTCAGAACTTGAATACAGACTGAATGAGGAAGAAAAGCTAGATAGGAGCATAGTGTATATATTATGTCAGCTGCATATGAAATTTCAGATTAAGGTCCATGTCATTTTTACCTGCTCACACAAGTAACAATTCATGTATATGTCGTCTGGACGATAATATTTTTACTTTTCTTCCCTTACCTAAAAAGTAAAGAAAACAAAATAAAACTCAAGCCATATATTGCAATTTGACCCAAGCAAAAAGGAAGGGTGAGGAAGTGATAGCAACTAAGCACTTGACTCCTTGTAAAGAGAAGGCAAATGGGTTCTCTATAAACAGAGGAACTGAAGGGAGGCGTGAGGATATTAGATATTTTGCAATATGCTGTAAAAGCTCCATAGTAAAATGCTGCTGTAATCTGATTTCTTTCTCTTTCCTTTTTTATTAGTAAAAGTGAAGTACTGGCCAGCTTCCTTCCTTCTATGGCTATTCTGAGTCCCTAATCTTCAGAAGGTATCAGTGCTGCTGACAAGTCATGCCAGTTATCACTTAGGTTCTGAGCTTCCTGGAGGGGACTTGACAAGAGAAACAGAGAATTTTAGGTAAAGGAAATTTATGCTGACATTCTCTGCAGTGGAGCTGATTTTAATATCTGATTAAGAGAAGGAAGGCCTATTTGGGATAGGTCTCTGACTTGTTATTTCCTGAACAATCATCCCTCAGGTTTTGCTAGCTTAATTTGAACACCAGTTAGGCACTAAGATGGAGAAGGCAATGGCACCCCACTCCAGTACTCTTGCCTGGAGAGTTCCATGGACAGAGGAGCTTGGTGGGCTGCAGTCCATGGGGTCGCTAAGAGTCGGACACGACTTCACTTTCACTTTCACTTTTCACTTTCATGCATTGGAGGAGGAAATGGCAACCCACTCCAGTGTTCTTGCCTGGAGAATCCCAGGGACGGGGGAGCCTGGTGGGCTGCCATCTATGGGGTCGCACAGAGTTGGACACGACTGAAGCGACTTAGCAGCAGCAGCAGCAGTAGGCACTAAGAAAAAGCTTGAGAAATTCCTCTTCTAGGGATTTCTAGCCTTGATGGCCCTGAGAAGTAAAATTCTTAAATGTGCCAGGTTTAGATTTTTTAAAAAGTTAATGCTTCATTTATCCTCCCTAGCAATCATTTCAGTAACGAGTTATTTTCCAAAAAGATCCACGCAGATTAGTTGGCTATTTTTCTTTTTTTTTTTAAACTTTACATAATTGTATTAGTTTTGCCAAATATCAAAATGAATCCACCACAAATGGCTATTTTTCTTGAGGGAAGAGTTGAAACGGCAATTCAACTTCAGCTTCAGTCAGAAATTTCGTGATTTTTAGCTCAGTCTTCAGAGGAGGCAATGGCACCCCACTCCAGTACTCTTGCCTGGAGAATCCCATGGATGGAGGAGCCTGTTAGGCTACAGTCCATGGGGTCACTAAGACTCAGAGACGACTGAGCGACTTCACTTTCTCTTTTCACTTTCATGCATTGGAGAAGGAAATGGCAACCCACTCCAGTGTTCTTGCCTGGAGAATCCCAGGGACGGGGGAGCCTGGTGGGCTGCCGTCTATGGGGTCGCACAGAGTCAGACACGACTAAAGCGACGCAGCAGCAGCAGCTCAGTCTTTGTTGCTCTATAGGGTTATGAGCTTGCTAAAGAGCCTCTGGTGCCATTACACAATTTTGTGCTGTGTGAAAAGAGGGACACCAATGTCTGGACAATTCTACAGCCTGACTAGAGTTTTTGGTTTACTTCCTGGAAGGAGCTTTGTTACACCTAAAGTGAGGTGGCTTTAATGAAACTCCACTGCTGATGGCCAAAGGGCTTCCTGTGTCTAGTTAGAGTTTGGAGAGGAGGTGAATTGAGATCATTCTCATTATGCCCCGGGGAAGCATTGTTAGCATCCAGGAGAATTTGGTTTCCAGAGCTTATGTTTGCACAGATTCCACACTGTGTTATCCATTGCCAGTGGGATAAAAGGGATTTTTGAAGAGAATTGATACTTAGATTTTCATATGAACAGGGCTTCATGTGATAGGCATGACCAATCCAAAGATAAGTATTTCAAAAGGAAAGGAGAAGTGAATTCTGTTCTTTGGAGTAAAGTATACCAAGAGTGGGAAAATATTAGAACTGGAAAAAATGTATATCATAGGTATTAACTCAAAAGAATAGAAACAGCAACAAAAATATTCTCATCAATTACTAGAGCTGATTTGTGAAAAAATACTTCAAATTTGTGCATTTGCATTTTCTTATTTATCAGTGAAAATCTTGGTCTCACATAAACTTCTGATTTCCTTAAACTGCTCTCTATTTGAATAAGTTAATACCACCCCTCCCCCTACACATATACACACACAATCACTTGTCTCCAGAAATGTTTGAGGATTCACAAAGAGAGAAATGATTTAAAATATGTGAATGTTACATTTCTTTTAGGCTCATAACCTATTTCTCTAAAACAATTCTTTCATTCATTCCACCAGATCCTAAGTAGTTTCAGATAAATATATAGATTATTTCCCAAGTGTTACAGATTTCTTCATCCAAAAGTATCTTTAGTAATTATTCTAATTTTTAAACATTTGATTCCAGTTCAGTAATTCATTCTCATTGGATGTGAAGATTGACTTACGGCTCTTCTGTCTACAGCAACCAGTTACATTACTGGATTGCCTTATGAAGTTGTCTCGGTTCTTTTGCAGTTATACTTAAAATTCAGGTATTATCTTGTCAATTATATAATCATAAATACATTGTCTTGCTTTCTTCTAACCTATTGATATTGACACAGGAGAAAATCTAGAAATGGATGAGGGATTTGGAAGTCTCATTTATATTTTTAAGTAGTAGACACATGTTTACGTGTTGATGGTGCACACTCTCTATCAGCACTCATACTCCTACCTCTGGTTGGATGTCAGTATGATGTTTGCCTTATTGTGATAAACAGTGAGGAGAATACAGTCAAGAAAAACAAATACTCAATATTCATATATCTTTCCTATCGAGTCAAATTTGATCTGGGTCAATTCTGACTCTCCAATTCAGCAAGCTAGTCAGGAGACATGCTTTCAAGTTTTCACTTATTAGAACTCCCTGCCCACTTCTAACATTTTGACTTATTCACTCAAATAATGAGTCAAAAACCAAAAAGCAGTCAAGCTGAGTGCAATTAAATTCAGAATGCCAGTCTTACTCAGGTCAGAACAGAAATGAAAATTAAAGAAAGTGCCAGATTTGACTGATAATTAGAAAAGATAAAGTCTGAGATTTTAAGTTTAACTGCTGTATAGTAATTTAAACCTCAAATTTTTATAGACATAATGTTTTCAAATACTGAAATGATTCTTTTCTTTTTAGAAAAATAAAAGATTTCAAGCAAGCATAAATTTCATATTTTTCTTACCTGTCCAACTTCTCCTATACTTTATTCCCCATATGGTCATCTCCCCTTCAGAACTCTTCTTGATTATTTTCATTTACGATATTTTCCTCTTGTCAGATGTCAGTTCAGTTCAGTTCAGTCACTCAGTCATGTCCGACTCTTTGCGACCTTGTGAATTGCAGGACGCCAGGCCTCCCTATCCATCACCAATTCTCAGAGTTCACTCAAACTCATGTCCATTGAGTCCATGATGCCATCCAACCATCTCATCCTCTGTCGTCCCCTTCTCCTCCTGCCTCCAATCCCGCCCAGCATCAGAGTCTTTTCCAGTGAGTCAGCTCTTAACATGAGGTGGCCAAAGGATTGGAGTTTCAGCTTTAGCATCAGTCCTTCCAAAGAACACCCAGGACTGATCTCCTTTAGAATGGACTGGTTGGATGTCAACATGATTCAAATAGCTGTCCTAACCACGTATTTTCCATAATCACATGCTGTCAGATATAAACTTTATTATAATATCTCCATCTACTGTTTTCAGAGTAGCAAAGTAATCCATTTATATTTTCTTTATATCCTTCAAATTTCAGGCTTTTTGGTTGCACAAGTGGATATCTCTAAATTCTTCAATATTGACATTGAAAACCCACTAGAGAGGAAGGACTCTCACCTCTAGTCTTCTAGTTAGAGCTCTGAAGGTTTATACTCAAGAATAAAGGAATTTGTTCACAAAATACTATTTCACAAAACAGAAATTCAGCCACAAATCAGTTGAATCCTAACTGGAGTCTGAAGTTCTTCCTCTAGGCTTAAACCAAGAAGCAATCTCACAGAGTTAAGGGGTCAATAACTGGGTTGAACTAGGGCAATCTGCCCCTAGCCTGATTACCTACTAGAATCAGAAGTAAATACTCTCTGGGGAAAGAGTTCATCCATCAGAGTCTGAGCCACAAATTAGCTCTATTGATTTTCATACATCATGTCTGACATTTAACAAAAATTTCTCTGCCTTTCCAGGACACAAAAACTAAAAGGTCCAAAATTAAGAGAAAAAAATAGACAATACAATTAGATCCACAGATGATACAGATACTGGAGTTACCAAGTTCTTCAGTTCAGTTCAGTTTAGTCGCTCAGTTGGGTCTGACTCTTTGTGACTCCATGGACGGCAGCATGCCAGGCCTCCCTGCCCATCACCAACTCCCAGAGTGTACTCAAACTCATGCCCATTGAGTCGGTGATGCCATCCAACCATCTCATCCTCTGTCGTCCCCTTCTCCTCCTGCCTTCAATCTTTCACAGCATCAGGGTCTTTTCAAATGAGTCAGCTCTTCGCATCAGGTGGCCAAAGTATTGGAGTTTCAGCTTCCACATCAGTCCTTCCAGTGAATATTCAGGACTAATTTCCTTTAGGATGGACTGATTGAATCAGGTTTTTAAATAAATATAAAAAACATTTTCAAGACACTAAGACATACTCTTGAAATTTTCAGCAGGAAACTGGTCAGTGTAAAATAAGCAAATTGATACACTAAAGATGAAAAACAATAATTATTCAGAACACAAATGAGGTTTATGGAAGATACATTTTTTAAATGTTTTGCTTTCTGCAGAGTGAAAGATTAGCAGGAGTTGGACAAAGATTTTTTCAGCAGGACATAACTTCTGTAGAAAAGCGGGTCAATAAAAAGAAATGTAGGTCAGGAGAAAATATCCATACTGAAGCACAGAAAGAATGAAGGGTGTAAAATATAGAAAGCAAAATAATAACCATATGGTATGTGATAAAATGACTAAATCATGTGTATGTGTAGTATCAGAAAAAAAGAGAAAAGTAAGAATAGGGAAAGAAATATTCATAGAGTCAACAGAAGAGAATTTTCTATCTAAACAATGACCCAGAAACACAAAAGAATTTGTGATATCAACCTCAAGAAGAACAAACACAAAGTACTCTATGATACATAGTCTAACTGCTGAAAATCAAAGGTAAAGAAAACATCTTAGAGTTTCCAGAGATTCTGACATATTACATTCAAAGCAATAAGACTAATAATAAGACTAATAACCTATTCTCAATAGTTATGTTAGAAGCCAGAGAACAGTGAAATGACATCTTTTCCAAAGGGCCAATCTAGATTCTATAAACACAGAAAATATTCCTCATTAAAAAAGATTAAGTAGAAACAGTTTCATAAACTGAGCAGAACCATATTAAAGAAATGTCTCAGCAAGTTCTTCAGAAAAACTTAAGCAAGTGTATACAGAAAGAAATATAAAATGGGTAAAAATGTGGGGTAAGTACAAATGGCTGTTTACTATCTAAATCAATAATGCTAATATCTTACAGAATTAAAAATCAATTTTTCTAACACAAGATATAAGGCCTCAAAATTATAAAACACTTTTGAAAGAAATTAAAGACTTAATTAAGTGGAGGAATATGCCAGGTTCACCAATTAAAAGACTCACTATTATGTCAATTGTTACTCAAGGTAAATAAAATTCAATAGAATCCCAATCAAAATTCCCCCCATATTTTTGTGTGTAGAAATTTAAAAGCCAATTCTAATGTTTCTATGAAGAAATATAAAATCTAGGGGAAAAAAGCAACCTTGAAGAAGAAAGCTAGAGAATATACACTACCAGATATCAAGGTTCATTATAAAGTTAGAGCAATTAGGTAGTATGATATTGCATAAAGGTTGGCAAAAAGCCACTGCCGGGAGCCGGCGTGAGGACCTCCACCTGTGGCAAAGGTCATGAGGAAGGAGGCTCGACGTATGCAAAGGCGGGATCGAGCCTCAGGAGTCCCCCTGGAAAAACTCGAGCATCTACCCCCAAAACCAGAGTCTGCCTACTTTACTACTTTGTGCTCTCACCTACACCTCTGACTTTACGGGGGGGCTGTCCCCCACCACCTTTTTCAGAGAAGGAGTTAACTTAGAGCTCCAGTTAACAATAATTCCTGGGCGTGATAGGAGTGTTTCAACCTACAAACTCCTCTGAAGGTTCTCTAGCCTGCCTGACAGGCTTGTCCAGCCACATGTGATTGCTCACAGCCTCCCAACCGTGAGAGGCACGAGATGCTTTAAATCTTCTAAAAACAGGTTCTTTAGAGAAGTTAGAAAACTATTAGTATAAGTATAGTAGGCTGATTAGAAATTGTATTGGTGAAGGGTTTTTCATTTGTTGAGCCAATGTTTACTGCTAAGTCTCCACATCCCCTGCCCTTATACACATTAATAAATATATAGAAGAAATAAGTATTAACCTTTGATATTAATTACTTTAGACCTTAGGCTAAGTGAATTCTTTTCTTAATTAAAACCCACTACACCCCCACCCTATATGAATGTAACTTTATCTGGTCACCTTTGGAAGGTGGCGTCTGTTTTAGGAATAATCACCCCTGGAGAAAAAAGTGTTCTGGTTGAATGACCGCTGTCACAAGGAGAGGGTCATAAATTGTCAGAAGGCCCCCTGGCCAGAAGATAATGTAACACCCCAAGATCTCTGTATACATTTTTATGAAGCACCTTACTTTAATAAAAGTCAGGACTGCTGACCCCGCATGACTTTTGTATAACATCTCAGTGTATAAAAACAGACCCTGGAAAAATAAAAAATGGGATCAGTTCCTCGAAAGACTGGTCTCCCCATGTTGCTTGTTCTCTCACCTTCTGGCTGAATTATCTGGAACGCGGAGGCTTGTCAAGCCTACTAATTATGCCTGGACTTCTAAGATCTGACCGGGGAGGCCTTAGTGTCTCCTCTCCTTCGGGATAACGGGAGAACGCCTGCGGCCTACGTAGGTGACGTAAATTCCTTGCCTTGAAATTATTAGCTTTCCACATAAACCAAGCTATTCAGCCTCTTGTCTCCACTGAATTTTCCTACTGAGCTATCCTCATTCTATTACTCTTTATATCTCTAATTAATATTTAATTAAAGCTATCGTTTCCTGATCGCCGAAGCCGTCTCTCCTTTGAATTTCCCTGGATCCCCAGGGCTGGACCACTACAATTCTAGGGGTAAGAAGTATAGTCTTTCTAAATAAATTAATACATGGAAAACATATATTCTTCCCTGCTTTACACTATAGGCAAAGATTATTTCAAAGTGAATGGATCATACCAAAATGTGAAAATTTTAAATATAAGTCATCTAGAAAATGAGAAAGACAATACCAAAGAATATTCAAACTACTGCGCAATTCCACTAATCTCATAGGATAGCAAAGTAATGCTCAAAATTCTCCAAGCCAGACATCAACAGTATGTGAACCATGAACTTCCAGATGTTCAAGCTGGATTTAGAAAAGGCAGAGGAACCAGAGATCAAATTGCCAACATCTGCTGGATCATTGAAAAAGCAAGAGTGTTGCAGAAAAACATCTACTTCTGCTTTATTGACTATGCCAAAGCCTTTGACTATGTGGTACACAACAAACTGTGGAAAATTCTTCAAGAGATGGGAATACCAGACCACTTGACCTGCCTCCTGGTCAAGAAGCAACAGTTAGAACTGGATCTGAAACAACAGACTGGTTCCAAATCAGGAAAGGAGTACGTCAAGGCTATATAGGAGATGGCAATGGCAACCCACTCCAGTACTCTTGCCTGGAAAATCCCATGGATGGAGGAGCCTGGTAGGCTGCAGTCCATGGGGTCGCTAGGAGTTGGACATGATTGAGCGACTTACTTTCACTTTTCACTTTCATGCATTGGAGAAGGAAATGGCAACCCACTCCAGTGTTCTTGCCTGGAGAATCCCAGGGATGGGGGAGCCTGGTGGGCTGCCATCTATGGGGTTGCACAGAGTCAGATACGACTGAAGCAACTTAGCAGCAGCAGCAGCAAGGCTGTATATTGTCACCCTGCTTATTTAACTTATATGCAGAGTACATCATGAGAAATACCAGGCTGGATGAAGCACAAGCTGGAATCAAGACTGCTGGGAGAAATATCAGTAACCTCACATTCGCAGATGACACCACCCTTATGGCAGAAAGTGAAGAAGAACTAAAGAGCCTCTTGATGAAAGTGAAAGAGGAGAGTGAAAAAGTTGGCTTAAAGCTCAACATTCAGAAAACTAAGATCGTGGCATCTGGTCTCATCACTTCATGGCAAATAGATGGGGAAACAATGGAAACAGTGTCAGACTTTATTTTTGGGGGCTCCAAAATCACTACAGATGGTGACTGCAGCCATGAAATTAAAAGATGCTTGCACCTTGGAAGAAAAGCTATGGCCAACCTAGACAGCATATTTGAAAGCAGAGACATTGCTTTGCCAACAAAGGTCTGTCTAGTCAAAGCTATGGTTTTTCCAGTGGTCATGTATGGATGTGAAAGTTGGACTATAAAGAAAGCTGAGCACCGAAGAATTGATGCTTTTGAACTGTGGTGTTGGAGAAGACTCTTGAGAGTCCCTTGGACTGCAAGGAAATCCAACCAGTCCATTCTGAAGGAGATCAGCCCTGGAATTTCTTTGGAAGGAATAATGCTAAAGCTGAAACTCCAATAGTTTGGCCACCTGATGGGAAGAACCGACTCATTGGGGAAGAACCAACTCATTGAAAAACACCCTGATGCTGGGAAAGATTGAAGGTGATAGGAGAAGGGGATGACAGAGGATAAGTGGTTGGATGGCATCATCGATGCGATGGATATGAGTTTGAATAGGTTCCAGGAGTTGGTGATGGACAGGTGGGCCTGGCATGCTGCAGTCAATGGGATCACAAAGGGTTAGACATGACTGGATGACTGAACTGAACTGAACTGAACTGAAGTCATTTTATAAGGAAACAGAGGAAGCTATTTGTGAGTTTGAGATAGGCAAGCATTTCTTTTGTAGGATATTAAAAAAAAAAAACTTTATAAGATTTAGATAAATTAGATTTAATTAAAATATGTAACATCTATTCATCAAAATTTATTATTCAGAGGGTGAAAAACAAGTCAGAAACTAGGGGAAGATATTTGCAATGCCTCTGTCCAACAAAGGACTTAAATTCATTACATATTTGGAATTCCAACCAAAAAAACAGACAACTCAATTTTAAAACAAGCAAAAGAACTCAACACGCATTTCACAAATACAAAGCTATCCAAATGAACAATAAGCATATAAAAGCATATTTAACTCCATTACTAAACATGGAAACTAAATGCACAATATTATTTCAAAATATACTCACAATAATGGCTAAGGAAAAAAAATGTGCAATATCAAATAATGGGAAGAATGGATCAATTGTAAATTAATACATTGATGGGAATGTAAGTTGTACCAATACATTTGAAATCTATTTGTAGTAACTACTGAGACTAAACATGCACCTAGTCTGTTATCCAAAAATTCCACTCCTATATGTTGTTGTTCAAGTCAAGAACAACAGTTGCTAAGTCGTGTCCAACTCTTTGTTACTCCATGTACTGCTGCACTTCCAGGCTTCTCTGTCCTCCACTATCTCCCAGTTTGCTAAAATTCATGTCCTTTGAGTCAGTGATGCCACCCAACCATCTCGTCCTCTGCTGCCCGCTTCTCTTCCTGCCCTCAATCTTTCCCAGCATCAGGATCTTTTCCAATGAGTTGGCTTTTCATGGCAGATGGCCAAAGTATTAGAGCTTCAGCCTCAGCATCAGTCCTTCCAATGAATATTCAGGGTTGATTTCCTTCAGGATTGACTGGTTTGATGGCTTTGTTGTCCAAGGGGCTCTCAAGAGTCTTCTCCAGTACCACAGTTCAAAAGCATCAATTTTTCGACTCTCAGCCTTCTTCATGGTCCAACTCTCACATCAGTATATGACTATTGGAAAAACTCTGGGAGAAATTAAAAAATAAAAATTACTTGAATAAACCCAAATAAGGCAAGAAAAGAAAAACAAAAGGAACCCAGATCAGTTGGAGAAAGCAAACAAATGGATGGTAGATTAGATACAAATTTGTCATTGGTTATATTCAATTTAAGTGAACTAAATACTCCAATTAAAATACAATTCTCAAACTATATTTTTAGAATATGTGCTGCTTACAGAAGACACACATTAAATACAAGTTTGCAGAAAAACTGAAGGAGAAAGAATGCAAAAAGATATACTGTGTAAACATCAGAAAATACCAGTATAACTATATTTACATTAAACAAAGATTTTAAGACCAGTAGTATTGCTAGAAATAAGAAATTTTTTAATCCATAAAAACTTCAAAATTCTAAATTTTATGCTCAGATAATGACAATAAAACTTTATTTTTCAACCCACTATTTTCCACAATAATTTTAAATCTACTCTGAAAAAAAATAGTATGTTTTCATTTCTCTTTCATTCCTGAAGCTTTGCCAATAAGATTCTGTTTCCAACAATATTAACCTCCAACCTCCTAAACTCGTGATATCCTTTTAGTTTTTCTCCTATCCCATCCGAGCCAAACTGTCCCTTGAAACTCTCCCCACTGCCATAATTGTTTCTTGTATGCCTGGTATACTCTAAGTGTTAGTGTCTCAGTCGCTTCCGACTCTTGGTGACCCCATGGACTGTAGCTTGCCAGGCTCCTCTGTCCATGGAATTCTCTGGGTAGGAATACTGTAGTGGGGTGCCATTTCCTTCTCCAGGAGATCTTCCTGACCCAGGGACTGAACCCAATGTCCTACACTGCAGGCAGATTCTTTGCTGTTTGAGTCACCAGGGAAGCTGATTATTATACTCTATCTACTGTCTATTTATATAGACAAATTATAAGACTTCCCTTTAGTTCAAATGGTAAAGAATCTGCCTGCAATGCAGTAGACCAGGGTTCGATCCCTGGGTTGTGAAGTTCCTCTGGAGAAGAGAATGGCAATCCACTCCAGTAGTCTTGTCTTGAGAATTCCATGGACAGAGAAGCCTAGTGGGCTACAGTCTGTGGGGTCACAAAGAGTCAGACACGATGGAGTGACTAACACACACATACTGTCTATTTACTAGGAAATCTCTTTTCCTTTTGTCTGGTCCTTCCAGGTAGGCAGACCTGCATAGCTGAAGATAAAATTCCCTTCTCTCCTCACACTACATGAACTCTGAAACCTCATCAACCTTGGCAACATCATACATTTATTTCTATGTGAATGATTCCCAGATTTCATGTACTGCCCTGCACCTATCTTGGCCTTCTAAACATTGAAGTCTGAATGCTTTTCTAATTACTCACCGAAGTCCATTTATCCTGTTCCTTAAAAGACTATTGGAGTCCTGGTCACTTTTTCCCCAGCACCCCTACTCTAACTTAGATATCAATAATTTAATGTAGACATCACCTCTTTATTTTTATGGCTTTCAGACTTGCATCTCCAAACTAAGGTCAGTAGAACTTCATTTCCCCAAAATAAAAATTTTATAGAAGATTCATATCAGAGATATTCCTTGAAGAAAAAAATTCAAAGATCAAAAATATTTAAGTAATGCTACATCTTAGTGCCTGTTTGCAAAGATTGATAATGAATACTAGCACATAAAAAGCTCTAGGAAATAATGGCTTCAAGAATCTGATATTTAATCATGCATTCTGTAGAATATTCTTTGGCAAAAGCTGTGCTGAAGTTGCTAAAGTTTTTCATCCCTGCTCCTCATCAGTAGGACCAACCCTCCACCTCTGTCCTCTAAGGCTCTCATTCTACCATGCATCATGGTCCATTTAACACAGTATTGTTTCTTAAGAGGGAACAGTCTGCCTCATTCTTTTATTTTTCATGTTGCCAATCATGATCTACTCTGGCTGTAAATAATATTTTAGATTCACAATATTGGATTTTATTTTCTTTACAGATTAATTTTAAAAGTGATACCCTCCTATTTTAAGAGTGTTTTCATTAATGCTTAATGAACAAAATATTAATCATAACCTTGTTCATGAAAGTGTCAGACTTTTTGAAAAAGTTCTTAATCCAGGCCACCAAAAAAATATAGTATAAATTTCAAGATGTTATGTAGTTCCATCCTGAACTGAATGAACTAAACTTACTCCCATAGCACCTAAAACCCTGGAAGGAAGTGATTTACTTACTTTCATGAACTCATTAATTAAGTGCTCGTGATACTCTAGACTTTAACCAAAAATAGAGATGATTCTGTCTCTTTCTGAAGAGACCATCTTCAGTTTCTATCCAACTGTTATTATTAGAATACAAATGCACCTTATTGGTATCTGTCACCCCTGGGGGACAATGCAGCACATCGCAAAGAGAATATATTGGCACAATGGTTGTCTTCAGCTAAAATTGCCTAAGAAACAGAAATTACTGTTGAATAGGTTGATGTGTGCTGGCAGAGTTCCCTGAGAAGTTTGAATTGCATCTTTCTGCAGTATATCTAGTGTGTCAATCTGTTTGTTTCATGGGGGTAGATGTGGTTTATCATACCTTTCATAACTAAATCAAGCTAGCTCAAAGCAACAAGCTTCTTGATGGTAATACCATGCTTATATAGGCAAATATGGTAGCTTTTCTAAGAGAACCAATGTTAGGACACTAGAGATGCCTCTGTTTCTTCTTGAGCTATGATATGATATCCCCCTACTATCTACTGAAGCTGCTGTTTGTATGCTATGGATTGAAAACGCCTATTGTTAAAAAAATTAAATCTTTTCATATATAAGCATTGTTAGGTATTCAATGGAAAGTAAATCAGTTGGGAAAATGAGGTTAATTTCTTAGTCCTGAACATGAGAAATTAAATACTTAATCTTGCTGAATTCCTAATGGAATCTGTGACTCTGAATCTTTTTATGCCATTACCTAGTTACTGCAAAGCTATGGGGAACATGGAAGTTTAAATGTTTCAGCTACTTATTTGGAAAGAACTTTCTTGTGCATTTTAAGTTCATGGAATTGCAGGGGAAGGAAAAAGAGTTCTGCAATTTAAGTCATGATGCACTTGATGATCAGGTCAGACCAGCTGATAAGTTCTTGATCGGAATGCAGCACAGCAATCGACTGTCATAAAGATTAACATCCATTTGCTTAGCTAATGAGTTCCATATGTACAGCATATCCAAGGCTCATGCTTTAAAAGGTTGTATCCATTTTTATCATCACATCTGGAAGCACATCCAGTGTGGTATACAGCTGCATGACTGATTTTCATGTTTGTGGTTGGTAATCAGTCTCGTTAATTTTTAGTCATATTCCATATATATTGGTGTACTTGGAAATATATATTATTGGACATCTGGAAAAATTGACTTTTCAGGTGTTTATAAATGTATTTCAGCACTGTTCTTCTTTCTCCTTGACCTTAAATGGTTTTCTTTTGCTAATTTTGACATGTGTAATACCTTACAAAGGACAGCCCTTCACAAGGTGATAATGCAATGAAGGTTTGCACAGGGATTGCTTTAAATAGACATTTTCAATTGCAGAAGAGTCATATGACCTCATTTGGTCGTCTTCAGTGCTATAAAGTAAGGAAAAAAAGAAAATGCATTCACAAAATGTTCACTGTTGAAAATTAGCCTTTTCTATATTTTGCTTTGAAATACCTGCATGTATACCTTTAAAGATGTCTAAATGATGTGTCATGTTATGTTGAGTATCTTCTTTCAAAATAAACCCTGCCCCTCAAGGATATCTATATCCAAAGTAGCTATGCCGTAATGTAGACTATAATAGCCCTTCTGTGCTAAGAAGAACAGAAATAGAAATAGATACTGTATGACTAAATGCTGATTGACAGCTCCATCACAGGCATGGTACTTCTTTAGCTAAACTGCAATAAAGAGACTTCATATCCTACCATTCAACAGATAATAAAATAGCATAAACAGATGTAACCTTGTGGGAAAAAATTGTCTACTTGATTATAATGATAACAAATTGAACATTTACTTTTTAAAGATTTTAGATAAAGATCACAAAGAGTAACTGTTGATTCACAAGGCAAACTTTCTTCTCAATTATCCTTTTAAATGTTGTTTCTAATAGAAAATAACCCTACATCTGGGTACTCTTTAAATACATGAAGGCAAAATATTTTATTAGAATATAAGAATTTTTAAAATATAAGCACTGATTGAATGTCTCCAAGTTACGAACTGGAGACAGCTTAAAAGCTCCTACAAATTGAAACTTCACTTTCCAACCTGTCAAAGTTTACTGCATTGATTTATTATTAGGGGGGAAAACCTGAAAACTTCTTGTCATCAAAAGTTTTACAAGAAACAAGAAGGATGCTTTCAAATGTAAAGACCTTTACTACTTATAGAATCACACATGACAATGAATGGTGTCAGTATTATGAGTAACACAAACTCATTATCTAAATGTACCCTTGGAATTACAGAGCCCTCAAGAACTCCTTATCAGTTGCAAGACTTTGTATAAAATTTTATGGAGTAAAAACTAACAATTTAAGCCCCTAGTGTTGACCATACTTAGTTACTTTGTCATATATACAATGTATGCTTTTGAGATTATTTTCCCCCTTGGATTTCTTTTAATTCTGTTGTTATGACTCCTAATAACCACATTTCTAACATCATCAAATTACTACTGGGTCACCCATATAATCAGTATAACTTATTTTCCATCCAAATTGATGAGAGATTTGATGCAAAATACACGTGATTACATCCATTTTAGATTTCATTTCACTCTAATGGCAATACTCTTGCATGATCTTTTTGTTAATGTTAAATATGTGTTTAAACTGAAATTAACAGTTTCTGAAGCTAAAATTCATATCTGTTTTGACCCATGTAAAGAAACTGAATTGAGATACTTTCAGTGATAGAGCAGAGGGAGTGTAATTAATGGCATCCACACAGAATCCTTGGGACATATAGGGTTTCTGAATCACTGAATTCAGCAATGCCGTCAGTGTTTTGGCTGGCAGCCTATAACCCCCTTTTAACCCGAGCCCAGCTTACTCAGCAAGCTATGGCAAGTGACTGCTGAGCTGTTATTTTCTTATTTCAAAATACACCTCCAGTTGAGAGAGGGACATGCTCTTTTACATATGGTTTGGGATTTTGTTTGGGAACTCAGTTTTTCTGTTGTGAGTTCTTTAAAGAAATGTGAAGCAACAGTGGCAAAAAAAAAAAAAAAATCAGAAACTTTGGAAAGGAAAGAGAGGGGGTGAACTCACAGAAACTGAGATACAGTACTTGTTTTGGCCAGGCACAGAGAAGTTGAGAAACACTCTGTAGGTGGGCCAACAAAATCTATCATGTAGAATAGGGACGAGAGAGTTCTGAACTAAAGTCCTTCCATGCAGTCTGTCATGCCACCACCATTCACAGCTAAACAAGAATAGTTTTATTCTACTCTTCCATGTGTTTACATAGCTAATGAAGTAGTGTTAGAGGTTGGTGAAGGCAGGCAGGGATTATCCTGACATTGTGTAGATGAGAGGGTATGTAAGGGGGAAGGAAGAGAAAATTGTGATAAAAGTGATGAGCCATCTCCTAAAGAGTGTTGATTACAAGCACAATAACTACAAACTCCCCACACTGTCTGGGAAATATTTATGCTATCAAACCTAATCTCTGGATTGTCAAGTGGAACATTCAAGCAATATACTGCATCCATTTGTTCATTCCACAAATATTAATTGAGAACAGTGTTCAAGACACTGTTGTAATGCTGTGGCTATAGTGCTGAACAAGATGAAGACCTTGCCCTTTTGAAGCATTTAATCTAGTTAGGAAGCATATGGTAAACAAGTGAATGCACAATAGATTTCAAGCAGTAAAAAATACCCTTAAGAAATATAAGAAAAGATAACAAAGAGCATAGATATTTACAATATGTGGTGAGGGAGGTAAACATTAATTCTTTTTTTTAACTGTTTTTTATTTTATTTTATATTACATTGGGATATAGTTGATTTACAATATTGGGTTAGTTTCAGGTGTACCACAGAGTGAGTCAGTTATACATATCCATTCTTTTTCAGATTCTTTTCCATATAGGTTGTTATAGAATATTGGGTAGAGCTCCCTATGCTATACGATAGGTCTTTGCTGATTACCTATTTTATATAAAGTACTATGTGTATGGGAATCCCAACCTCCTAATTTATCTCTGCCCTCTCACTTTTCCCCTTTGGTAACCATAAGTTTGTTTTGAAGTTTGTGAGTCTCTTTCTGTTTTTTTAGTAAGTTCATTTCTCTCATCATTTTAGATTTCACATATAAGTGATATCACATGATATTTGTTTTTCTCTGTCTGAATTACTTCACTTAGTCTGATACTCTCTAGGTCCATCCATGTTGCTGCAGGTGGCATTATTTCATTCTTTTTGTGGCTGAGTAATTTTTCACTGTACATGTATACCACATCTTCTTTACCCATTCCTCTGTTGATAGACATTTAGGCTGTTTCTATGTCTTGGCTATTGTAAATAGTGCTGCAATGAACATTGGGGTGCATATATCTTTTCCAACTAATGATTTTCTCTGCATATTTGCCCAACACTGAGACTGCTGGATCATTTGGTAGTTCTATTTTTAGTTTTTTAAGGAACCTCTACATTATACTACATACTGGTTGTACCAATTTACATTCTTACCAACAATGTAGGAGGGTTCCTTTTTCTCCACACCTTGTACAGTATTTACTGTTTGTAAACTATTCAGTGATGGCCATTCTAACCACTGTGATGTGATACAATATTTTAATTGTAGTTTTTATTTGCATTTCTCTAATAATTAATGATGTTGAGCATTTTTTCTATGCTTTTTGGGCATCTGTGTCTATATGCCTTATTTATAGAAAATCTATTTAGATCTACCCATTTTTTGATTGGGGTGTTTGTTTTTTGAGATTGAGCATCATAAGCTGTTTAGATATTTTGGAGATTAATCCCTTGTGAATCGCATTATTTGGAAATATTTTCTTCCATTATGTGGATTGTCTTTTCATTTTGTTTAAGGTCAAATTGCCAACATCAGCTGGATCATCGAAAAAGCGAGAGAGTTCCAGAAAAACATCTACTTCTGCTTTATTGACTATGCCAGAGCCTTTGACTGTGTGGATCACAATAAACTGTGGAATTCCCATCTCTTGAAGAATACCAGTATTCTGATGGTATTCAAGAGATGGGAATATCAGACCACCTGACCTGCCTCTTGAGAAACCTATATGAAGGTCAGGAAGCAACAGTTAGAACTGGACACGGAACAACAGACTGGTTCCAGATAGGAAAAGGAGTACGTCAAGGCTGTATATTGTCACCCTGCTTATTTAACTTATATGCAGAGTACATCATGAGAAATCCTGGGCTGGAAGAAGCACAAGCTGGAATTAAGATTGCTGGGAGAAATATCAATAACCTCAGATATGCAGAAGACACCACCCTTATGGCAAAAAGTGAGGAAGAACTAAAAAGCTTCTTGATGAAATTGAAAGAGGAGAGTGAAACAGTTGGCTTAAAGCTCAACATTCAGAAAATGAACATCATGGCATCTGGTCCCATCACTTCATGGTGAAAGATGGGGAAACAGTGGAAACAGTGTCAGACTTTATTTTCGGGGGCTCCAAAATCACTGCAGATGGTGACTGCAGCCATGAAATTAAAAAAATTAAAATAAAAGACGCTTACTCCTTGGAAGAAAAGTTATGACCAACCTAGACAGTATATTGAAAAGCAGAGACATTATTTTGCCAACAAAGGTCCGTCTAGTCAAAGCTATGGTTTTTTCAGTGGTCATGTATGGATGTGAGAGTTGGACTGTGAAGAAAGCTGAGCGCCAAAGAATTGATGCTTTTGAACTGTGGTGTTGGAGAAGACTCTTGAGAGTCCCTTGGACTGCAAGGAGATCCAACCAGTCCATTCTGAAGGAGATCAGCCCTGGGATTTCTTTGGAAGGAATGATGCTAAAGCTGAAACTCCAGTACTTTGGCCACCTCATGAAAAGAGTTGATTCATTGGAAAAGACTCTGATGCTGGGAGGGATTGGGGGCAGGAGGAGAAGGGGACGACAGAGGATGAGATGGCTGGATGGCATCACTGACTCTGTGGACGTGAGTTTGAGTGAACTCCGGGAGATGGTGATGGACAGGGAGGCCTGATGTGCTGAGATTCATGGGGTTGCAAAGAGTCAGACACGACTGAGCGACTGAACTGAACTGAAGGTTTCCTTTGCTGTGCAAAAGCTTTTAAGTTTAATTTGGTCCCATTTGTTTATTTTTGCTTTTATTTAATCTTGGAGGTGGATCCAAAAATAATTGCTGTGATTTATGTCAAAGACTGTTCTGTCTATGTTTTCCTCTAAGAGTTTTATAGTATCTGGTCTTAAATTTAGGTCTTTTTCCCATTTGGGGTTTATTTTTGTGTATGGTGTTAGAGAATGTTCTAATTTCATTCTTTTACATGTGGCTGTTCAGTTTTCCCAGCACACTTATTGAGGAAACTATCTTTTACATATAGTATATTCTTGCATTTTCTGTCTTTGATTAATAGACCGTAGATATATGGGTTTATTTCTGGACTTTCTACCTGTTCCATTGATCTATATGTCTGTTTTTGTGCCAGTACGATACTGTTTAGATGACTGTAGCTTTGTAATGTAGTCTGAAATCAGAAAGCCTGGTTCCTCCAGCTTCATTTTTTTTTTTTTTCTTAAGATAGCTTTGACTATTCAGTGTCTTTCAGGTGTCCATATAAATTAAAAAATTTTTGTTCTAGTTCTGTGAAAAATACCATTGACAATTTGATAGGGACTGCGCTTAATTTGTGGAGAAGGAAATGGCAACCCACTCCAGTATTCTTGCCTGGAAAATCGGACAGAGGAGCCTGGTAGGCTGCAGTCCATGGGGTTGCGAAGAGTAGGATACGACTGAGCGACTTCACTTTCACTTTTCACTTTCATGCATTGGAGAAGGAAATGGCAACCCACTCCAGTGTTCTTGCCTGGAGGATCCCAGGGACGGGGGAGCCTGGTTGGCTGCCGTCTATGGGGTCGCACAGAGTCAGACATGACTGAAGTGACTTAGCAGCAGCAGCACTTAATTTGTAGATTATCTTGGGAAATATAATCATTTTGACAATATTGATTTTTCCAATCCAAGAGCAAGGTATAATTTTTCCATTTGTTTGTGTCATCTTCTGTTTCCTTCATCAATGTCTTATAGTTTTCAGAGTACAGATTTGTGCCTTCTTGTGAAATGGAGTGAAAGTGAAAGTTGGTCAGTCATGTCTGAATCTTTGTGACCCCATGGAATGCAGCCCTACCAGACTGCTCTGTCCTTGGAACTCCCCAGGCAAGAATACTTAGTGGATAGCCATTCCCTTCTCCAGGGAATCTTCCCAACCTAGGGATCAAGCCTGGGTCTCCTGCATTGAAGGCAGATTCTTTACCTTCTGAGCCACCAAGGAAGCCCATGTAGGTTTATTTCTAAGTACTTTATTCTTTTTGATGCAATGGTAAATGAGATTGTTTCCTTAATTTCTCTGGGTGATCAGTGAAGACTAATATAAGGAGACAGACAATGAACAGAAATATAAGTTAGGCAGTGAACCAGATAGAGACCTTGGGAAGAATTTTAAAGAAAGAGCAAATAACAAATACAAAGGACCTGAAATCAAAAAAAGTCTGGTTTCTAGTATTAAAGCAAAATGTTCACTTGGCTAGAGTGAAAATTAAACATTGAATGAGTAGAAATTGCTGGAAAATTAGGCAAGAGCCATATTATACAGCAATTCATAAGCCATGGCAATGGGTTTGACTTTTATCTTGATTAGAAACCATTAGAGATTTTTCTATAGAAAAGAGGTATTAGATAGGTTAAACTTTTAAATGATTCTAAGGATTCTAGTGTGAGCAAATGGATGAACAGTGGTGTTATTTGCTAAGGTGAGGAAAACTAGAGAGGAATATGTCACAGAGAGCCGAGGGAAGGTAAGAAGAAATTCTAATTTAGACTAAGGTTCTGATGTGTATTAGACAACAAGAAGGAAATGTTGAGTAGGCAATTGAATACAAAAATCTAGAGCCCAAAAGAGAAGTCTGTACTGGTAGAAAAATTTACATATCAGCTGCATATATTTAAGGTCATGACACTAGAAAAGATTTTGTGGATAGTGACTGTAGATAGAAAATACCACAAGAACTAAATCATAAAGAAGAGGAGCATGCAAAGGCAGACAGTCGTTAATGAAGAAGTAAAGGAGCCAGTGTAATGTCTCATAAACTGAGTAAATAAGTATGTCAATAATGCAGCAGAGGGCAACTCTGTCATATGCTGCCAAGAGATCAAGTATGAGGAGGATTGGGAGTAGCTCATTGAATTTGGTAAATTATAGTTGTCAATAATGCCCCAGACAAGGTTTCAGTGGCATAGAGTGGATGAAAGCCTACTGGAGAGGTTGAGGAGAATTAAGTGGAGAAGTGGTGAAAGCAAGGTATTTAGTTGGAGCTTCAGTTTCCTCATTAATAAAATGCAGAACTCGATCTATATAATCTGAGGTTCCTTCTATCCAAACATTTTTCACATTTTTATCATGAGTATGAGCTCTTTTTATGTCCTCCATTTCATCAAATCCTAAATTCCTGGATCATTTCATTCCTTCCCATTGCAATGAAAAATGAGAGAGGAAAAAATTATTGGACATTAGTGTTTTCCCCCCAGAACCCATTTTTCCATTTCATAAGTCAGGTGACATTTTTCATTACCTGTTAGATGATGCTGATATTTTAGGCTGTTATTTTGGAGATGTTGCCAGTAACAGGAAAATATTTTCATCTCTTGATGTTCAATATTTTCTTAATAAATTATTTTCAAAAATGACTGCCTCTTGCTATCTCTAAAGAAAAAATGTAAAAATTGGCTGCTTTGCAAGAAATTTAAAAATATATCTAATATCACCTAAAAGGAGTTAATAAAGTGCTTTTCATTTTTTATTCAAAGTGGGCAATTGTTTCAACAATTAGACATTTTAAATACAATTATCTGAAAGATATTCCCAATGGGTGATATGAACTCTCAAGTCTATGAATTATGGCCTATGGAATGAAGAGAATGAAAGCTTTCTGTTTAGGTTATCTCTTCCATCTGTTAAGTCTTAAAAATGTAAGAATTCTGACTCGTTAGACAATATTTCTATTATACTACTATTACTATTCATGAGTAGTAATGGATGTGGTCTACCTTGCAATAGAATGAGGAGTAAATGGTCAAGCAATTCTCTGGTCAAGTATTTACCTGTGGTGCATGTAGCCACAGATCTGTCATCATTAAACCACTGTTTCTATAAAGCAGATTGAATTATGCTGGAAGAGGACCTGTGATACTGTGATTTATGATAAGAAATAAATACATTTGATCTCTGTCTGGTTTCTGCCACGGAGTCAAGACCCTTGGAATTTCCGAAGTGAAGAGAGCGAGAGCATAAATGTATCTTGTTTTGTGAACGAGGTGACTTTTGGAAATGCCTAAAAATGATGGCTGGTCATTAGAAGAATTAACCATGTGACTAGAGAGTTGAAACTTTCAGCCTCACCCCCCTCACCCCCAACCTCTGGACAGGGCAAAGGGGCTACTAATGGCCAATGATTTAGTCAAGCAGGTCCAGGTAATGAAACTTCCATAAAAATCCAAAAGGATACTATTCAGAGAGCTTCTAGGAGGTGAACATGTGGAGGTGCTGAGAGATTGGTACCCTGGAGAGAGCATGGAAGCGCCAAGCCCCTTCCTCATATCCTGCCCTAGCATGCATCTCTTCCATCTGGGTGTTCCTCAGTTGTATCCTTTTACAGAAACACTGGTGATCTAGATTACCATGTTTCTCCGAGTTCTGTGAGCTACTCTAGCAAAGTAATCACATCTGAGGAGGGGGTCCTGGGACTCTTTAATTTATAGTCTGTTGGTCAGAAGTACAGGTAGCAATCTGGGGTTGCAATTGGCTCCCGGAGTGTTCAAGAGTGATGGTGGGCAGTCTTGTGGAACTGAGCCCTTACCCTGTGGAATCTGATGCTATCCCTGGGAAGATAGTGTCAGAATTGAGTTAAAATCCCAGACACCCTGATGATGTCTGAGAATTAGTTGATATTGTATGGGAAGTCCTCCCTTTCCCCACCTAAACATACACACATACACACACACACACACACACACACACACACATTTTGGAATTAAATCCAGGCCTGATTGAAATTCAGATTGTATGTTTAATGCAAATTATGATCTGATTTATCAGGAAGACAACCCATTAAAATGATTTGATGGACGCATTTCCCAAAATACGATGATTCAATTCTTATACACTATTATTTCTAAATGAATCAAGGTTTATTTTCAGGTCAATAACAGGTAAGATATTCTGAATTATATTTGTTTACCATAATGTTAAACAATATTATTCTTGTATATTTTGAGATATTGTGTCTCATTAAAAATTCTAGTTGGTAGTTTATTCTGAAAATTTTCTGAAAGGATTTTCCTTGTTTACAGGAAATGGCATTTCTTGTTATTTCAAGTCAAAGAAACATATAATTCATAAACAAAAGTAGTATTATGGAATAAGTCAGATGTATTCATATGAAAAAAATAATCAGTTGTCCTTTTTGTCCGACTGTACACATTAAGGACTCTTAGAGCTTAGGTTTAGCAAACCAGTATTTTCTAATTAGCCAGTAGACTGGCAGTCACACCCCATCTGCTCTTCCCCCAACTCATAACACACTCTGTCTCTCTCTCCCAACCCGGCATCAAGCTCCTGCTGTTCTGCACTTAGCATCGACTTCCTTTCTGCCCTTCTCCTAACTGATCCTTGTTTGGAGCTGTCAGCTCTGGTTCTTCTGTGACTCAGCACTGAGTTTCATACCAGACTAAGTTGAAATCCATTTCCAAGCCATTAACTCCGTATTTGCTCAAGCCAAGAGTCACCACCCCACCTAAACCCTCTGTATTTCCCCCTAGGTCTTGACCCATTCTTTTGTGGGGCTTCTAAGTCCTCCCTCAGTCAATCACAATAAAATCCAAATAAGGGTTAAATCCTGACCCTACTTGGGTTTGAAAACTTTTCCCACTCCAGATGCACACAGAGAAAGACTTGAAGCTACAAGGACAAAATCCGATAGAACATCTCTTTCCCTAGTCATGTGCAAGCATAGATTAAAGCTAAACATGGCTCAGATCAATCAAAAGTTCAGACTGCTGAAAACTGCTCTTTGACTCTGGGAAACTGATGCAACTTTGCTATTAGGTAAAAATCTATGTGCTTGAGAAAGCTACCATTAAGACATTTTTTTAAAAGATAGACATCATTTCTGCTGCAACCATAGATTATGATAAACGATGCTGTGTTTCTTCAGATATGATGGATAAACTCATATTTGGCAGTGAGAATACAGAAGAAAAGGAACATTGCTAATCTATTTTGTTATTAATAGAAAATAATATGTGTATGTGGTGTTTAACCATTCATATTCACATATGATGTGTATTATTGTACTTTTTTTTTTTTTGCTTGACCGTATTTTAGTGGTTAGTGATACCAAAACAAGGATTTGCACATGCTTTGAGTGGACTATACCTCAGCTGCTGAAATTTTCCTTCTCACTTTTCCACAACGTCTTAAAAAACAGGAAAATGTCCTGCTGCTCATAGCTCTTACACATAGTAAGAGATTGCACAAGATTAGGCTCTAATTATTAGAAGAAAATGCAATCCTAAATTGCAGGAAACTCTGTCTCTCATTTCCTTCTGATCTGACTTTTTTTGGTAAATGTTACACATTGTATTGTTTCATAACTCTATTGATAATTTTAAAAAACTATTATTCCCAGAAAGTATATGAATCTTTTCAACATATTCTGGAACAGTCTTTACCCAGGGATTCTTGTTTTTTTTTTAAAAAAAAAGAAGAAGAGAAAAGTCTAGACTTCTTTTTGGCTGCTCCCTCGAGGAGTATGTTTATACCAGCAGGATCTTTGAGTCCTCCTCACTTGCTGCTAGCTGTGATGTGGCAGATTGGGTCCAGATTCTGACTTAAATGTCTTGGGTAGAAAAACTCAGAAGGTGAATTTTCAGTGGGGCCTTCATACACTAAAAGCTGCTGCTTAACTGGCAGTAAATGTAGCAGCAAAATTAGTGCCTGTAAGAAATTTTTTTTTAAATATCTTGAACATGAGCATAAGTTATGAACAAAGATTAAGTGCCACATGCTTACAAACCATCTCGCTTCAAGCCATGTGATACATCATTTCTGATTTTAAAATAAGGAATGTCTTTTATTTATTTATTGCTCTTCAGTTGACAAATAGTCAATAATGCTGCTGCTCGATTACCAACAGCCTACTCGTGTTCTGACCTGGTCAACTCTAACCTTGTTTCAGTGCTCACTCTCTTTTACCTACCCCTCCAGAGCCCAGAAAACTTGCAAAAATAAGCACTGGCTAATTAAAAACAAAGAAATACCATTTGGGGTTATATGCCAATCAGGCAATAATCTGGTAGTGACTCTCCAGATTTGACAGACAGAAACATTTATCTGTGATTGTGTATGATGTCATGCGAATGAGTTAGGATCATGTTGTGTTCATCAGTCTGTTTACATCAGGAGCTTATAAAGAAGAAAATCACTTTACTTTGTGATGATGACTCTCTCTGTTTGACCTTTCCTAGCACCTGCAGAGAACAGATTACGCAGTGATCCCATCAAGCAAATTCCTTCATACTCCCCCCTCACCCAACTCCATACAGTGTAAACCAAGTATTCAAAGAGAAGTGTAACTATCCAGGGATATGTATTTAAATTACAAAGCTTGTTTGTTTTTGAAGTCTAAAATCTCATTGATTTTGCAGTAGTAGCTTCCTTCTCTCATGTGAACTTGACCTTTCTGGATTCATTCTAAGGCAGCAATCTAAATGGAAATTATAGATACTAATAACTGATGACATTATTTTTTAAGTCCAGGGAAAAAAGAACCTAATAAGAAGGCAAGAAGACATATTTGTATTGGTAGATTATTTTGTAATTATCCATCAAATAGATGGATCTTTTTGAACATATCTACTAATAATTTTCTCTTTTCTTTTATTATGTATAGTAAATGGGCACTTGATCAAATTACTTCTGCTAGTTTTCTATACATACAGTAAATGATTTCAGAAATTAACTCAGTAGAGCTCTTTGTTAAAATTTGTCATTTATCTATTAAAATTCTTCAGCTTTTGTCAGACAATGTACTTAGCTCTGTAATAAGAGTCCCTGAAGATATGTGTGTGTGATTTGTCAAAAGAGAGACAAAAAGTGTATAAAATGCTAAAATGTCAGCAATCAAGAGATTTAACAGACTTCAGTAAATTTACATAGAATGAATAGAAATCTTTGATATTAATAAACTTAGCTCGGGGGAGTACAATAGAGGGGGCAAAGAATGATAATTTGAATACAATTTCGACATTACTTCTTCCAAAATTAAAAATTTTATGGATAAATGTGTTTAAATGATATAAGTGTAACTGTTTATTGCCACCCCAGTATACCAGTATGGTATATAATTTTTCACTTAGTTTTTTTCTTTTTCTAACACAGGGATTAATATTAAATGAGACATATTAACACAACATGGTAAACCAATTATACATCAGTTAAAAAAAAGAAAATGAAACCAGCCATATCACATATTATAAGATTGCCTGGCAGTGAGTGGATAGGGAGTGGCTTTACTGAATCCAAAAATATGTTGTATTAGTGTACTGGGACTGCCATAACAAAATACCACAGACTGGGTAGATTAAACAACAGAAATTTATTTTTTAGCAGTTCTGGAAGCCAGAAATCCAAGATCAAGGTTTGGTATCTTCTGAGGCCACTCTTTTTGGCTTACAGGTGGCATCTTCCTGCCATGTCCTTCCCTGGTCTTTCTGTGTGCATGCTTCCCTGCTGTTTCTTTGTGTGTCCAAAGTTCTTCTTATAAGGACACTAGTCAGATTGGAGTAGGTCCATCCTAATGGGTTCATTTTAACTACATTGCCTCTTTAAAGGCCCTGTATCCAAATATAGTTCAATTCTAAAGTACTAGAGCTTCAAGGAATTAATGTAGGAGGGACACAGTTCAGCCTGTATGTGTCCTGGACTTAGGATACTTATAGCCATAATCTTGGTAGTGCCCTGAAACGGTCAGGGGTGGGACTTTCCTACCTACGTATTGGTAGGACTTCGATCAGTGAAAGGGAAGTTCATTGGAAAGATTCTAAACCTGTTAATGCTTTGATCAGATCCTGTCCTTTCCCTGCTAAGAGAACATTACAAGGCATGAGAGGAGTGGTAGTTTAGGTTGCCCTTTTATAGCTTCAATTCCAGTCCCACATTTCCAATTGACTACAAAGAGTCTCTGAGCATGGAATCCTCAGTTTCCTTCACCTCTTTTTCTCCAGCACCTTCTTTCCTTAATGCTTTTCCTTTTCCTTTCCATTCAGAGTGCCAACCAGAATCCTGCTGTGGAACAGAGGCCATGTTGGTGTGTGTGTGGAAGTAGGTCAGAGTCATGCAAAATTCAGTATGCAAAGAGAAGAAAGATCTTCTTTTCTTTTGGTTATTCCTTAATTGCTTTCTTGAACTTACATCACACACACAAAATGTATTACTTAATAAATGGAACACACTAACATATTTTCCCTTGTAACTGAATTTCTGATTGTGGAGAGTTGTGGAACAGGAAAAAATGAACAATGTCGGCAAAACTTACCCTGGCACTTGAAATTCTATACTGGACCATTATCTTAAAAGTTTTACAGAGGGCTTAACTTCTCCGTCCTAAAGACTTCCTATTATAAAACTAATTAGTTTATAAGTGGTTGAAGAAAAGTGACTACACCACCATCACTACCAGCAGCAGCAACAAACACAGAGTTTACTCTGTGCCAGGCATTGTGCTTAACACTTTACAAGCACTAAGTCTTTTGTTCTCACATCTATCCAGTTAGGTAGCTTATAGTATTATGTCCGTTTTACAGATGAAGAAACAGAGCCAGAGAGAGGTTTAATTGATTAACCAGGGACATAGTAAGTGGCAGAGCCAAGAGCTGCACCCACGGGCACTCTGACTCCACGGCCCAGGTTTTCAGCCATTACTTGATGCATCTATAATAAAAAGACATATATCCCAGTGACTAGTACTCATGACAAATGGTAATTCTAATTTATGAAACAGGTCTGCAGTACCATTAACAGAATAGAAAGGCAATTTTTTCAGAAGGAAAAACATTTTAGCTGAAAAACTGAGACCATATGGTTAGGAAATACATGCCTTTGTACTAAAGCCTCCCCCTCTGGTTCTGTTTACTGATGTCCTGTTTGGATATTTGCCGACAACTTTTGCATATCCTATTTGTCCCAATACACTGTGGCTCCTTATAAAACAATCAGAACATAAATTATCCCTGCCGAGATATTTCAAGCCTAGGACTTTAGAATTGTAAGGCTAATTTCCATAATAAATTCAAAAGATTTTTAAATCAAATTTCTGTCTTCCTATGATCATGCAGCTCACCAAAGCACTTATTTATATGTGTCCTTAAACCTGTTGTTACTGTCTGAATGTTCAATTTGTTGCTTCACTAACCAATATATTTGATATTAAAAATATATATGGCATGAAGAATAACCTTACTCTTTGCTCAGAGAAACTATACTGTCAGATAAGACTCTTGTTCGTAACCACAAAAAGGAGATAGACATATAAATTAAGCCTTTCTTTCTTGGGTTGGACCTATGTATAAGAATATTCCAGAAGGTTCACTGGCCAGTTTGGGCAGAGTCTGTTACTACTCCATGCATGCCTCTACATTTCCTGGCTTCCTTTGCAGTTAGGTGACAAATTTTAGGCTATGGACTGTCAGCAGAAATATCGGTTCTGTTTCTAGGCATTTAAGAGTAAGTATGCCTCCTCCAGGGCTTCAGGAGGGAATTCACCTGCCAGTGCAGGAGATGCAGGTTTGATCTCGAGGTCAGGAAGATCCCATGGAGAAGGAAATGGCAACCTACTCCAGAATTCTTGTCTGGAAAATCTCATGGACGGGGAGCCTGGTGGGCCACAGTCTATGGGGTCAGGAAGAGACAGACATGACTTAGCTAGTAATCAACCACATGCTTCCTCCATTCTTCTCACTTCGGCAGAGACCTTCGTCCATATTTTCCAATGGGGCCACACTGGAGATGTACGATTGGTGTGTAAGCCACTGAGATTTGGCAATTGATTTGTTGCCACAACTTAACTTAGCCATGTCTAACAAAAATGAAGACGGCTTTACTTGAACAAGTGTGGAAGGTGTGAGTAGGGGTGAGGATTTACTATGCTTTTGTATAGGCTCAGTGCTCAATGTTCAGTCGCTCAGTCGTGTCTGGCTCTTTGCGACCCCATGGACTGTAGCCCGCAAGGCTCCTCTGTCCTTGGAATTTTCCAAGCAAGAATACTAAAGTGGGTTGCCATTTCCTCCTTCAGGGGATCTTCCCCACCCAGGGATCAAAGCCAAGTCTCTTGTGTTTCCTGCACAGGCAGGTGGCTTCTTTACCACTGTGCCACCTGGAAAACCCTTTGTTCACTGAGGCAAACTCAGTGAACTCTCTGTATATATTTCCCACATCTGAAAACATATCCCTTAAAAGATACAAAGATAGTATACTTTTTAACTTATTCCAAATTTCCTCTTCAACTCAAATACATGATAGTTTGAGATAGATATTATCAAATGTATAATTTTGGGTACAGACATAAAGACAAGTTCAAGAGAAAAGCAACTTGGAAAAAGAAAAAAAAACTTGCATGTCTTTAACTACCAGTGCCTAATGAAATTTCCTCCTTGCAATTTCACATTCATCCTATAGCCAATCCTTGTGGTAAAGAGGTAGTTCACTTGAATGGCTGCCATGGCACACAACCCAGATCCCCTTTTAGGACCCAGGTATTCATTCCTTTAGTTGCCTCAGGAACTGCCTCCAGCTAAAGACCACTGCCTGCTCAAAATATTCACTCCCCAAAGTATAAAATTTCTAATGACTTGTGCTACCTGGTGCGTAAAATAGTCTTGCCTTTATTTTGAATATAACTTAACTGTGATCCCAGTTTGGAAGCTCCCCAATCTGAATAACTATTCTTTTTTAAAAGCCTAACATGCATGGCCTTATTTGTAATTCTGAATTCTTACAAATAACAGATTTTTTTCTTAATATATATTTCATTGACGTATAGTTAACTTACAATGTTTCACTTTGCACAGCAAAGTGATTCAGTTATACATATATACATATATTTTTATTTTTAAGATTATTTTCCATTATGGGCTTCCCTGGTGGTTAAGACAGTAAAGAATCTGCCTGCAATGCGGGAGACCTGGATTCAGTCCCTGGGTTGGGAAGATCCCCTGGAGGAGGGCATGGCAACCCACTCCAGTAATCTTGCTTGGACAATCCCCATGGACAGAGGAACAGGAGCATGGCGGGCTGCAGTCCATGGGGTCACAAAGAATCAGACACAACTGAATGACTAAGCACACACAGCACACTATGACAATAGGTCCCTGTGCTATACAGTAAACCTTTGTTGCTTATTGAAGTCTCACAAATAACAATTTTAATATGAAAAATATATTAAATAAGCATCATAATTTTAGTTTTCTAAAGAAGTTGCAAAAATAATATGGTGTTCATACATAATTTTCACTCAGTTTTCTCTGTTAAAAGATACTCAGATACTTGAGTAAAAAAATCTATTTGAATCTGGGAGCATCCATTCTAGCAGATAGAAAGGAACACCAAGGAGCTGTACAAAATATAGACTTTTTACAATCAGAGGGAGAAGGAAGTTTTGTGTGCTCAGTCATGTCTGACTCTTTGAAACCCCATAGACTAGCCCACCAGGCTCCTCTGTCCATGGAGTTCTCCAGACAAGAATACTGGAACGGGTTGCCATTTTCTCCTTCATGGTATCTTCTCGACCCAGGGATCAAACCCATGTGTCTCCTGTGTTTCCTGCATTGGCAGGTGGATTCTTTACCACTGAGCCACCTGGGAAGATCCCAAGGAAATTATATTAGGCAAAAAGAAAAAAAAAAATGGGTTGGTTATTGCAAGGTTACTTTCCTTCAGAGGATATCAGGAATCTGTCAGGCAGATGACCTAACTGGTGTTGATCAGGTCATGCCTGATTGGCTATTTTAAGATTCCATTTCTGGGAGAGCCAAAACTCTAGTCTTAGTTTGGTGATATGGAGCTTAACGTAAGTAACTCCATTTTGGCCCTACTGTCTTGATTTTAACACCTCTCTTGTCAATATCTTACGTTACTGTGGCACTGTTACTGAAACTAAGAAATGAACATTGGTATATAAGTATTAACTAATCTCTAGACTTTCAGATTTCTCCTGTTTTTCTATTATCTTTTTTTCTGTTCTGGATTATATCCAGGATACACCAGTCAGAAGATAGTAGTTACTTTTATTTGACAAAATTAATAAAACACATTGATGTATGTATGTATGTATATATACAGATAACTTTTAAGTGATTAATAAATATAGGTAATATTTTTCTAAAGCCTATATACAATAACATACCATCTAATACTAAGTAGCTGTATGACTTTGTGGATATTTCTTCACTTCTCTGAGCTTTGATCAACATATCTATAAACAAGATGGGGTTAAATTTGATGGTATCTTGGGTTCTTTCCATTCCTTACATTCTATACTTTGATACTGTTAAAAATGACATGACATTTTGCAGGGCATTGTAAAGAAACAGTTCCTGTTAAAACAATTGGTACAGAAGTTTTCTAATTAATGTAAATGAAGTGGGCATACCTCGCTAACCTTTATGGATTTTGTTGAAATGCTATGTTAATTTGAATTTTAAAAACCACCTGATAGTTCCCTTGAGCAACTAGCATAAACAAAGATTGAGATATAACAAGAAGAAAGAATCTATAAAATGAAGATGCTACTTGAAGTAATTCTTAGGAGAGTTTAGATCAGAAAGAGAAGGTTCTTAAAGATCCATAACTCATTAGCTACATATATTTATGTTGGGTCAGCAAAGAAATGGCCTGGATTGGTAGAACTGCTGATTAGAAAGCCTCAGAAGATGCCACATTCTGATCAGCACTTAATTATTTTTTGTAAATATGAAGCTAGTTCAGCAGGTCAAAATGAGAATAATTATTATTCTGAAGAAGAACATTAATTTTTTGAAAATAAATTATGCTAATCTTTAGGCATGTTATTGTAAAAGAAGAAAGAAAATATATAAAGAAATACAGTACATACTTTAATTAAAATCTCTCACATTATGAGTCATTTAATGAAACTCTGCTTGTAACAGATAATGGTAATGTGTTAATAAACATTAGCTTAAATATGAACACTAAATGGTATTGTAAACTTTGCTTGAAAAGAAAAACTATAATACAAAGAATGATTATTTATTTAAATATATTCTAAAACTATCAGTAGATGTTTTCAACGTTTTCATCTGAGTCAATTTATTTAGAAAAGTAATGTAGTATATTTAGATCATAATACAAATTAATCAAATTACAATAGAGTTCAGAGCTTAATTTTTAGCAATGAACATGTATCATTTTCCTAGTTTGTTCACAGCATTTTAAATATTGATCATCTTGCATAAGGAAAACCCTATGGAAATTCGTATCTTATCCATGCACCTGTATGTGTAGGTCATGTGAATCATTTGGATATAACTTTGCTAAATGGAAATGGACACAATGTTCACAAATATGATGGAATTTTATTTAATTAATAGGATAATCATATTTATGTGCTCTAGATAACCTACTTAAGCCACAAAACTTTCTAGAGTGAAATCTTTTAGGTGCCAGAAGTTCTGAAAAGAGTATGTATGTGTATGTGTGTGTGTGCACTCGCACATGTTGGGGAGATGAGCTGTGAGGTGGTTCAGAGCTCTGAAGACCTTCATAGGTAGGCATAACGTCCTTTTTAGCTCTAGCTGCTTTCAGCTTGGAAGAGAAATGTGGTTTTAAGTTATGGCCATGGTTCTTTCTGATAGATGATGATTCTTTTTCTGGGAGAACCTGCCAGCCATTGGAAAAGAGTCAGGCTTGCAGCTACTGCTCTGACATAGTTGTGTTGTTGTTCAGTCGCTAGGTCATGTCAAACACTTTGCAACCCTATGAAGTTCAGCATGCCAGGCTCCTCTGTTCATCACTATCTCCCAGAGTCTGCTCAAACTCATGTCCATTGAGTCAGTGATGCCATCCATCCACCTCATCCTCTGTTGCTCCTTTCTCCTCTTGCCCTCAAAATTGCTCAGCATCAGGGTCTTTTCCAATGAGTCAGCTCTTTGCATCAGGCGGCCAAAGTATTGGAACTTCAGCTTCAGCATCAGTCCTTCCAGTGAATATTCAGGGTTGATTTTCTTTAGGATTGACTGGTTTGATCTCCTTGCTGTCCATAGGACTCTCAAGAGTCTTCTCCAATACCACAGTTTGAAAGCATCAATTCTTTGCTGCTCAGCATTCTTTAGTCTAACTCTCATATCTGTACCTGACTACTGGAAAAAGCATAGCTTTGACTATTTGGACCTTTGTCAGCAATGATGACTCTTTTTTAAAACACTATCTAGGTTTGATATAGCTATTCTTCCAAGGAGAAAGCGTCTTTTAATTTAGTGGCTGCAGTCACCATCCACATTGATTTTGGAGCCCAAGAAAATGAAATAAGACACTGTCTCCACATGTTCCCCATCTATTCACCATGAAGTGATAGGACTGGATGCCATGATCTTAGTTTTTTGAATGTTGAGTTTTAAGTCAGCTTTTTCACTCTCCTCTTTCACCTTCATCAAGAAGCTTGTTAGTCAACCCTTGTGATTCAGTTATTTTGATCAAACCAAATAAGGGGTACCTTTCATAGATTAAATGTCTTTTAGTAGTATGAGTAGCCCTAGTCAATTACCTAAGTATTATATAGAAACAGTAGTTGAATATTTCAAAAGGGTAGGTGACATTCAAATCTTCAATTTGGCTTTGTAATCCATGATATTATTATTTTTCCAGCACATTTGCTTGCCTAATTGTGTTTTGCTTAGATTCATATTAAAAAGAGTCTGTCTTTCCTGAGCACACACCAGCTGGGTAGTGGGAGGAAAGGGCCTCAGAGCTAACCAAACAGTGGGGCAATACAGCACTAAGATTCAAAATTAGTCATGAATAATTCACAAAGCAGATAATCCACCCATGGATAAACAAAAGGTACTGGAATCATCCCAGGATTATTTTATCCCAGGTTCTTATTCTTAGGCTACTAAATTTTTCTTTAATTTTTCTCCACAGCTTAACAAATACACTAAGATATTTTATTTAAAAATTTAATTTAAATTGATAGCTCCTTAAAAACAAAAATATTTAGTTTGCTCTTGGTTACATTTCCTTTTTACTTGAAAGAAAGATCTCACATTATGTATGTGAAATAGATATTAAAGCATGAGGTTAAGATGTTTTCAAGATCTAGTAACTCATGGATGTTGGGTTTTCATCTAACTTCCCATTCAAATAGGAGACAGTTGTTTTGCCCCTCAGTGCTTCAGTTACTTCCTCCAGATTGGAGATGAAAATGACAAAACCTTTAAAAGATATTCTGAAAATTAATAAGGTAACATAGGTATATAATCAGTAAACAAAAGGTACTGCAAGTCCTTCAAACTTTTTTCTTTGCACATGTCCATTGCCCTATATCAGCCTCATTTATTACCATGAAAGTGCTGCACTCAATATGCCAGCAAATTTGGAAAACTCAGCAGTGGCCACAGGACTGGAAAAGGTCAGTTTTCATTCCAATCCCAAAGAAAGGCAATGACAAAGAAAGTTCAAACTACCACACAACTGCACTCATCTCACACGCTAGTAAAGTAATGCTCAAAATTCTCCAAGCCAGCTTCAATAATAAGTGAACCATGAACTTCCAGATGTTCAAGCTGGATTTAGAAAGGGGAGAGGAACCAGAAATCAAGATGCCAACATCCACTGGATCATCGAAAAAGCAAAAGAGTTCCAGAAAAACATCTATTTCTGCTTTATTGACTATGCCAAAGCTTTTGACTGTGTGAATCACAACAAATTGTGGAAAATTCTTCAAGAGATGGGAATACCAGACCACCTGACCTGCCTCTTGAGAAATCACATGCAGGTCAGGAAGCAACCGCTAGAACTGGACATGGAACAGACTGGTTCCTGGAACAGACTGATTCCAAATCAGGAAAGGAGTACATCAAGCCTGTATATTATCACCCTGCTTATTTAACTTCTATGCAGAGTACATCATGAGAAGCACTAGGCTAGATGAAGCACAAGCTGGAATCAAGATTGCTGGGAGAAATATCAATAACCTCAGATATGCAGATGACACCACCCTTATGGCAGAAAATGAAGAATAAATAGCCTCTTGATGAAAGTCAAAGAAGTGAGTGAAACAGTTGGCTTAAAGCTCAATATTCAGAAAACAAATATCATGGCATCTGGTCTCATCACTTCATGGCAAATAGATGGGGAAACAATGGAAACAGTGAAAGACTTTATTTTTGGGGATCCAAAGTCACTGCAGATGGTGATTGCAGCCATGAAATTAAAAGATGCTTACTCCTTGGAAGGAAAGTTATGACCAACCTAGATAGCATATTAAAAAGCAAAGACATTACTTTGCCAACAAAGGTCCATCTAGTCAAGGCTATGGTTTTTCCTGTGGTCATGTATGGATGTGAGAGTTGGACTTTGAAGAAGGCTGAGTACCAAAGAATTGATGGTTTTGAACTGTGGTGTTGGAGAAGACTCTTGAGAGTCCCTTGGACTGCAAGGAGATCCAACCAGTCCATTCTAAAGGAGATCAGTCCTGGGTGTTCATTGGAAATACTGATTTTGAAGCTGAAACTCCAATACTTTGGCTACCTGATGCATAGAACTGTCTCATTGGAAAAGACCCTAATGCTGGCAAAGTTTGAAGGAAGGAGAAGTGGATGACAGAGGATGAGATGGTTGGATGGCATCACCTACTCAATGGACATGAGTTTGGGTAAACTCCAGGAGTTGGTGATGGACAGGGAGGCCTGGTGTGCTGAAGTCCTTGGGGTCGCAAAGAGTTGGACACGACTGAGCAACTGAACTGAACTGAGTTGATGCTGAAGCTCCAATACTTGGGCCACCTGATGTGAAGAGCTGACTCATTGGAAAAGACCCTGATGCTGGGAAACACTGAAGGCAAAAGAAGAGGGTGAGAGAGGATGAGATGGTTAGATGGCATCACTGACTCAATGGACATGAGATTAAGCAAACTCTGGGAGATAGTGATGGACAGACAAGCCTAGAGTGCTGCAGTTCATGGGGCTGCAAAAAGTCTGACACAACCTAATGACTGAACAATAACCCTTTGGATATCTTACTGCTTCACCTTATATGGATATCCTTGCAGAGGGAACATAAACTAAACTATAGATAAGATAGTTTAGCTCAGCAAAGTGCCATACTTCTACTAAAAGTGAAATCACACAAAGATGCATGGTATCATCAAATATGATATCTTTGTGCCACAAAAGAGTGAGTATATCTCTGTTTTCCATCTGCCACACAGATATTATAAGAACAGAATTCTTTTTATATATACAGCTTACCTTTGAGCAATATAGGTTTAAACTGTGCTTGTCTATTGATTCATGAATTTTTTTAATAGTAAATGCTACAGAGCTTTGTGATCAGAGGTTGGCTGAACCCCCAGATGTGGAAAAACTACCCATATGGAGGACCATCACATGCAGATTTTCAATGCGTGGAAGGTTGGCACCACTAGATCCAACCTTGTTCAAGGGTCAGCTGTAAGTGGGTCTAGTTCTTAGAACTGTGAGAAATATTTAAGACTATATTTCTTCAAACATGCCTACTTATTAATTGTGGGTTTTTTTCTCTTTTTGATTGTTGAAAGATTTTTAGTTTTACAATTCTGTGAAATGGTAAAGTAATTAGAATTCAGTAACCATTGTGCTCTGTGGTAATGTGAATCTTATTTCTCCTGAATTAAGACTTATTCTTGCTATAAATTATATAAGGGAGAGTAACTTATAGTTTCCTTTTATTTTTCTTTTATTTCTTTTTTCTCAGCTTTATTATAGTATAATTCATATATAAAGACTACTCATATTTAATGTGTACAATTTAAGAAGTTTGGACTTTGTTTCTTTTTCAAAATGAGCATGGTTGTACATGAATTTACCACAAGTTACTTAAGATATATCTTAATTAATACAAAGCATTAGTTTAGACTTCACTCATTATTGGATGATCTATATGCTGTTTGACTGCATGATGTTTACAGTTCAGAGGTTCCTAGGAGATTATTTTTTCCTGTTCATTTAGATCAGATTTGGAAAAATATATTGCAATAAATAAGAGATTTTCCCATTATAATGTTTATTGTTTAATGATATTTTAGATGTTCCATTTTCAATAATGTACAAAGAAAAGTTATAAAAGAAGGCACTGTGCACATGATATCATTGTATCACTATGAAATTTTGTGAAATAAGCAAAGGAATTGGAATTATGGAAGTTTAATAGAATTAATGGCCGTATGATAAAGACATAACAACAAGAACTTTCACATGAAAGCATCTTTAGTAAGTTAGAGGACATAATGGGGAAAAAAAAACTACTAACAACAGAAAGTAAAAATAAATCTAAGAGAAATCTTAAATGTCAACCAAAAAGACTCTTTAAAAAAATCTTCAGAAAGCTTACCAGTTGTTCCTCAAATCTAACAGAAGAAAATCACCACAATTTGAGAAATATTGATTTTAATAAAGGGAAGAGAATGGAATATTCATGGACAGAAATAGCATAACTAAAAACATGTTTCAGTTCAGTTCAGTCACTCAGTCGTGTCTGACTTTTGCGACCCCATGAATCGTAGCATGCCAGACCTCCCTGTCCATCACCAACTCCTGGAATTCACTCAAACTCACGTCCATTGAGTTGGTGATGCCATCCAGCCATCTCATCCTCTGTCGTCCCCTTCTCTTGCCCCTAGTCTCTCCCAATTAGTCAACTCTTCACATGAGGTGGCCAAAGTACTGGAGTTTCAGCTTTAGCATCATTCCTTCCAAAGAACACCCAGGACTGATCTCCTTTAGAATGGACTGGTTGGATCTCCTTGCAGTCCAAGGGACTCTCAAGAGTCTTCTCCAACACCACAGTTCAAAACCATCAATTCTTCAGCGCTAAGCTTTCTTCACAGTTCAACTCTCACATCCATACATGACCACTGGAAAAACCATAGCCTTGACTAGACGGACCTTTGTTGGCAAAGTAATGTCTCTGCTTTTCAATATGCTATCTAGGTTGGTCATAACTTTCCTTCCAAGTCATCATCTGCACTGATTTTAGAGCCCGCCAAAATAAAGTCTGACACTTTCCACTGTTTCCCCATCTATTTCCCATGAAGTGATGGGACCAGATGCCATGATCTTCGTTTTCTGAATGTTGAGCTTTAAGCCAATTTTTTCACTCACTTCTTTCACTTTCATCAAGAGGCTTTTAATTCCTCTTCACTTTCTGCCATAAGGGTGGTGTCATCTGCATATCTGAGGTTATTGATATTTCTCCCGGAAATCTTGATTCCAGCTTGTGCTTCCTCCAGCCCAGCGTTTCTTATGACGTACTCTGCATATAAGTTAAATAAGCAGGGTGACAATATACAACCTTGATGTACTCCTTTTCCTATTTGGAACCAATCTGTTGTTCCATGTCCAGTTCTAATTGTTGCTTCCTGACCTGCATACAGATTTCTCAAGAGGCAGGTCAGGTGGTCTGGTATTCCCATCTCTTTCAGAATTTTCCACAGTTTATTGTGACCCACACAGTCAAAGGTTTTGGCATAGTCAATAAAACAGAAATAGATGTTTTTCTGGAACTCTCTTGCTTTTTCCATGATCCAGCGGATGTTGGCAATTTGATCTCTGGTTCCTCTGCCTTTTCTAAAACCAGCTTGAACATCTGGAAGTTCACATGTTTAGCATTTTCAAATAAATTTATAAGTACAATTAAATGTTAATCAAAACTCCAATGAAATGTCTTAAAACTAAAAAACAAAGAGTAAAATATTTTTTAGAAAATAAACCAGCCAGAATAAATAAAATATTTTTGTAAAATAAGAATAATATGGAGACTTTATGTACCTTGTATTATTATGTATGACACAGCAATATGAAAGAATATTCTATTCAAAGAAAGAGTAGCCACACCAGGAAAACAACGAGGGTTCTAGACACAAATCCTTTTATATATGAAAAGTGTTTGTGATAAAAGAAATATAAAAATTAGCAAGGAAGTTGACAATTGCTTAATAAGTAGTGATGAGATTTCATCCCCACTAGAATATAAAATCCACAAAAGGCATTTCGTTCACCACTGTTTCATTTAATGCTTGGAAGATTGTCTTCACAGGGTAGATGTTCATGATGTACTTGTTGAATCACAAATGGTATGGAAAAGTTCATTTTGATCCTCATATCACACAATACTTTAACACTGAGTTTAGATAAATTGGGGCTTCTCTGATGGCTCAGGCAGTGAAGAATTTGCCTGCAATGCAGAAGACCTGGGTTCAATCTCTGGGTCAAGAAGGTCCCCTGGAGAAGGGAATGACTACCCACTCCATTATTATTGCCTGGAGAATTCCATGGACTGAAGAGCCTGGTGGGCTACACCCCATGGTGTTGCAAAGAGTCGGACATGACTGAGTGATTAACACCTTTGCTTTTCTTTCACTTTAGATAAATTGTGTAGTTAAAAAAAACTCTAGGAAAATATAAACAAATATAAAATCTTTCGATGGAGAAAAACTTTCTAAACATAACATCATTATTTATTATTATAAAAGAATATTATGAATAGAATTACCCTCAATTGAAATAGATTGAAATATGGTGTCTGAAAGTTACAAGACTTTAAAACAAAATTAACAAGGCAAAAATAATTCAAAATATGTATAATAAACTTGAAAATTAGTAAATAAAACATTAAGTCCCTATAACTTTATGAAAAAAGAACATGAATAAATAGTTCAGAAAAGAGAAAATATAAGTAGGATGAGATGGCTGGATGGCATCACTGACTCGATGGACAGGAGTTTGAGTGAACTCCGGGAGTTGGTGATGGACAGGGAGGCCTGGCGTGCTGCGATTCATGGGGTCGCAAAGAGTCGGACACGACTGAGCGACTGAACTGAACTGAAGAAATAGAAAATGTTCAAATTCTCAGGTAATGCAGAAATACAAATTAAAACAACAATAATATACATATGAGATACTTAAACACTATTTAATTATAAATATTTAAAATTGTTATAATATTTAGGACTTGCAGTGGGGTGATATAATAGGCATGCTCAAATATGAATGTAAGAGAGTCTAAAAGCTCCTGTGCTGTTTGACTTAGTATTTCCATTTCTAGAAACCAAACAACCTAAGTGTACAAAAAATATTTCTAATGTGTACTGAAATTTTGAAGGCAATCAGATGGCTGAGGTTTGTGTTCCATGTAGAAACTGAATACTAGGTTTGGGAATTAGATAGGAAAGGAGAAGATTCATGGTTAGAGCAAATTTGAGTGGCATAAGCAGGAGGAATTTACAATGAAAAGGGGAAAACCTAAGGAAACTAAAGTGAGAATTGGCCTGGGTAGAACAGTAGATCTTCTTTTTTTTTTTTTTTTTTTAATTCAGTCTCTATATGAGAAGAGAAAAGGCTCAAATTTTTCATTGTAATTTAGGTACAAACCCCTGGCTTTAAGTTATAAGAAAACTGCTTATGGCCATCATGAGGTGGAATTTGTGCTGAAGATCTGCAAAATACTTTACAATTCCATCCTTACTTACTAAGAGTTGTGCCACAGGGAATATTGTCCTTCAAGATATCAAAATTACCTATTACTAGAAAGCATGTTAACATCCAAAACATTTTGAGTAAGCAGTAAGGTAATAATTTGATTCCAGATTCTCTCAATGTCCCCCCTCTCCAATCCTTGCCATTTATTTGGTTATCTCTGAAGTACAGTTCCTAAAATGTTCCTTTCAGTCATGAAAGCTGAAAATCACCAGTGCTTTTGCATTATATATCCTCATATGCTGAAGCTTCTGTGTTCTCAAACTGTTTACAAAATCCTGCAACGCATGGAAGCTAATAGTCAGTTCAGGAACTCAGTCATGTATGAATCTGTGACCTCATGGACTGTAGCACACTGGATTTCCCCGTCCATCACCGACTGCCAGAGCTTACTCACACTCATGTCCATTGAGTTCTGATGCCATCCAACCATCTCATCCTCTGTCATCCCCTTCTCCTCCGGCCTTCAATCTTTCCCAGCATGAGGATCTTTTCAAAAGAGTCAGTTTTTCCCACCAGGTAGTCAAATTATTGGAGATTCAGCTTCAGCATAAGCTAAAATATTCCAATGAATATTCAGGACTGATTTCCTTTAGGATTGATTGGTTGGATATCCTTGCTGTCCAAGGGACTCTCAAGAGTCTTCTCCAACACCACAGTTCAAAAGCATCAATTCTTTGGTACTCAGCTTTCTTTATAGTCCAACTCTCACATCCATACATGACTACTGGAAAAACCATAGCCTTGACTAAATGGACCTTTGTTGGCAAAGTAATGTCTCTGCTTTTTAATATGCTGTCTAGGTTGGTCATAACTTTTCTTCCAAGGAGCAAGCGTATTTTAATTTCATGGCTGCAGTCACCATCTCCAGTGATTTTGGAGCCCCTGAAAATAAAGTCTTTCACTGTTTCCATTGTTTCCCCATCTGTTTGTCATGAAGTGATGGGACCAGATCCCATGCTCTTAGTTTTTTGAATGTTGAGTTTTAAGCTAACTTTTTCACTCTCCTCTTTCACTTTCTTCAAGATGCTGTTTAGTTCTTCTTCGCTTTCTGCCATTTGCATATCTGAGGTTATTGATATTTCTCCCGGCAATCGTGATTCCAGCTTGTGCTTCATCTAGTCCAGCATGTCTCTGCATATAAGTTAAATAAGCAGGGTGACAACATACAACCTTTACATACTCCTTTCCCGATTTGGAACCAGTCTGTTGTTCCATGTCCAGTTCTAACTGTTGCTTTTTGACCTGCATACAGATTTCTCAGGAGACAGATCAGATGGTCTGGTATTCCCATCTCTTGAAGAATTTTCCACAGTTTGTTGCGATCCACACAGTCAAAGGCTTTGGCATAGTCAATAAAGCAGAAGTAGGTATTTTTCTGGAACTCTCTCGCAAGGAGGCTTTTATGATGTTCGCTCAATTGCTTGAATTCTTTGCTTTCTAAAATATCTCTAATGACTTTTCTAAAATTTTTCCCCCTGTAACTTACAATAGGTTCTGTAAATGAAAAGAATAGAGAATGGGCATAGTAGAAGGAACCTGATTTATGTTGGTTTCAGGGAAATCACTAAATTTATTCATTATTCTACACAGATATAAATATGCAAATGAACTTACTTTGATCTTCTATAATATAATTATTTGTTAGACATCAAAAACTTCTTTTTAAAAACTTTTAATTTTGCATAAACTTTTAATTTTGCAAAACTTTTAATTTTGTTAATATAGCTGATTAACAAATAATTTTGTGGCAGTTTCAAGTGAACAGCGAAGGGATTCAGCCATGCATACACATGTATCCATTCTCTCCCAAGCTCCCCTCCCATCCAGGCTGCTACATCAGTTCAGTTCAGTTCAGTTCAGTCGCTCAGTCATGTCCGACTCTTTGTGACCCCATGAATCGCAGCACGCCAGGCCTCCCTGTCCATCACCAACTCCCAGAGTTCACTCAAACTCATGTCCATCGAGTCAGTGATACCATCCAGCCATCTCATCCTCTACATAACACTGAGCAAATTTCCATGTGCTATACCTTAGGTCCTCGTAAGTTATTCATTTTAAATATAGCAGTGGGTACATGTCCATCCCAAACTCCCTATCCCTTCCCTGCATCTTTCTCCCCAGCAAAGTAAGTTCATTCTGTCTGTGAGTCTGTTTCTGTTTTGTAAGTAAGTTCATTTGTATCATTTCTTTTTTGATTGCACATATAAAGGATGCCATATGGTATTTCTTCTTCTCTGTCTTACTTACTTCACTCAGTGTAACAATCTCTGGGTCCATCCATGGTGCTGCAAATGGCATTATTTCATTCTTTTTAATGCCTGAGTAATTTTCCATTGTATATATGTACCACATCTTCTTTATCCATTCCTCTATTGTAGGCATCAAAAACTTCTGTAGGCATCAAAAACTTCTGCAAATTTTTTGTAAGATTATCTTTCAGCCAAAAATTAATGCATGAAAAAATTTGGTAAAATAAAGAAAATAATATCTATACACCAAGCATATTAGATACAACCATCTTTTCTGTCATTATAGCATCTCTCTGCTGTTTCTGCTTCTTGATTTTTTTTTTTTGTTTAACATTTTAACATATAAAATTTATAAAGAATTCACAGACTTCATTGCCTTCAAAATGTTACCTGCTATAAATTCTTGCTTTTCATATTTTAGAATCTATAGGGTAGTTTCAAATAAAATATTAATATAAGTTTGCAAGACATGGAAATACTCTTTGCAAGTTAGTAATACAGTAATCAATCTTATTCACAGTTAACTTAAGATCATGGAAACACAAAGTAAGGCAGAAATCAGTAATATTAAGAATATATGCAGTTTTTGTGTAACAAGCCAGGGGTTTAACCCCTAAATCAGTGAAGTATAAGTATAATACTTAAATAGGAATATTAACACTGTACTGAGGGGTTAATGAACTAATGCTTGTGAGTATTATAATGGTATATTTTTTCTTTTCTTAATAAAACATAAGAAAGAAACTCTAGAAACAGTAAGCTGAAGTGGGTCTCCAAGATCCATCTTAGTTCTTCCCATTTCTTCTCCCACTCCTAACTTCTTATCAAACTTGGAGTTGGGATCTTATCTTTGCTAGTTTAACAGAGATCACCTCTTCATAATCAACTCAGGAAACTCTTTCAACATTAATTTAAAAAACATTTTAAGCATCTTTCCTGGCTTGGGGAGTGCGGTGAGCAGAATAAGTATTTTCCCTGTTTTATGAGACTAACATGCGGCCTACTGCGTTAAGGAGGGAGATTGGCCCTGTTTTAATTTGCTTACATTTTGATTAGAGAATCAGAAAATAAAAGTTACCAAATAAAACTAAAGAGAAGATTATAATAAATGCTACTGAAGAAACAGAGGGGTCAGGTAGGGGATAACAGGTGAAGTTTGCAGGGTTACTTAAGGTCAAGGCACAAAAGCAGGGTGTTAGTTATTAATTTATTGCATTTTTTAGCTCTGAATGAACCCTTCACTAGATCCTTTTTGCTAAGCAGAATTTCTTTAAGGATTGTCCCTTTAAAGTAAGCAGGATGTTAGCTTTCTCAGTGGTGGATACCAGGGAGCTACTGCAGAAAGAAGAGACTTCCTCTCATTTCTGGCAACAGGTTGGCAGGGGGGATGGTGGGCAGGAGAGAGATGGCTGGTGGTAAGAGTGTACACTCGATAGACTTGAGTTTGAGCAAGCTCCAGGAGTTGATGATGGACAGGGAAGCCTGTTGTGCTTCAGTTCACGGGGTCGCAAAGAGGCACGACTGAGCGACTGAACTGAAATGAAGAGTGTATAAGTGTGAGGGCATCTCATAAAGGTTGCCCCAGTTAAGGGTCCAGAAATCTGTGGACCCTTTCTGTACCAGAACCCCCAGGAAGCTAAATATCATCATGGTTTCTCTCCCTGTTAAATAGTTTTCAGGTACCCAAGTGTCACACACCTATCAGCCACCCTCGGGAAACCTTCCCCCCAACTCTGCATGGCCCTCAGGCTCTCAAGTCCTTCTGTCACTGCTGACTGCCATACTCCTACTCCATGTTCAGCCACCCATTGCTAACCACCTTTCCGCCTTCTGTATTCCTGAGGGTTTCCTTTTGTTCACCTAGCAAGTCCACGGAGAAGGCAATGGCACCCCACTCCAGTACTCTTGCCTGGAAAATCCCATGGATGGAGGAGCCTGGTGAGCTGCAGTCCATGGGGTTGCTAAGAATCAGACACAACTGAACGACTTCACTTTCATGCATTGGAGAAGGAAATGGCAACCCACTCCAGTGTTCTTGCCTGGAGAATCCCAGGGACGGGGGAGCCTGGTGGGCTTCCGTCTGTGGGGTCACACAGAGTCGGACACGACTGAAGGGACTTAGCAGCAGCAGCATTTCCAACCTCAAACAAGTTAGATGACCACTCACAATGCAAATTAAAACTGCAGAAAAGGTGGATCTGAAAATTGGAGGGTGTGGAACATAAAGACTTCTTTGCTCCAAATTCTCTGGGAAGAGCATTGCAGCTACTTAATGTGTATAGGAATTCGCTGATGATCTTGTGGACATGCAGATTCTAATGCAGGATTCAAGATGGGGTCTGAGATTCTGCACCTTTAATGAACTGCTAGGTCCTACAGATCCTGGAGGTCTGCAGACCTCTCTGAATAGATCAGGCATGAATCTGAGACCCTCAAAACTGGTGCCTGAGGGCGCCCTCTGCTGGCAGAAGCTATGAAGGAACCATGTAAGCAGTTAAATCACCCAGTTGGCAATCTGTGAAAGAGAAGTGAGATTTAAGGATTAGGGTTTTTAAAGAGATCTTCTTTTATGTTAATTTTATGTGTCAACTTGGCTAGTCTACAACTGGCTAATGCCCAATTTTTGCTCAAACACCAATCTCTATTTTGCTGTAAAGGTGTTTTTTCAGATCTGATTAACATTTTAAATCTGTGGATGTGAGTAAAGCAGATTACTCTCTATAATGTGGGTGGGCCTCATCCAATCAGTTGAGAGTCTGAAGAGAAAAAACTGAAATTTCTTAGAAAGGACAGAATTACACCTCCAGATTGCCTTTCAACTCAAGACTGCAACATTAACTTTTGTTGGTCTGCACTGCAGATTCCAGACTTTCCAGCCTCCGCAATTACATAAGTCAATTTCTTAAAATAAATCTCCCTCTCTATTGGTTTTGTTTCTCTGGAGAGCCCTGACTAATATATCCCAACATTTAGAGAATAACACTTCCCCGGCATAATACTATTATCAAGTCCTGACAAATATAAAGAGAAAACACTAAAAATATTGATCATTCACTTATGAAAAATATTTGGTCATGTACTTATTCAGTGTCAAGGTCTCTTACGGGCCTTGGGGATATAGAAGTAAGGAAGACAAAGTCCCCTACCATCACTGTTGTTCTTTACTCACTAAGTCATGTCCAACTCTTTGCTACCCTATGGACCGTAGCCCACCAGGCTCCTCTGTCCATGGGGTTTCACAGGCAAGAATACTGGAGTGAGTTGCCATTTCCTTCTCCAGGGGATCTTCGAGACCCAGCAATCGAACCTGCATCTCCTGCCTTGGCAGGTGGATTCTTTTCCACTGAGCCATCTGGGAAGCCCCTCACCCTCACTCAGCCTATGTTCAAGTGAGGGAGACAGACTACAAATACTGTAAATGAGAACAGCAATAAGTGTCATGAAGAAACATAAAGTAAGGAAAGATGAAAGTGGATAGTAAGGGACTCTCTGAGGAGATAGTATTTGAGCAGAGGACCTTCACAGAAGTTCAGTAGTTTACCCGACCAACAATATCTTTAAGTATTTGTCATATTTCATGTGATTTTCCAGATGCTAGGGATAAAAACTTAAATAATATCTGTCTTTAATAAACATGACCTTTGAAGATGACAATCACCCACACACTCAAAAAAAAGAGGGTATTTATTAAAATTACACCAGAAAGGGCAGCCTGAACTGTAAAATAGCCAGAGGATAAATAAATGTTGGGTTGGATAAATCTTTTAAGCCAGATGAGCAGTGACAGAAATATATAGTGTATGATGGGATTCAAACCTTCAAATAAGTTGTTTTTTGAACATACTAAATTACCTAATTTATTTTGCTCTCAGCAGTATTTCTTTGAAGATCTAATTTCAGCTCTCATATAACAAATGCTATCTAGCTATTGATCCTTCCAACTTTCAAGTCTCAACATTTGTTCTTCTGTTGTTTCTTTATGACTGGTAGCTATTAGGGCTGTCATTACACAGTTCTCCTCTGATACCCATATGAAGTGTAGTACATAAAAGAAGGCATTGTTCAAGGGAGTAAAGTTGATGCTGGTTGGCCCAAATTATAATCTTCTCTACTTACCTCAACCTACTTATTAAATCTATGTAACAAGTTTTGCATTTTTTTGTTTTTTTCCTAAGACTGGAGTTTACTTTTCATATTAAATAAATAACAAGAAGTAGAAAGTATAAAGGTAAATACTAATAATATAGGTATTCAGAAAAATAAGAATATGTCTTAAATATAAGGTCAGGTACATTTTAAAATTTGAAAGTGAATGTGCTTTTATGCATAACACATAGTTTGTTTGTTTTACAAATGTTTAATGAGAAACTACCTGGTTTGGGAGAGGTTGAAGAGAGCTGATAGTTGTCAAGATTTTTATAAGATCTCTCCTTCAATTTTTACAATGTCAGAAAAATGCTGTAATCTGGGTCTATCTCTTCTCTCACATAAAGTGAAAGTCACTCAGTTGTGTCCAACTCTTTACAACCCCATGGACTGTATGTAGCCCACCAGGCTCCTCTGACCTTGAAATTCTCCAGGCAAGAATACCAGAGTGGGTAGCCATTCCCTTCTCCAGGGGATCTTCTCAACCCAGGAATTGAACCTGGGTCTCCTGCATTGTAGGCAGATTCTTTATGTTCTGAGCCACCAGGGAAGCCCTGTTCAACTATAAATTCCATGCTCTCTCTATATATATCTTATTGGTCTTCCTAATTTGTGCAAGAAACAACTATTCTGTGGCTGCTTTAGTCTCCCTCCACTCAAGACAGAACAAAGTTTAGAAAATGCATATCTCACAATATGAACTGCTCAGGGATTGAAAAACCTCCCTTGAATTTCCATTACCCCCAAATTAAAGGAAAAACTCAACACACTAACCACTATCCATGAAACTGAATTCTCAGGCCCCAGTATTAATCTTCAGCTCATCATATGCCCACCCATACCACACCTTTCTGCTTCTGCCAGGTGCTGGTCATTTTTTGTGATCCCTCCCATAGAATCTACACATGCCAGATTGTTTGCCTGAAATATTTTTCTCTTCACTGTGAATCTAATTAAGCATCTTTCAGCTCCTGGTTCAGGCATCCCCTCATCAGGACAGGTAGATCATGAATGGGGAGGAGGTAACTGTAGAAGTTTGGGAGGGAAGGCCAACCATGAATCAGGGGAAAAGGAGCTTCAATTATCACCACCAGTCAGTGCTATAGACCTCTACTTGCATTTCTCAGTATCCTTTGCAAGAATGTCTCTTTCTGTATACCACTTAAATATTGATGTTCTTAGGAACTGTGTCTTCAGCCTTTTCTTTTCTTCCATGTGGTTGCATGAGCAACCAAATCATTCAACAATATTTTGACTATCATTTGTTCACTGATGTCTCCCACTCAACAGTGACTTAGTAAGTAGTTACTAAAACTCTTCCAGGTTCCAGGTCCTATGTTTGATGCCAGGGATGCAAAAATTACTTAACATAGACTCTGTCCTCAAAAAGAAAACAGCTAGGTGTGGAATCAGACAGATTTGGTAAAATTTATGGTTTATGAGGTAAGCACAATGAAGGATGTGCATAGGTTATTGTGGGGCATCTAAGCCTGCTCAGAGAGCTGAAGTGTCTAATAGATTCTGAATCTCAAAAAGGAATGTTGACTGTGTACGTGAAAGAAAGCTTTCAGGAAAAGGGAGCACAAGAGAAAAGATCTTGAGGAGAGAATCAGGCACGTTGGTGTTGCTGGAAATTCAAGCAAGACTGGAAGGGATGAGTTAGAAGACTGATGAGGCAAGTCACAGATTAGAACGTGAACAGCCTTGACTCCCATGTAAATAGCATTGTGCTTTAGCCATAGGTGATGAGGGGTAACAAAGTTTATGGTAACAATTCCATAATTAGATTGCATTGCAAATGCAAGACTCTCATCATGTGGAAGAATAATGGATAAAAATGGTTAGACAAAAGATAGAAAGACATATTACAGGAGTGGTAGTGAAGTAGATATCAACTCTGAATATTCATTGGAAGGACTGATGTTGAAGCTCTAACACTTTGGCCATCTGATTCAAAGAGCTGATTCACTGGAAAAGATGCTGATCCTGGGAAAGATTTGAGGGCAAGAGGAGAAGGGGGAGAGAAAGGATAAGATGGTTGGATGGTACCATTGGCTCAATGGACATGAGTTTGAGCAAACTTAGGGAGATAGTGAAGGACAGGGAAGCCTAGTGTGCTGAAGTCCATGGGGTCACAGAGAGTCGGACATGACTTTGCAACTGAACAACAAGTGAAGTGGAAAGATTGAGATAGATTTATGAAGTACTGTATTTCTTCTACTGTAAGACCCCATGGATTGGACCATAGAACATTTCTTTCTGTACCACTAAGAGGAAAAGGAGTACATCAAGGCTGTATATTGTCACCCTGCTTATTTAACTTATGTGCAGCGTACATCATGAGAAACTGGGCTGGAAGAAGCACAAGCTGGAACCAAGATTGCTCGGAGAAATATCAACAACCTCAGATATGCAGATGACACCACCCTTATGGCAGAAAGTGAAAAGGAACTAAAAAGCCTCTTGATGAAAGTGAAAGAGGAGAGTGAAAAAGTTGGCTTAAAGCTCAACATTCAGAAAACGAAGATCATGGCATCTGGTCCCATCACTTCATGGGAAATAGATGGGGAAATAGTGGAAACACTGTCAGAATTTATTTTTCTGGGCTCCAAAATCACTGCAGATGGTGACGGCAGCCATGAAATTAAAAGATGCTTACTCCTTGGAAGAAAAGTTATGACCAGCCTAGATAACATATTGAAAAGCAGAGACGTTTGCCAACAAAGGTCCGTCTAGTCAAGGCTATGGTTTTTCCAGTGGTCGTGTATGGGTGTGAGAGTTGAACTGTGAAGAAAGCTTAGAACCGAAAAATTGATGCTTTTGAACTGTGGTGTTGGAGAAGACTCTTGAGAGTCCCTTGGACTGCAAGGAAATCCAACCAGTCCATTCTAAAAGAGATCAGTCCTGGGATTTCTTTGGAAGGAATGATGCTAAAGCTGAAACTCCAGTACTTCGGCCACCTCATGCAAAGAGTTGACTCATTGGAAAAGACTCTGATGCTGGGAGGGATTGGGGGCAGGAGGAGAAGGGGACGACAGAGGATGAGATGGCTGGATGGCATCACTGACTCGATGGACGTGAGTCTCAGTGAACTCCGGGAGTTGGTGATGGACAGGGAGGCCTGGTGTGCTGCAATTCATGGGGTCGCAAAGAGTCGGACACGACTGAGTGACTGAACTGAACTGAACTGAACTGAAGAGGAAATAAAATCCCTGCTAATCAAACTGTAACATTACATTAATTATTGCTTGTTGAAATGTATCCTGATTTCCAAGATGTTAAAATGTAAAGTCTCCATCTGTAATTGATGAAATACAGTATTTAGAGGGGCTTCCTTGGTGGCTCAAATGGTAAAGAATCCACCTGTATTGTGGGAAACATGGGTTCAATCCCTGGGTTTGGAAGATTCCCTGGAGGAGGGTATGGCAACCCACTCCAGTATTCCTGTCTGGAGAATCCCTATGGACAGAATGCCTGGTGGAATAGAGTCCTTGGGTTCTCAAAGAGTCAGACATGACTGAGTGACTAAACACAGCACAGTACACAGTCGCTCAGTTCAGTCACTCAGTCGTGTCCGACTCTTTGTGACCCCATGGACTGCAGCAGCCAGGCCTCCCTGTCCATCACCAACTCCCAGAGTTTACTCAAACTCATGTCCATCGAGTCGGTGATGCCATCCAACCATCTCATCCTCTTTCATCCCCTTCTACTCCCGCCTTCAATCTTTCCCAGCATCAGGGTCTTTTCAAATATGTCAGTTCTTTGCATCAGGTGGCCAAAGTACTGAAGTTTCAGCTTCAGCATCAGTCCTTCCAATGAATATTCAGGACTGATTTCCTTTAGGATGGACTGGTTGGATCTCCTTGCTGTCCAAGGGACTCTCAAGAGTCATCTCCAACACCACAGTTCAAAAGCATCAATTCTTTGGTGCTCAGCTTTCTTTATGGTCCAACTCTCACAGTACTTAGAGAGTTCAATTTTCAAAAGTAAAGAGAGTGAAAAAAAGTCTTCTGTTTTAAGTTATGGATTAGAAATTGATATAGACAGATGAGGCAGAAAATATAGGATATGAGCTGCTTTAGGATAAAAATGATGTTTCACTTCTGACTATTGAGTTTGTTCTTGTGGGATATTTGCAGTTGAGAGTGTATACTCTAAAGTGCAGATAGAAGTCTGGGCTGGAGAGATAGCGGCTTGGCAATCACCCACACATTGGTTAGGTATGCTTGAAATCATGATCCTGGATGAAATCTCACCAGAGTGATCTAATGCTTAATAGTGGTTATATAAGGGCCAAACTAAGCAAGAAACAGAGAATGAGAGAGAGGACGAGGAAGAAGTAAATGAGTATAGTGTCACAGAAGACAAGGGAATTAAAAAAATTGAGGAAAGCTCATTAATATTCACTGAAAAGAGTTATCTGGCAAGATAAAAACTGAACTGTTCACTGGGTTTGATCACTCTTGAGCTCACCAAGAACAGTCTCTCTGTAGAATGGTGGCGACAAAAGCTAGGTTGCAGGGTGTTAGAGGATTAATGTGGAATGAGGTAATAGACATCTGAGATGAAACCAGTTGTCCATTAAGTGTACATGAGAGGAAAAGGGACAGAGTTTGCCAAAAGATATATAATGAAGGACATAGTTTTAGAGCAAGTGAACTGGAAAAAGTTTTAGACTCTGGAAAGAGACCACTAGAGAGAAAGAGGCTAAGAGAACAGGTGAAAGAAAGCATATGTTCAGAGGACAAATGGGTAGATGAGATAGATTATTCATCTTTAATTTTCTCCCTAAAACAGGGTGAAGTCTTTTGCTGTATAATTTCGGTATTGGGAAATTTTCTGATTATGACAAATTAAAAGCATTTTCTAACTTAATAAGCAACTTTTCCTATGATTTTAAATGTAGAGTAAATTAGACAAACTCCAGATAGCAAAGATATAGCAAAGCTAAAGGGACTGCTCTGATAGAGATCTGTCAGGCAGATGGGCTTTATTACTCTCTAAATGCTGGGTTTCATTATGTCTGCACAAGGCATAAGCCATGAACTGCCTAGCCATGAACAACCTATAATAATAACCCGGGGTTATGTCTGAAATGGTAGTAAGACAAAAATGACAGAATGGTGAAGAGGGCATTGAAAACGACCCTTAACTTTTTATCCTTTTCACGTCACCTTTACTATGCAGAGTTTCAGATAAGACAATGCAATGAATACAATTATTTTACTTACAGAGAGAGCACTAAGAAATATTCAGCTGACTACCAGAGCATTAATAGAGACTTTTAAAATTACAAAAAAGCAGCTTGATCTCTTGACTTTCTATCATGAAAAATGTGTAGTCAGAGTTATTCACCAATTCTAGAATGAAATAATAAAGAGAATTTCTTAAAATATATACTAAGATTTAGATACCACATTACCTATGAAAATTTTGCTGGAAATGCATTCTCTAGAGTTCCTGAAGATAGTAATCATGCTGATATCCTCTGCTCTGTTGAAAGATAAATTCTTATTTTGTACCTGCTAGTAGGTAGTGGCCAAATTTCATAGCATCAACAAAAATAATTTCATTTTAAATAAATCCCCAATAAATATTAATGAAGACATTAAAGTGAGTGATGGTTTTCCTGAACCCTTCAAAATTGATTTTATGATCAATTTAATTATTAAATTATTTATATGCAATAAAAGAATATTTTAAATAACAGATTTCAAAGTAAAAACTGTTTTGTAAACAATAGTTGAGGATCATAAAGATTTCTGCATAAATAAGGTAAAGACTTTTTTCTAGATACATTCAGGATCAGGTTTAAGAAATAGTTAGGCTGTTGCGATATTGGTTAAAGGACCATGGTTGAGAAGTTGCATTATATAATCTATTGAAGGTGACAGCTGCGTATTACATGAATGTGTAGTTTTGGACTTTTGAACATTTATTACTTGCTTACTAGTCTACAATGGCTTTGAATGGTTTGCTACATAAGTGTATATTTAATCATTTCAAAAATGCATGTTATTATTTGGTAGACTTTACACCAAAGCCTGATAAAGAGGTATTGTTTTCTCAGTACTATTCTGGGGCCACGCCAGGTATTTACAAGTAAGCCTCAAACATGTTATTTACTGGTATGAAGTTTGAAGTTTTGTGAGTTTACAAAAGAGGCAGTGCTGCCCCAGTATAAACTCTACAGACATTTTTTTTCAGATGTATTTATCTAAGAAATGAAAAACCTGATGTCTATTTAGTTCAACCCTACATTTACCTTTGACCTTGCCCTAGACTGTCTTCTTGAAAAAAAAATATAATCTTGACAGCAGTCGATTACTTAATTGCCACCTCATTTCCTGCCTTTCCTTTAACTGATCTCAGAAAAATGTCTACACCTGTACCACTGGCATCCTATTTCCAGTTCACAGCTAGTTTCCATCTCCTGAAGTTCAGCCTTTCAAGATCTCACAGCACTGAACTAATTATCAGTAGAGAGCCTAGCACCATATTTTCTCGTTTGTTTCTTAAGATTCAGTAGGCATTCCTCACAACCTGCCCTTCTTGTCTCCTTCCTTCTCCCATTGATTTTAGCATAGCCTGCATTCTATAATTCACACTGTAAAAATTATCCAAATTTTCTATGAACTTATGTTCATCCGTAACTTGGAATCACTGAATAAATGACAAAAATAGCAATTTATAAGCATACCTAGAATCATAGAATTTTGGAGTTTTCTATAACCTCGCAGGTCATGTAATGAGATCCTTTCATTTAACTGATGTGGAAAGCTAAGGCAAAAAGGAGAAATGACCTTGATCCTATCATTGATGAATGACAATGCCAGGACTAAAATGTAGCTTTTCCACAAACTTCATTGTTGTACCTACCGTAGTTTCTCATCACAAAAAGTTAGAAATACATTTTCATATGTTGTATTTTATATGGCCTAAGATAAATTTGATTACTGATGAAACTTCCACCAAACTTTCTTGAATCTGGAATCCCCACTCCCTTAAGTTTTCCTTGTCTTTTATGGAATGGAGAAGAGACTATGTGATCAAAGATGCAATGAAGAGAAAATGCATAAAATATATTTCAATATATATTTGGAGAGCATTCAGTTTAGTTCAATCGCTGAGTCGTGTCCAACTCTTTGTGACCCCATGGACTGCAGCACTCCAGTCTTCCCTGTCCATCACCAACTCCCAGAGCTTGCTCAAACTCATGTCCATGGATTCGGTAATGCCATCCAACCATCTCATCCTCTGTTGTCTTCTTCTCCTGCCTTCACTCTTTCCCATCATTAGAGTCTTTTCCCATGAGTCAGTTCTTTGCATCAGGTGGCCAAAGTATTGGAGCTTCAGCTTCAGCATCAGTCCTTCCAATGAATATTCAGGACTGATTTCCTTTAGGATTGACTGATTTGATCAGTCCAAAGGACTCTCAAGAGTCTTCTCCAACACCACAGTTCAAAAGCATCAATTCTTTGGTGTGCAGCCTTCCTTATAGTCCGACTCTCACATCCATACATGGCTACTGGAAAAGATGGACCTTTGTCAGCGAAAGTAATGTCTCTGCTTTTTAATATGCTATCCAGGTTTGTCATAGCTTTTCTTCCAAGAAACAAGTGTCTTTTAATTTCATGGCTGTAGTCACCATCTGCAGTGATTTTGGAACCAAAAAACTGAAGTCTCTCACCATTTCCATTGTTTCCCCATCTGTTTGCCATGAAGTGATGGGACCAGATGCCATGATCTTAGATTTTTGAATGTTGAACTTTAAAAAATGTATTTATTTTTTATTGAAGGATAATTGCTTTACAGAATTTTGCTGTCTTCTGTCAAACCTCAACATGAATCAGCCATAGGTATGCATAATCCCCTCCCTTTTGAACTTCCCTCCCATCTCCCTCCCATCCTACCCCTCTAGGTTGAGCCCCTGTTTGAGTTTCCTGAGCCATACAGCAAATTCCCATTGGCTATCTATTTTACATATGGTAATGTAAGTTTCCATGTTACTCTTTCTCACCCTCTCTCCCCTCTGCCCATGTCTGTAAGTCTATTCTCTATGTCTGTTTCTCCATTGTTGCCCTCCAAATAAATTCTTCAGTACCATTTTCTAGATTCCGTATATGTGTGTTAGAATATAGTATTTACCTCTTTCTGACTCACTTCAGTCTGTATAATAGGTTCTAGGTTCATCCACCTCATTAGAACTGACTCAAATGCATTCCTTTTTATGGCTGAGTGATATTCCATTGTGTACATGTACCACAACTTCTTTATCCGTTGAGTTTTAAGCCAATGTTTTTCACTGTCTTTTACTTTCATCAAGAGGTTCTTTAGTTCTTCACTTTCTGCCATAAGTGTGGAGTCATCTGCGTATCTGAGATTATTGAAGAAAAATAGGAATGAATGCAAATAGAACATTTGATGAAAATGGGGAAACTTAAAAGTTCTTGTTAAATCAAAAATCAGTATTTTAATTGTCCTTCAGCCTCAGATTCTTCCATCAGTGGCTGTTGGGGAATTCTCTAGTACGTTTCCTAATGCTTCTTCATCAGCAATTATAAATCTCATAGCATGAACTGTTCATGTCTGAATGTGTTAGGCTGGCTTTTCTTTCTTTTCATTCTATATTCTGTTCTCTACATTGAACCACAGAAATCTTTTTATCTGTGTGTTCTGGAAATGAATTTCTCTTTCTCTTAGAAAGAGTTAAATATATATATATATATTTAAATACATTTACTAGAGAAGGCAATGGCACCCCACTCCAGTACTCTTGCCTGGAAAATCCCATGGATGGAGGGCCTGGAGGGCTGTAGTCCATGGGGTCGCTAACAGTCGGACACGACTGAGCAACTTCACTCACTTTCACTATCTCTTCATATATATATATATATACTTAATATAATATGTGTACATAAAAAAAGAGAACATCTTATCCTTGATTGATGCCTACAAATGGCCATTTTGCACATATATGGCTATAATAGTACAAATTAATATAGAACTTTAAACAGTTAAAATTGCATTGGCATTAATTCTATCACCAAGTTTATGTTTCACTAATTTTTCTATTAATTTCAATATTTAACCATATGTCATTAAGTTAGGCTCAATTTTATGTTTACATCTTGACAAACTAAGGTTCCTAAATAAAAAGAAATATAAACACTATAATTTAAATTTGTGTTGCTTCCTCACACAAAATTATCAAAAAAAAAAAAAAGAAGGCAGCATTTACCAAAGGCAGTGGGAATTCATGATTGCTGTGTTCAAGTAAAAGTTTTGGAATTTAAGAAGCACTTAGTTGCTGCATTAGGCCATTTAGGATGTTTCAACGTCTCAATTGACTGTAATTCCAATCTGTTCAAGTGCCCTGTTAATGACCTTCCCTCTCCAAGTAAGCAGAGGAATTCAATGTTTATACTTTAAAAAAAAATGTCTCTACCACAAACAGATTGAAGGACAGGTTCTTTTCATTGTATCTTTACTGTGGCAGGAGAGAGTAAATTGTTACCACGACATCAATTGAGAGAGACTAACCTTCAGTGGCTCTTAATGAAAGCCCTCATTGACTAAACAAAATCAACAGATCCAGGTATAAGAAAGGCACTTAAGTGTTTTCATTTCTTATTGTCTAACACTGAGTAATTATATTCATGAAGTCTAAACAAGCAGTGAAATTTACCCACACTTGCACTTTAAATTCGGTGACATGTAGTAAACAGGTCTCTAGGCTTCCTGTAGAAGTGTCACTCCAATATATAAATATATTCACATTTCTATGCAGAGCGAAAAAGTCGTAACATCTGGGGATGCTGTTACAAAGAAGTACCCTATTCAACTCCCACACCCAAAATAATCTAGAGGCCCAAAATATGCCAATATTTATTTGAAGCACCACCAAATTAAGAAGACAGCAAAACTTGTTTCAACTTCTCTTAAAGGAAAGAAAAGAGGCTACAGCTGACTGTTGGAATCTCATGTAAAGAGCCATTGTGCTTCAAAGACAAGTTGAGGTATTGCATTTAATATACAAGTCTTTAATGTCAAGCTCTAGGCATCTGATGTCATCTCTCTTTATGAGCATAAGAAAGGCATTTTGTATCTTCTAATATACTTATTCTCAGATGACTTATTTCCAGCAGTGTACAATATGCTCCTTCTAACCTAACCAGGAAAAATATTTCTTCTTTTTGTGTATAACATGATTTTGTATTCAAAGAGGCAAAAACCCTGGAGACAAAATATCAGTAATAATGACATAAAGTCCTGTAATGTTTCAAAAAAGTGTCAAACATATGTATAAAATTTTATACTTTTTCTGTTATGTTTATTCATAAATTTAAACAATGATATAGTGCAATTTCTTTATAGTATAAGTAAATACGCCATGAGTGTGACTCAGCTTTATCATATTAACAGTCATTCTCCCCATATATTTTCCACACAGTAAATGAACAGATTAAAAAAAAAAAAGGAAGGATAGTGTAGAGCAATAAATTATCTAAGCCCTTCAGCACAGAAGAAGTGAGCTAACTCACTCTTTTCACTGCCTAAACAGGATGTTTGCCTGTATACCACAGATAAAAATGAATCTTAAAAAGTGCAAGACAATGAGAAATTGTCACAAGGAATTTTACAACAAATGAAGGCTATCTGCCTGAACACAATAAAGTTTGTTCAGGCATTTTGTGTAGACCACTGTCAGCTTTCCACTTGACCAGGAGAGGAGGAACTGATCTGTGTGGCTGGAGAGAAAACGGGAAGGATGGGGAAGGAAGGACCTGCTGTGGAGAAGGAGAAAGGGAGTGAGTAACACAGGATGTAAGTAGGGAAATAGACTTGAACCAGACTGAAAATGCATGTTTTTCAGGTTTAGATTTTATCTGTAAGTCATAAGGAAACAATGGTGGTTTTTCAAGGTAAAGAGTTATTCTTGGCTTTGATCTTTCTGTCTCAAATTCCACCAGTAAATAACAAGTGTCCTGAAAAGAATGTCTCTATGATTTAAAGAGTTTATGAATATTTTAGAGGAAGTGGCTATTGTGATGGTCAATGGTAAAATTTCAGTAGAATCGAGAGAACATGGAAAGCAAAGGAAAAGCATCTTAGAAAGGGAAGTGGCTTGTGCAAAATCTGATTACGGAGAGTTAGTATACATTTAAGCAATGAGAACCAGAAGTGGGCTTGAGTTTGCAGTCACACTCTAAAATGTTATGGTTCAGAACACAAACTTTGGAGTCATCTAGACTTGAGTTCAAATTTCAGCACTTACACATGCTCTTGCTGAATAATCCATAGCAACAGAAATGTAATTCCACTGATCTATGCAAAAAAATAAAGGAAGGAAGGGAAAGGAGGAAAAAAGGAAGGAAGGGAGGGAGGGAAGGAAGGAAAAGAGAGAAAGAAAAAAGGAGAAGGGAGGGAGGTGAGGAGGGAGAGAGCTCGGAGAGCGAGAGAGTGAGGAAGGGAAGGGAAGAAGTGAACTTATCCACGGAAGTGGGATAGCCACTAAAGTACTGAAATAGAATCTTGCTCCAATGGCAGGAACCAGTAATCCCTGGTGAGTTTGCAACAGAAACTAATCACTAATAAATATTCTTTTCATATGCTGCCATCATCCATGTCTTTATTACTATACTCAAAATTTTTATTCAGGAAGAGTATCTGAAAAGTCTTGCTCCATCCTTGGCTGAAGAGTGTAAATCACCTTGAATGACATTTCTTCTAGGATATGCAGTTGAGTAGCTATTACCAGAAGATAGGGAATAAGTTGCATGCACTGGATGCCTGCTCGGCTGCTCAATCATGTCCAACTCTTTGAGACCCTATGGATTGTAGCCTGCCAGGCCCCACTGTCCATGGATTTCTCCCTGGAAATGGAGAAATCCCTCTCCCTCTCCCTCTCAATGGCAACTGAAATGAGTTGCCATTTTCTTCTCCAGGGGAACTTTCCCACCCAGGGATCAAACCTGCATCTCCTGCATTGTCAGGTGGGTTCTTTGCCAGTGTGCCATGAATTTTAGGGAATGAGTAGTGGATGACAAAACTAGTAAATTTCCAAAGCTACAAATATAATTTATCCTTACTAAGTCTCTGTTTAATGGGAATAGTATTAGTTATTTACTAATACTTTAGAGGGTTGGGATAATGAAAGAAGATAAAAGATGTAAAGTGCTGAACAATTTTTTATAGAAACTATATAACCAATGCTATTGTTTAGTCACTAAGTCATGTCCAACTTTTGGTGATCCCATGGACTGCAGTATGCCAGGCTTCCCTGTCCTTCACTATCTCTCAGGGTTTGTTCAGACTCATGTCCATTGAGTTGGTGATGCCATACAACCATCTCCCTTCTCTTCCTGCTCTCAGTCTTTCCCAGCATCAGGGTCTTTTCCAATGAGTCAGCTCTTTTCATCAGGTTGCCAAAGTATTGGAGCTTCAACTTCAGCATAAGTACTTCCAATGAATATTCAGAGTTGATTTCCTTTAGGATTGACTGGTTTGATCTCTGCTGTCGAAGGGACTCTCAAGAGTTTTCAGCACCACAATTGGAAAGCATCAATTCTTTGGTGCTCAGCATTCTTTATGGTCCAACTCTCACATCTATACATGACCACTGAAAAGAAACCATGGCTTTGACTATACAGGCCAATGCTATTAGCAATTTTCATTATGAGGAGTATTAGAGATGATCCTGATTTAAAAGGACTGAGAACAGATTATAGAAGGATATAATGTTAAGCTAAGGGCTTTGAACTTTAGGCTCAGTGATAAGAATCTGCCCAGAATGCAGGAGACCTGGGTTTGATCCCTGTGTTGAGAAGATCCCCTGGAGAAGGTAATGGCAACCCACTCCAATATTCTTGAGACTCCCATGGACAGAGGAGCCTGGTGGGCTATAGTCCATGGGGTTACAAAAAGTCAGATACGACTGAGTGACTAACACTTTTACTTTCGAGGAGTTTGAATTTCATCTTGTAGCTAAGAGGCAGATTTTTGTTTTGTTTACTTTTGATCAATGTATGAACATAGCACAGATCATAAGTATACCACTTGATAAATTTTTACAAATGAACATATTTCTACCATCTAAACAGAAAGCAAATCAGAACCCAAAATCTGTCCTTATGTATGGGTCAGGCTTTAAGCATGAAGGTTCATTTACAAAAGTAATATTTAATAAAGGGAAATCTGTCAGTGGGGTGCAGATTAGAAACAAATTGATGAAACTTAATATGTGGATAAAGTTATATAAATATCAGGGAAGCCCAAATATTAGGCAGAGACACATAAAATAGCTTTGAGTATGGACCGGCTAAAAGTGAGGATACCATTGACACAATTAGAAATTCAGAAAAAAAGCCAAATTTTGGAACAAAAATAGGTTTATTTGTTCTTTAAAATATTTTCTTACTATAAAATCAAACACATACACTAATTATGGAAATCAATGGAAAATACAATAAAAAGAAAGTAGAAAAATGAACAAGAACTACTCTGTAGCCTATGGTGTGTACTCTCTCTTTCTCTCACCCAATATATATTTGTGTGTGTGTGTGTTTAAAATATTGTGTTACATTCTATATACCATATCATTGCCTATATTTTTTATTTAACATAATATAAGCTTAACGCAAACCTACCATGACCATAAATATATCAAGAGCATCTTTTCACATCAGTTATAAAACTGCATTTATTTGACTATATAATATTTTATTGTATGGATATGCCATAATTTTTAAATAATCATCTTCTGTTACACAATTAAATTATTTTTGTATACATTTATATAAACCATGATGTGAGATACATATATGTATACATATCTGATACAAATCATACATTTCTTACCCTAAAATATAGGCCCAGAAATGAAATTACTGGTTTATATTCACTACAGTATATTAAGGCTTTTTGATACATATTGCCAAATTTCATTTAAGAAAGTTTTGTCAAGTTACTCTTCTGTCAACAGTATATAAGAGTGACCATTTCCTTACAGTCTTGCCAGTAGTCTCTACTATAATTTTTAAAATAATCCTTGACAACATGATAGATTGTAAATGGTATGCCTTTTTTTGTTTTGATTTGAATTTCTCTGGTAACTAGTGATTTTGAACATTTTATGCTTGTTAGTCATTTTTCTTTTTCATTTTGTGCATTTCTTGTCTGCATCTTGACATTTTTTATTAGAGTATATATTAATTTTTATTTTAAACATGTGGACTTAGAAGTAAAAGTAAGATGATAGGGAGGAAATGACTAAACATGTGAAGATATTCTAATGGTCTTGTGAGAAAGGTCAGAAAAGGAAATGTGAGTTTAGTTTTAGCACAAGACAGGAGTATTTAAAGCCATAAGTGTAAACATTTTATTAAGTGTGTAAAAAGAAGAGAGCAAAGAGCCAAAGACTTATTCTTAAAAAAACATCCACAGCCTGAGCACAAAAATGAAGCAGAATGACTCAAAGAATAGAAGGGAAATGAAGATAACATTGTTTATGGAAACATGTAAAACTGTTTTTCAATGGAGAATATCAAATGTTTCAGGCAAGAAGGATATGAAATAAGATCTGATGACAGGTAGTGAGAAGATCCTAGATGACCCAGAGTGAGGCAGCCAACAGTTAAGCCTAGTATTGAATGATTTCTTACATGTAGAGTTTCTTTCTTGCTTCATTGAGTTTGGCACTGTCCACTGTGGCCCTGTGCAGTTGTCACAACTGGGCAATGAATTTGATAGATGCCAACAGACTTTGCAGAGTCGGGGAGACAGTGTCAATCCCAGCCAGGGAAAATATTTCCTGGTATCCAGAGACCCTTAGAATGAGTACCATGTTAAGCCTTCAAGAAGCTCTCGTGGGGCTTTGTGACCCTCCTGTCTCCCCCAACTCACTAGTTACAGCTTCTGTTTACCCATCAGGTGGAGGAAACTATTAACAATTGCTGCTTTTCTCTAATTATTTAGCATAACAGAAGGAAAGTTCAGTTTCTAAGTTCTGTGACCACCAGATATAGACTTAGAACCTGCAGGTTTTCAGATTATTTATATTTCATTTCACCATAATTCTTGACTTTTAATTAATCATACTTAAAATGTAAGAATATTTTCCCTGTGTGTCATTTTTCTATTTCCTTGCCTTCTCTTTTCTTTTATTTTCATCTTTCTCTTTTTTAAAAAATACAGTTCCTATACTAAGAATTATCAGATATTTCAGATAGACACAAACACAAAAAATTCAAGTTTCTGAAAAATTTCAGAAATAGCTTAAGGAATTTTGAATGATAGCATTAGTAATTACTTCTACCTCATTTTAGATATCCTTACCCCACTCCATTTCTGAAACTCAGAATTTGCGCTATATAGCAGGAAAGCACGTGGTCAATCTGAATTCAAGTCCAGCCTTACCATTTAATAATAGCTCCAAGACCCTGGAGAAGTTATCTAAACTCTCTTGGCCTCGGTTTCTTCATCTATACCCCTGCTTAGTTGCTAGTTGTGTCTGACTCTGCGGCACCATGGACTGTAGCCCACCAGGCTCCTCTGTCCATCGAATTTTCCAGGCAAGAATACTGGCTTGGATTGTCATTTCCTCCTCCAGGGGATCTTCCCCACCTAAGGATTGAACCTGAGTACCCTGGGTCTCCTGCATTGGCAGTTGGATTCTTTACCACTAGCATGACTTTATCTATAGTGTGGACATAAAAAAAAATTTATCTCACAGAATTATTAGGAGAAAATATGTAAATTTGTTAGCACAAGGATTGTTCTGGATAAACATCAGTTCTCCACTTCATGTGAATGTAGCTGAAAATTCAAATAACAGAAGCCTAAATGTTGAATTATGTCAATATAGTATCATCATGCATAAACAACTTTAAACAATCTGTTTAAAATTGTATGATATGTTCCTTCATTCTCTCAATTTATAATATATATTTCTCTTAAATTTTTGACAGTTTTAAAATAGCTCAGTGTTTTTCATTCTCATACTCTATTTATATACGTGAGGTTCTTGAAGAGTCTTTTCCTCTTCTAACAGAAGCCTCTAGTAAGTTTGAGCTCCAAAAAGTTACTAAAATTGGTCAACTCTAGAGTCAGGTACAGCAGCAACAATTACACCTACTTTGCATGCAATACTCCCATGCAAGCAAAAGGAAAACTTTATCTTTTGAACTGTAGTACTATGTCAGCTAAAAATTGTATTGATACTGACTATGGATAAGTTCATTCATTTATAATTTACTTGGGTCATATATCTATTTACAGATAATCAATAGCTACAGGTAAATTAATCATAGAACACTGTAGCCAAAGGTAAGCGGGTATGTATAATACAGGGACCTCAGCTTGGTGCTCTGTGATGACCTAGAGGGATGGGATGGGGTGAGGGAGGAAGTGTATGTATATATAATGGGTGATTCATTTTGTTGTGCAGCAGAAACTAATACAACCTTGTAAAGCACTTATACTCCAATAATAAAAGAAAAATAACAATGAAAAAAGTTAAAGGAGTAGTCTACAGAAAATCATCTTGCAGCCCAAATGCAGATTTTGTCCCAGAAGTATGAAGCTGAACAGTAGCAATGTGGGAGCAACTTGGTCCATTGTATGTAGATGCAGCCAGCAAGTGTTCTCTTGGTCTGTTTTGGCTCCTTCCTACCATTTACAGGGTAGATGGAGTAGTTAGAGGGGGCCTCTTGGTACTGAAGATGGACTGTGGTCTCCTCACCCAAGCAAAAGCAACACAGGAAGTGTAATGACAAAACAGTCTTAATACTGTGAGCTGCACGTCCCTGAGGTTTGAGAGAACATCAAGAGACTTCCCTTTTGTCCTTCATGAAATCAGCTTGAAAATAGGGTTGAATCCAAACAGTTCATAATCAGCCATCTCCTTCCCCTGAATAAATGTTCTTTTGTAAAGCAAAATTGACTGTCCTTTTTACGCATTAATAGTGTCTTAAAAGTTGGCAGAAGCTAGATCTATTTTGTTTCTGATGTTATCTTTTCAAAGGCTGAGTCTTAAATGTTTGGGAATTTTAGTTCACAAAAAAACATCTTATTTCCTGTACATCTTACAGTGAGTTCTTTTTATAATGAAATCTATGATAAAGTTTAATAACATCAATATTTCTCAGCAATTAATGAATTCATAATAAAGATCTGGGGAAAAAACTATACAGGGTATGTGTCTGGAACTAATTATCTATTAAAGAAGAATAGGTTTTATGAGTAAAAAGAATAAAATTATTGTGAGTTGGGAAATAATAGAAGGGAAACAAAAAGGGAGAAAGAGACAGATGGAAGATGGCAGAAAGTAGAAAAGAAAGAATAAACAAACACATAAAGGTAGAAATAGTATATGATGCATAGTGGAGAGAGAAGCACCTATTTAAACTAGGGCAGTAATTTTGTCTTAGGATTTGTTTTTTGTTCATAGATTGGACTAGAGAGGAAAGAAAAAGGCTTCAAGACTACTATCTTTTAAATAAAATATAGGGCACTTATTTAAATTTGAATGTAAGGCAAATATTATTTCATTTTTTATTTTATTGAAGTATAGCTTATTTACAATGCATTAATTTCTGCTATACAGCAGTGATTCAATTACACATAGGTGGTGGTTTAGTTACTAAGTCATGTCCAACTCTTTGCAACCCCATGGACTGTAGCCCGCCAGGCTCCTCTGTCCTTGGGATTTCCCAGGTAAGAATACAGGAGTAGGTTGCCATTTCCTTCCCCAGGGGCCCTTCCCAACACAGGGATCAAACCCAGCTCCTGCATTGCAGCCAGATTCTTTACTGACTGAGCTAGGAAAGAATCCCCAATTATACATACACACATATTCTTTTTCATTGTGGTTTATTATAAGATATTGAATACAGTTCCCTGTGCCATATAGTAGGACCTTGTTTATTCATCCTATATATAATAGCTTGCATCTGCTACTCACAAACTCCCAATCCATTCTGCTCCTACTACCCCTTCCCAGGCAACCAAAAATCTGTTCTCTATGTCTGTGAGTCTGTTAATATTCTATGGATAAGCTCATTTATGTTACATTTTTGATTCTGCATCTAAGTGATATCATAGGGTATTTGTCTTTCTGATTTACTTCACTTAGTATGATAATCTCTATGTTCATCCATTTTGTGTAAATGGCATTATTTAATTCTTTTTTGCGGCTGAGTAGTATTCCATTGTGTGTATATGTGTGTGTGTGTGTACGTCTTCTTTATCTGTTGATGGACATTTATGTTGCTTCCATGTCTTGGCTATTTTAAATAGTGCTGCTGTGAACATGCGGGTGCGTGTATTCTTCCAAATTATAGTTTTTGCCCAGGAGTGGGATTACTGGATCATATGGCAACTCTACCCTCAGTTTTTTGAGGAACTTTCATGTTGTTTTCCATAGTGACTATAGCACTGAATGCAAGATGAATTTTAAATGTATTAGTATAACCAAAACAATATAGGCCGTATTTTGGCTATGCCGTACACTTAGGCTAAAAGAAACTGTGTTTTTAATCTGAGATTCTAATTTAACTGAGCCTTTAACCTGAAAATGCTAAATAAAAACTACAAAAAATCTGTTAGTCTTTTAAAGTTAGTTAAGTTATATTGTACAAAGACATACATTTATAGTAGAATTACATTAACAGATGTAATTTTGGTCTAATTTCAAGTCTTGTGTAAACATCATAGAATTTTGCTTTACATTGATACAGGAATAACTCATTTTATTTCTTTATTTGTAAAAAGACTCAATTTCAGAAAACTTTTGTTTTTAGATTATATATCTATTATATTGAGTTATGTGCATACATGCTAAGTCACTTTAGTTGTGTCTGACTCTCTTTGCAAACCTATGGGCTGTAGCCTACCAATCTCCTCTGTTCATGGGATTCTGCAGGCAAAAGTACTGCAGTGGGGTACCATACGGTTCTCCAGGGGATCTTCCTAACCCAGGGATCTTGTCTCTTATGTCTCCTGCATTGGCAGGCAGGTTCTTTATCACTAGCACCACCTGGGAAGCCCATATTGGGTCATATCATTTACTGACGCTTTGTTTTTTAATAATGGAAACTGAAAGTCCAAGCCAAAAATATCACACCATGCACAAATGACATGAAGCTGGAATCCTGCTTTTTTGTTAAAGCATTTTGTTGAAAATGAAACAAGATAGTACATGAATAGCCCTTTGTTGCAGAAGTGAATTTCAATAGAGCAGGTATATAATACTGTTAATCACTTCAATGGTGTTATAACACAATCTTTCCAAGTCAACTTCCTTGATTTAAGTAATATTGAAAAGGCTACTTGACTATCAACTAGCTCTTATCAAACAATGTTTTGATTAGAGAAACTGAAGAAATAATTCACAGGACATTCACAGGTGCCTGTTCATAATATAAGTGGTATCAGTGCTTCCTATTTTCATTTGGTCTCTGACCTGGAGAGGATTGAAAAGAATTTCTCATATAAGTCCAAGCAAGAAGTTTGGTGTTTGCTTGTTTTAAAATCCTGTAATAGAAACATCATCTATGTTTCATTCTTTAAAATAAGATCAGAGCAATTCAGCTTCTAAATTATGTGATTATGCCATATGAGTGAAGTCTCCATCAGAAACAAAATACAGTAGCTGTTCCATCCTCTCAAGAACCTGCCACCACCCTAATGTGAAATTATTTTCAAAGACAGAGTACATGCATATATATTATCCCTTGCTGTTGTTGTTGTCTTGTCTCTAAGTTCTGTTCAACTCTTTTGCCACCCCATGGACTGTAGGCCACCAGGCTCCCCTGTCCATGGGATTTCCCAGGCAAGAATACTGGAATTCTGAGAATACTGTGTTGCCATTTCCTTCTCTGGGGAATTTTCCCAACCCAGGGATCAAATCCTGTATTGGTGGGCAGATTCTTTACCACTGAGCCATCAAGGAAGTCCTGAATATTGTCTCTAAATGTCCACCATTAAGATATGCCCATAAGAACAGTTGGGAGGAATATAGCCTATGGCTTTTTCATCATTAACACAGTGGCTTAACATATTACATAACTTTTAAGGGTGAGCCAGAATGTCTGTAGACTGTGTAGACATTCAGTCTATACAATAGGAAGAAGAGAGAACACGTCAGCAAAGACCAGCAAGCTCATGTGTGGAGAGTGGAGGAAAGGAAAGGCCTGAACTGACCACTGGAATGAGGATTCACGAGCATATGGAGTCACATAAATAAAGCACTGCAGAAGATGAACTAGCTGCGTCCCTGCAAACATCAGAACTCTTAGTTAACCTAGGATCAAGTCTTACTACTCTCTCCAACTCCATTTAATCTGTCTTTCCCTGGCCTTTTGTCTTTGATCCTCATCTCATCTCTACCTCTGTCTTATTTACAACAGAGAGAAAGTAAGCAAGTAACCAGGCTGAAATAATTCCTTAATGATATCATTAAGATCACAGAGCTAGTAAGTCAGCACTGAAATTTAAATCCAGGTCTACCTGATGCTAAACAAACATGCTTTCTATTGCACACTGCTGGTGAGAGGGAAGATAAGGAATGAGAAAGGTTGTGGAAGGAAGGGATTTTGATAAAGAGTATGTCTCTAGTATATTAAGTGAAATTCACTCATTCAATTTATATATACTGAACCTTAGCCAGTTTCCATTCAAATTAGGGTCAGGTTAAATTCTCAAGAAAATATATTCATATAAATTATAATGGAGCAATATTTCTAAAGTCATGTATTGACTTTTCCTTTCTGCATCGGTCTTTCTCTTTATACCACTTTATAGTACATTTTATAGTCTTTTTAACTCTATTCACTCTACTAAATATAATCTTTAACAATTCTGTTTGATTGTATATACATTTTGATATTGGTTTTATAATGAAAGCTAAAAGTTGTTTTTTCTGCTTTCATTTTTCTTTGTATCACTCTAGATAAGGATATAAATTTGAATTATTACCCCAAACATATTAATATTTCAGGTTTCTTTGTTTTATTCATAAAGTGCTTTAAAATCTACTTCTGTTCTTCTTTAAAAGGACATTCTTTTAAAGACAGACCCCCCGCCCCCTATATTCCTAGTAATAAAGTCCTGTCTGCTGAATAGGACCTGAATTTTCCCTAAATTACCCAATGCCTCATCTGGAAGTACCTCAGTCATTCCTCTGGGTGATGTCAACCAAGTAACTTAAAATTTTAGGCAACAAGTAAATTTTACTGCTTTGAACTTGATAGTATTTACTGTATCTCTGTGTTTTCAGGCTTAAATATTGATTTGGAAAGCTTTAATTTTTAATTTTTTTCCTCAGTTACAGTACATATGCTTGATCTTCTGGTCTACTTTGTTAGAACAATCAACTGTAACTACTTGAAAGAGACATCTCAGTAGTTACATAGCACATATATCTGAGGTACCTTCTCTTTTCTTTTCTGTCTTGAATCTACCCTCTGTTCTCTCTTTTTATCTTTCTTTTCCTTCTCTAGAGAATCTTTTGTGAAAGAAATGTTTCAAAGTCCATCTTGAATTTCAGCCTAAGTAAATAAGGACTCATGATAGCCTCCAGCTTATAATTACTTTTTTAAATAGAAATGTAATCCTTGGCTGTTAGTATTCCTACCACATTTATTTAACATTGGTGAATAATTTGCTTCAATCTAAAAGAAGCTGAATATTTTGTATCCTTCTTCATTTATAAGAGCTGAATATTCAGCTCTGTAGGATTTGACACATCACCATATGTCTTTTTTTTCCAGAATTCATATTATTCATCTGTTGTGTAGTTGCTATGTAGCTTTAGAGTTAGATGTACCCACGGGTTAACAAACCTACTAAAGTTCCCTTGTTTTTAAAAAAACAGTTTTATTGGGATATAACTCACTTATTATAGTTCGCCTATTCAAAGTGTAAAATTCAATGGATTTTAGTATTTTCATAGTTTTATGTAACCATCACCCCAATCAATTTTAGAACATCTTCATCATCTCAAAAAGAAACCCTAAACCTCTTAGCTATTACCCTCACTGCATCTCCTACTCATTTACCTCTACCCCCACCCCTGAGCAACCACCAATCTGCTTTCATTCTCTATATTTCCTTATTCTGGAATCATACAATATATGGACTTTGGTGATGGGCATCTTTCACTTAGGGTAACATTTTCAAAGTTTGACCAAACAGGCAAGTATAACAGTACTTCATTTCTTTCCATCACTAAAAAGTATTTCATTGAATGTGTATATCACATTTCTTCAGAACATGGATATTTGTATTGTTTCCACCTTTTGATTTTTATGAATAATCATGCTGTTAACATGCATATACATAAGGTTTAGTATAGATATGATTCCATTTCTCTGGATGTGCATCTGGGAGAGGAATTGCTGGGTCATAAGGTAATTATGTGTTTGTTGGAGGAAACACTAGACTGTTATCCAAAGCTGTTATCCAAACCTTTTACATTCCTACCAAAAGAGCTTGAGGGCTCTGATTTCTCTGTATTCTCACAAGAACTAATTAATATGGAACTTTTTGGTTCTAGCTATCCTGGTAGCTATGAAATAGTTTCTCACTGTGGTTTTGATTTGCTTCCCTTGCTTATCTTTCATGTGCTGTTTGGCCATTTTTATATATTACCTGGAGAAATATCTATTGAGATCATTTATCCATTTCAAGGTTTTTTGTCTTTTTATTATTGGATTGTAGGGGCTCTATATAGTCTAGATACAATCCCTTATAAAATATTTGTTTTGCACATGTTTCCCCTATTTGATGTCTTTTCACTTTCTTGATGGTGTCCTTTGAAAGCACAGAATTTTTTAATTTTGATGAAGTTGTTTGTCTTTTTTATTTTGTTGCTTTTTTATTCATGTTGCTGTATCTGAGAATCCTTTGCCAAATCAAGGTATTGACTATTTACCCCTGTATTTTCTCCTAAAACTTTTACCATATTAACTCTTACACTTAGGATTTTGATTCATTTTGAGTTAAGTTTTATATGGTGTGAGGTAAGGATCCAATTCCATTCTTTTCCATGTAGATATACAGTTGTCTCAATTCTGTTCTGTTGATTTATATATTTGTCCTTGTGCCAGTGTTACACTGTCATGATTACAATTGCTCTGTCATAAGCTTCAAAATTAGGAATTGTGTATGTGAAATAGATTGCCAGTCCAGGTCCGATGCATGAGACAGGGTGCTCAGGGCTGGTGCACTGGGATGACCCTGAGGGATGGGATGGGGAGGAAGGTGGGAGGGGGGTTCAGGATGGGGAACACATGTACACCCATGGCTGATTCATGTCAATGTATGGCAAAAACCACCACAATATTTAAAGTAATTAGCCTCCAATTAAAATAAAATAATTTTAAAAAATAAAGAGAGTTTTAAAAAAATTAGGAATTGTGAAACCATATATTTCATTCTTTTTTTGGATTATTTTGGCTAATCCACATCTCTTAGAATTCCATATAAAATTTAGAATCAGCTTATCAATTTCTACAAAAATGTCAGCTGGGATTTTGACAAGGATTGCACTGAATCTGTAAATCAGTTTAGGAAATACAATCATCTTAATATTAAGTTTTCTGATCTATGATCTATGCTTTAAAGTCTTTGTCAACTATATTCTGCAGCAAATTTTTTTTTCAATTTGCTCTTACTAATTTGCCTGCTATACCATCCTATAAACATTCAGAAATATTTCATTCCAATGATATACTTTCTCTCTTCACTGCTGCCATAGAAGGAAATTGATTTATATACTTCACTAATTTGAGATGTAAAGAAAACTTTTGGGCAGAGTATTAGTTATAAAAATCCACTACCACCCCTTTTACTCAGAAAAACCTCATATGCTAATGATATTTTTGTGTTGGATTATTAGCTATTCATATGCAGAAGCAACCAAAGGTAATGGTTCTACCTGCTACCTCACATTGTTTCTGCATTTCAGTGCTTTCTTGTACGTTGTGCAAGGGTTACACATATGTAGTTTAACATAGAAATTGGGTGGGGGTTGTATTTAAAAACTTGTTCAGTTTATATTCCATAAAATTTACTATTATTAAAGTATTCTACAGTTTTTGCATATTCCCAAACTCCACAATGCTCTCTTATTCCTATGTAAATCTCTCCTGTTCACTTTTGTATTATGCTGGATTTAATAATTCAGTGTCATATGCCAATAACTACAGAAATAAAACTTGAAATTATAACTTTCAGGTTTCCATTGTTCATCCATGAATTTAATATGCAGTTGGGGGTCTCACTTGAATTGTAGCTCTGAAAGCTTTGTAGCATGCCCACTTTTTCCATCAACCTGACACATAAGTGTGAAATTACATGTACTTCTTTTGAGCCTTCCATAGACGGTCTGAAACATACCAGAGAGATCAGAAGGAAAAAATCATGATAGTTTTGCACATTGTCTAAGATTGTATTGCAGCTAATGGCACTGGCAAAGTTGGTGGTCTGGTAATTAAGTAAGAATCAATCCACAGCTTGTGTGTTTGCATACAGTAGTTCTCAATGAGAAATCCTGAGTGGTCACTTGAACTTTGGTGGCAGAGAGCCAAATCCTTCTCTAAAATATGCACAGGCAATTCTTGCTGCCTTCAGCAAGCATAGATCTTATACTGAGTGGAATATTCTACCCTTTTCTTCTCTAAAGAAATACTGCAAACAATAATTTTTCAACACCCTAGAAAGCATTTGTAGAATAGAAAAGATAGATGTAAATAATGATGAAGGCCAATTCTCGTGTCACATAAAATGAATGTGAAAAAGGAACCAGATGAAATGACTGATTTATCTCTCTTTTATGCAAGCTTATGTTTAAATAATTACATCTCAGTTGCTTAAAATGTTTTCTTCAACTGACTTGAAAAGCAGCTCCAAATTCATTTAATTTTAGCCTTAAACAACTGTGTTGTTGCTGATAAAACATCAACTTAAACTGTGGGTTTCCTACTTCATTATCTGAGTAAATACAACTTACAAAACCTACTTATGTGCAGGGAGGGGATAAACTCAAGTTTTGATCTAATCTTTGTTCTTTTTAAATGTCTGTGACAAAGATCATTTTAACTTCTTGGGTTACTTCTTTCAGCTCTTCCTGTTACTCCTGAGTAACTACTTCAATGTGATAAACAATTTAAGCATAATCCTTTGATACACTGGTCCTACAGTATTCATGGTATGTACTGATCTTTCTTTCGAAAGTAGTTCAGATTTCAAGTCCAAATGATAACTCACAACAGAAATTTAATTTTGTTATTGATAAAGGAGAAAGAAAAAGTAAATGAAGATTTAAATATATTCAGCACTCAGTAGAAATAAAATATACTTCAAATGTTAGAATTTATATTATAGTAAATTTATGTATTATTGGGTGAAATAAGTGTACAAAATAATGACTGATTCCATGAGAATATTAAACATTAATTTGCAGCATTAAAATCCACTTAATTTTCTGATCCATGAAATGGGGATAAAGATAACCCATTAATTATTAGATCATGGTGAATATTAGGCAAGATAATGCACAAATTTTTATTTGGAATAGTATGTCATGTACTGTGGTCTTATTAGAGAGAATAACTATCATTTTAGAATATGTGTAATAGTATATCCTTGTAGCACTAAACAGACTGACAAATTTTACTACAACCCTTCAACACAAAGGCAATTTTGAAATTTTATTTCGAAAGTATTTTTAAAAGAAGCAAATTTAGCCATATGTAAAATAGACAGCCAATGGGAATTTGCTGTTTGACTCAGGGAACTCAAACAGGGGCTCTGTAATAATCTAGAAGGGTAGGATGGTGAGTAAGATGGAAGGGAGGTTCTGGAGGGTGTACCTATGGCTGATTCTTGTTGACGTTTGACAGAAAACCACAAAATTCTGTAAAGCAATTATCCTTCAATTAAAAAAGTTAAGTGGCTATATATACATATATGTGTATATATATATATATATGAAGTGCAAAAAAAGAAGCAAATTTAATTTCAATTTATTTGCAAAAGAAGGAAATACTGCATTAAAAATATATTTTATGCAATAAGAAATAGTAAAAGGAAAGTATTCAAAAAGATATGCAGAGGCCAACAAATATTAATGATATCTTGTAGTAAAATATAGGCATCTAAGTTATTTTATCATGCCATACATTTGGTGCATAAATCCCACAGAGAAAGGAATGGCAACCCACTCCAGTATTCTTGCTAGGCAAGTCCCATGAACAGAAGAGCCTGGTGGACTACAGTCCATGGGATCACAAAGAATTAGACATGGCTCAGCAACTAAACAACAGCAATATCTTCTTTGGTACTTCCCTGCTTCTTGTTTCTACTTTCAGTTTTACAAAATTATCTATATAATCACCATTCGCTGAACTCTACTATATATCAGACACCATTGAGGAACTCATTGATTTTCCCAGGAAACACTCAGACACAAAAGTATACTGTGACAAGTGCAAAACACACATATTTATACTTATATATGGGTCCAAACTAGTCGGAGTCTTTCCAACTTCCTTCACCCCCCACCTGCCCCATCCCCTGCAATATGTGCAAGATGGCTGGGAAATATAAACAAAGCAATTTTAATGTTTGATAAATATGACTGTGTCTACCACAGAATGCTTCAGAAGGGAGATGAAATCTGGGCCTTAAAGACTGACTGAGCCAAATTTTGACAAATGAGATTGTGAATAAAGGACATTATAAGTAGGGGAAAGAATGAAAGCACAGAGGCAAGAAAACCTCATAGTATTGGATGTAGAAATGTTCATCATTTCTGCTGTGGCTAAGACATAGTTATTCTGCCAGTATCTGTTCTTTTCTTGTTCTATAGTTGTAGAAAAGTGAAAGTGGAGAGTGAAAAAGTTGGCTTAAAGCTCAACATTCAGAAAACGAAGATCATGGCATCCAGTCCCACCACTTCATGGGAAATAGATGGGGAAACAGTGGAAACAGTGTCAGACTTTATTTTTCCGGGCTCCAAAATCACTACAGATGGTGACTGCAGCCATGAAATTAAAAGACGCTTACTCCTTGGAAGGAAAGTTATGACCAACCTAGATAGCATATTCAAAAGCAGAGACATTACTTTGCCAACAAAGGTTCGTCTAGTCAAGGCTATGGTTTTTCCTGTGGTCATGTATGGACGTGAGAGTTGGACTGTGAAGAAGGCTGAGTGCCAAAGAATTGATGCTTTTGAACTGTGGTGTTGGAGAAGACTCTTGAGAGTCCCTTGGACTGCAAGGAGATCCAACCAGTCCATTCTGAAGGATACCAGCCCTGGGATTTCTTTGGAAGGAATGATGCTGATGCTGAAACTCCAGTACTTTGGCCACCTCATGTGAAGAGTTGACTCATTGGAAAAGACTCTGATGCTGGGAGGGATTAGGGGCAGGAGGAGAAGGGGACAACAAAGGATGAGATGGCTGGATGGCATCACTGACTCGATGGACGTGAGTCTCAGTGAACTCCGGGAGTTGGTGATGGACAGGGAAGCCTGGCGTGCTGCGATTCATGGGGTCGCAAAGAGTCGGACACGACTGACTGATCTGATCTGATCTGATAGTTGTAGAAACTATAGCTGAATCTAGATTTGGCTAAAGAATTTATTGTGTAGCCTCTTTTGCATCTGGGGATTACCATGAGAGTAAATTCTTATCTATGAAATGTGAAAGAAGTGATATATGCAATGTGTGGGATGTGCTACTAGAGGAAAGGAATATGTCTTTCTTCTCTCTTCTTTCCATCACACTTGCCTATAGATTCCTTGGGAAGTAATTTCAGTCACATGTCTGAAAACAAACGTTAGCAATGGCAGAGCAAGAAGACAAAAAGAAGAAGAAACCTTGATACCATGAAACTGTCATACCTTTCCTGGCTAGTTACCTAGAAGGAGAGAAATAAAATTCTCTTCTGTTTAGGCCATATTCTCTTTTTTTTGACAAGTGGGGTGGGTTGATCAGTAGGCAGTTGTGCTGCTGTGGGGGTTGATGCAGAGGCCATAGATTTCTTTTTCAAATGTTTCTTTCAAGTGATTACACTGGGGATTGGATGTGGACAGGGGTGACTTCGATTCTCCTTTAAAACACTTCTGTATTTGTGAAAATGTTCTTCTTAAGCCAATTTCTTTTGGAATCGCTTTCTACAGCAAACAAGCCTGTATCCTAATATAGACTCTTCTAGCCGTCTGTGGGGTCGCACAGAGTCGGACACGACTGAAGCGACGCAGCAGCAGCAGCAGCAGCAGTTAATATCAGTTCTCTCTCTCTTTGTGATATCTTTATAGCTATGAAGAGCTTTGCAATGAACATACAATTATAAGTTTAAAGCTGCAAATGCAAAAAATAACCCTGCTTTGAGGTTGATTACTCTCCCAATGTCAAGTTGTGAATATATAGATTAAGCAGTACATTTCATTTCAAAGGTACTGCAGAGAATTTCAAATTCCTATGCTGTAGGATTGGATGCATATAGTACAATGAAATAGGTTTAAAGGGATAACCTTCATGCTTCAGTAGAACTCTGAGTTGTCCTGTTTGAAAGCATATCTGCATATCAATGTAAGATGACTCTATTACATGATAGAAAACAGAAAAAAAACATATTATATTGTTGGGTAACAAAAAGGAAAGGGTGAGGAGTAACTGAAGAAAATTAAAAAGGAAAGAAAACCACCTTTTCAGGAACTTGTAGTGAATTTGGAGGCCATAAGTCACAAATTTCAGATTTTGTTCACTTCCAGGGTGAACAAAATCAACTGTCCAGATAGTGGAAGAACAAGAAGTATAGAAATGTCAGGGAAACCAAGTTGGAAATGAGTAGCTAAAAACACAGAGATGTTATTAATATTTCTTCTCTTTCAAATGAATGGGTATCTCTTCATATTAATTGGATATTTAATATTTGTGGCTCGTCTGGTAAAGAATCCACCTGCAATGTGAGAGACTTGGATTCAAACCCTGGGTTGGGAAGATCCCCTAGAGAAGGGAAAGGCTACCCACTCTAGTATTCTGGCCTGGGGAATTCCATGGACTGTATAGTCCATGGGGTCACAGAGTTGGACACGACTAAGTGACTTTCACTTCACTTCACTTCACTTAATATTCCATGAGATTAATTATCCAGAGAATATGTGTTGACACAAGTACTATGAATTCTATAGCAATAGTAAGTAAAACGGTCATATTATAACTGTTAAAGTTTTATAAGGACTAAGTGAGCCATTCCACATAAATTGCTTAACATGATGGTTAGTATATAGTAAGTACTTAGTGAATTTTAAAAGACAATCCAGATTATGAACCGGGTTTAGAATTTGGAGCATCAAAGAAAAGAGATACAGAATTGGATTTTTTTTTCAGCAAATTAGGCACAAATTTGGTTTGTAGTACTCTTACCACATATCTGTAAATCAATTTCTCATCTCAATGCATTGTTTTCTTTTATCATTTTTCCACTGGGAAATGATACTAAATATTAGTGTATTTTTTTTTTTTTACTTATGGCTGTTTTAAGCCCCATTTTTAATTAGCTGCAGATAGAAAACTTTCAGAGAAGGCGATGGCACCCCACTCCAGTACTCTTGCCTGGAAAATCCCATGGATAGAGGAGCCTGGTAGGCTGTAGTCCATGGGGTCGCAAAGAGTTGGACACGACTGAGTGACTTCCCTTTCACTTTTCACTTTCATGCATTGGAGAAGGAAATGGCAACCCACTCCAGTGTTCTTGCATGGAGAATCCCAAGGATGGAGGAGGCTGGTGGACTGCCGTCTATGGGGTTGCACAGAGTCAGACATGACTGAAGTGACTCAGCAGTGACTTAGCAGAAAACTTTCATGGTTTCCAAAGTAAATCATTAAATAATACATCACATCTGAATTTCAGCTTTTTCATGCTGCTTCATACTCTTATAAAGTGAAAAAACAAACAAAACAAAACAAAAAAAACTGAGATGCTCTCAGTATAAAGGAGCATATTGTGCAATGTGTCATGCTAAGAGATGTAGGTTTTATGTACATTACATTAAACACAATATTAGGTCAATTTTTTAAAAGAATGGCAATGTTATAAATATATTATGTCATTTCTACCTTTAGTGTTCTAGTCTATAAAATAGGAATAATAAATAATCCTATGATTTCAATCCATTCCTATCACCTAGTTGTCATCACTACCACCTACCTACCAACTTGTTAGATGGTTAATTTGGAAATAAAATACACTAAGGGTATTTTTACTGGTATATTTGCCAGTACATAGGTGAGCAATAGACTAAAAGCACATTAACTTTGAATAAGGAAAAAATGGCCTTCCCAGATGGCTCAGTGGTAAAGAATCTGCCTGCCAATGCAGGAGATGCAGAAGATGTGGGTTCAATCCCTGGGTCAGGAAGATCCTCTGGAGAAGGAAATGGCAACCCACTCCAGTATGCTTGCCTGGGAAATCCCATGGACAGTGGAGCCTGGTAGGCTACAGACCAAGAGATTAAGAAGAGGTGGCAAGAATACACAGAAGAAGAAAGGTCTTAATGACTCAGATAACCACAATGGTGTGGTCACTCACCTAGAGCTGGACATCATAGAGTGTGAGGTCAAGTGGGCCTTAAGAAATATTACTATGAACAAAGCTTATGGGAGTGACAGAATTCCAGCTGAGCTATTTCAAATTCTAGTGCACTGGGACGACCCAGAGGGATGGTATGGGGAGGGAGGAGGGAGGAGGGTTCAGGATGGGGAACACATGTATACCTGTGGCGGATTCATTTTGATATTTGGCAAAACTAATACAAATATGTAAAGTTTAAAAAAAAAAAAAAAGATGATGCTGTTAAAGTGTTACACTCAATATGTCAAAAATTTGGAAAACTCAGCAGTGGCCACAGGCCTCGAAAAGGTCACTTTTCATTCCAATCTTAAAGAAGGGCAATGCCAAAGAATGTTCACACTACCATACAATTGTGCTAATTTCGCACACTAACAAGGTTATGTTCAAAATCCTTCAAGTTAGGCTTCAGCAGTATGTGAACTGAGAACTTCCAGATTTACAATCTGGTTTTAGCAAAGGCCGAAAAACCAGAGATCATGTTGCCAACATTTGTTGAGTCATGAAGGAAACAAAGGAATTCCTGAAAAGCATCTACTTTTGCTTCATTGACTGTGCTAAAGCCTTTGACTGTGTGGATCACAACAAACTGTGGAAAATTCTTCAAGAGATGGGAGTGACTGACCACCTTACCTGCTTCTGAGAAACTTATGTGTGAGTCAAGAAACAGCAGCTGGAACTAGACATGGAACAATGGACTTGTTCAGAATTGGGAAAGGAGTATGACAAGGCTCTCTATTATCACCCTCCTTATTTAATTTCTATGCATCACACAAAATTCTGGGATGGATGAATCACAAGCTGAAATCAAGATTGCCAGGAGAAATACCAACAAACTCAGACAGGCAGATGATACCACTCTAATGGCAGAAAGTGACTGCAGCCATGAAATTCAAAATGCTTGCTCCTTGGACAGAAAGCTGTGACGAACTTAGTGTATTAAAAAGCAGAGACATCATTTTGCGGACAAAGGTCCATAGAGTCAAAGCTACGGTTTCTCCAGTAGTCGTGTACTGATGTGAGAGTTGAATCATAAAAAAGCTGAGTGCCAAAGAATTGATTCTTTCAAATTTGTGGTGCTGTAGAAGACTCTTGAAAGTCCCTTGGACTGCAAGGAGATCAAACCAGTCAATCCTAAAGGAAATCATCCTTAATATTCATTAGAAGGACTGATGCTGAAGCTCCAATACTTTGGCCACTTGATGTGAAGAGGTGACTCATTGGAAAAGACCCTGATGCTGGGAAAAATTGAAGGCAAAAGGAGAAGGAAGTTGCAGAGGATGAGATGGTTAAATAACATCACTGACTCAATGAACGTGAAGTTGAGCTAACTCCAGGAGATAGTGAAGGACAGGAGAACCTGGTGTGCTGCAGTCCATGGGCTCACAAAGAGTCAGACACGACTTAGTGACTGAACAACAACAAAGTAACATTCACAGATTCTAGAGATGAGGAAATGAGTATCTTTGGGGGAGACAATTATTTATCCTATCACACTCCTTGATATTAATTCCTGTGAGAAGTGCCAAAGTGAAAAGAATATCAATGATAATCTTTCCTAGGCTCCAAATCTTCCATTTGCTTGACATTGTACACCGCATGAAATATGAAGAGTTTACTATAGTCTAAAGGCCCCACATGATCTGACCGTCTGTAATCTCATCAACAATATCTAACACCACAAATCATTAATTAACTGTGTTCCAGACACATAAGACCTCTGCTGTTCCTTAAATATGTGAAACAGACTTTCATCTCAGGGCTTTCGTGTTTGCTCTTCCATCTACCTGGAAAGTTCAACCTTCAGATATTCACGTCTGTCTTCCCAATTGCACTCAGGTTTGTAATCAAATATCATCTAATTGCAGGTCTTCTGTGAGTACCCCATCTAAAATACCACCCTGTACTCAAACATCCAACCCTCACCCTCATCGCACTTTGTTATTTTTCTTAGTCCTCTATGTCCATCTGAAATAATATGTATTTAATTGCTTATTGTATTTTTCCACTTCAAGTACAGTATTCCGTTGTTGTTTTTCACTGTTATGTTCCCAGTACCTAGAATAATGTCTGACACGGAGACATACTCAAATATTTTTCTTAAAGTATAATAAAAGAGTAAATGTTGAATGAATGATTTCTGAACCACAGTCAACCAAGCACCCTCCTAAAAATCTTTGTGTTCTGTTTGCTATTGTCTTATTCTTTTCTTATTAAACATGAAATGTAAAGATAATTTATCATCTCCACAATAAAACAAAAACTATTTTTTACCATTTTATTGCAAATGCATATTACAAGACCAATATAACATTATAGGCTTGCCTAGATGACTGTTGACACTGTTTCTGTAGCAAACCATTTCCCAAATTAAAAATAAGTGACCTTTCAATACATTTTAAAAATATCATCTGTTTATAAGTTTGTAAGACTATTGGAACATACCTATTTGCATAAAAAATGTACAATGTGTATTTATAAATCAACTAGCACATTTGAATTCATGGGAGGTTGCTTATGTGAACAAACTGTGTTGAGGTAATGATAATAATATTTAGAATTACTGTAACACTTTACTAACACATTAATTACTGCTCACACTATCACTGCATTGTCATCTCTCCTTTACAGATTTAGAACCTAAGGGATAAGGAAGTGACTTGCCTAAGCCACTGAGGAACCTGGTGTTGAGATTAGAACTTAGTGATTCATGGCTCTTAGAATGTGTGCTACCACTAAGCCACACTCTTCCCTCTTGAGAGAAGATGTGTCAGCATGGAATTGTACTGTGGCAGAGATGTGAAATGGAATTATTACATATCTATCTAGTGGGAAGGTCTGGGGAAGAATCTACCATTGCTAACAGAGAGGCAAACCATATGACACCACCATATGTAGAAATCCCATTGACTATCCCTGCAAAGTAAAGCTGGGAGAAGTGAAAAATAGTCTGCATCATATAGAAAACACAGCCACCCCACACCCTTGGAAAAAGGAAATTAAACCTTCTTTGTTTGATTTAACCTCTAATAATATGGATAATTATCTAATAACTCACTTTCTTACTTCATGATTGTTTTGCAGATCCAGAATGTATAAGCAAACCCTGATCAGGTTTACTCATTAAATTGCTCATTAGATTTTGCTTACAGAGAAGAAGTAGTAGTTTCACATTCTTTCCCATTAATAGCATGCAAAAGACTTAAGGCTAGAGTCTGATTTCAACTATTAAAATTATACACAGACACGTGATTTTATTAAGCATTGATTCTTTATACTTTTCCTCTTAGAAGACACCCACACTTCTTTAAAAATAAGTTGGGCAAACACTAACTGTGAATGTGTTTTTGTTTTCTTAATGGAATATCAATGGGAGTTGTACACACAGATCACGAGTTGTACACATATTATTATCTCCAAATAATTAATATTTGTGTATTATTTCCCCTGGGCTGGTTATGCATGAATACAGAGGCACTGGTACTACTCATCACAAAATACAATGTTAGCTAGTTCCAGGGTGCCTTTGTGAATAGTCCCTGTCAGTGGTTGAAGGGCCCCCCCGAGGAAGCACCCTGCTGAGTCTCCTCCCGTCCTCCTCAGGGAGTATGTGCTAATTCTATCTTTTATTGGGAAAGCAGCCAAAGGCAGGAACAAGAAGGACAGCCCTGTATTCCTAGAGAGAGTAAGGTGCCAACAGTCAGGAATGGAGAAGAAAAATGTGAATTTTATAGAATAAGGATAAGGGAAACAGTGATTAGCGCCTCTACCTTTCCATTACAGTCAAAGAGGGAAGTTTCCCTCCTGTGATGGGCAGACAAGGCAACAGCATCCAGTTGCAGCCTTATGCTTGCACTATACACATGAAGTAGATTAGAGAAAGGATATCACTTAAAGGATATAAACTATGGGACAGGGGATGCAATGGACTCATTATCTGGCTATGTCTGTGTCCCACCTCTGCAAGATCTCACGAGCTATCAGGGCTATCTGCTTGCCTTTGACCTTGGAAGCTTGGCCAATAATTTAGTATCTATCTTTGAGGGGGGCTACCCTGGTGGCTCAGATGGTAAAAAAAAAAAAATCTGCCTGCAATGCAGGAGACCCAGATTTCATCCCTGGGTCAGAAAGATCCACTGCAGAAGGGAATGGCTACCCACTCCAGTATACTTGCCTAGAGAATTTTATGGACAGAGGAGCCTGGCAGGCTACAGTCCATGGGGTCACAAAGAGTCAGACACAACTGGGTAACTAACACACACACACACACACACACACACACACACACACAGAGGTTCATTAATAGAACTAGCTCTACAAGACATTTGGTTCTTATGAAGTGGGAAAAGTAGATTGTGGGTGGGGGAGATGCCTACTTTTAAACAGTTTTAAAAATGAGAGTAAGAAATATGTTCAATGGTAAATCAGTCTTCATAAAATGCTATCTTGTTGGGAAATACAACTAATTATGTGTCATATATAAGTTCACCTGAGCTGACTGCCTTTCTGAACATGATGCCTTCTCATTACAGTGTGAAATACATCTGCACAGTCATTTCTCAGTGCTTGCATTAACAGAAAGAGTGTGTGTTTAGTTGTGTCTGACTCTTTGTGTCCCCATGGACTGTAGCCCGCCAGGCTCCTCTAGCCATGGAATTTTCCAGGCAAGAATAATGGAATAGGTTGCCAACTCCTACTCTAGGATATCTTCCCAACTCAAGGATCCAACATACATCTCTTGCATCTCCTGCACTGGCAGGCAGATTCTTTACCACTATGCTGCCTGGAAGCCCACCTTTAAGAAAAGGAGCATACTAAACAGTTTTGAAAATACAACAGTTCTTTAAACAGCTGAAAACTTACTTCACTATTCTGAGAACATTAAATAGAATCTAAACGATCATTATGTATACAAATATATCAATGCCACAACAGAAGTGGCTTTCTCCTTTAAACATGTTACTTAAAGAATCCATAAAGTGAAGGAAAATTAATATTTAAAAAAATTCTTTTAAAATTAAAATCTCTCAGTTCCATGGTAACAATCTATTATAATGTTAAGCAGCAACCACATATATAAGTAAAGCAGTAATTATATGTATATTTAGATCAATATACAGTCCTCAATTTACTTAACAGAAAACATTGCAAAAATCAGAAATTCATGATGTTTTCCTTCATTCAATTCTGAACTTTAATTCCCCCCTCCCTTACTGGACATTTCATTGCACTCCAGAGAGAAGAAATACAGCTCCACCCACCAGAACACCGACACAAGCTTCCCTAACCAGGAAACCTTGACAAGCCACCTGTACAAACCCACACACAGCGAGGAAACGCCACAATAAAGAGAATTCCACAAACTGCCAGAATACAGAAAGGACACCCCAAACTCAGCAATTTAAACAAGATGAAGAGACAGAGGAATACCCAGCAGATAAAGGAACAGGATAAATGCCCACCGAACCAAACAAAAGAGAAAGAGATAGGGAATCTACCTGATAAAGAATTCCAAATAATGATAGTGAAATTGATGCAAAATCTTGAAATTTTTTTTAAATTTTATTTTATTTTTAAACTTTACATAATTGTATTAGTTTTGCCAAATATCAAAATGAATCCACCACAGGTATACATGTGTTCCCCATCCTGAACCCTCCTCCCTCCTTCCCCCCCCCAACCCCCCTGCCCCATACCATCCCTCTGGGTCATCCCAGGGCATTGAAATTAAAATGGAATCACAGATAAATAGCCTGGAGACAAGGATTGAGAAGATGCAAGAAAGGTTTAACAAGGACCTAGAAAAAATAGAAAAGAGTCAATATACAATGAATAATGCAATAAATGAAATTAAAAACACTCTGGAGGCAACAAAAAGTAGAATAACAGAGGCAGAAGATAGGATTAGTGAATTAGAAGATAGAATGGTAGAAATAAATGAATCAGAGAGGATAAAAGAAAAACGAATTAAAAGAAATGAGGACAATCTCAGAGACCTCCAGGACAATATTAAACACTACAACATTTGAATCATAGGGGTTCCAGAAGAAGAAGACAGAAAGAAAGACCATGAGAAAATACTTGAGGAGATAATAGTTGAAAACTTCCCTAAAATAGGGAAGGAAATAATCACCGAAGTCCAAGAAACCCAGAGAGTCCCAAACAGGATAAACCCAAGGAGAAACACCCCAAGACACATATTAATCAAATTAACACAGATCAAACACAAAGAACAAATATTAAAAGCAGCAAGGGAAAAAAAAACAACAACAAATAACACACAAGGGAATTCCCATAAGGATAACAGCTGATCTTTCAATAGAAACTCTTCAAGCCAGGAGGGAATGGCAAGATATACTTAAAATGATGAAAGAAAATAACCTACAGCCCAGATTATTGTACCCAGCAAGGATCTCATTCAAGTATGAAGGAGAAATCAAAAGCTTTTCAGACAAGCAAAAGCTGAGAGAATTCTGCACCACCAAACCAGCTCTCCAACAAATGCTAAAGGATCTTCTCTAGACAGGAAACACAAAAACGGTGTATAAATTCGAACACAAAACAATAAAGTAAATGGCAACGGGATCATACTTATCAGTAATTACTTTAAACGTAAATGGGTTGAATGCCCCAACCAAAAGACAAAGACTGGCTGAATGGATACAAAAACAAGACCCCTACATATGTTGTCTACAAGAGACCCACCTCAAAACAGGGGTCACATACAGACTGAAAGTGAAGGGCTGGAAAAAGACTTTCCATGCAAATAGGGACCAAAAGAAAGCAGGAGTAGCAATACTCATATCAGATAAAATAGACTTTAAAACAAAGGCTGTGAAAAGAGATGAAGAAGGACACCGCATAATGATCAAAGGATCAATCCAAGAAAAAGATATAACAATTATAAATATATATGCACCCAACACGGGAGCACCGCAGTATGTAAGACAAATGCTAACAAGTATGAAAGGGGAAATTAACAATAACACAATAATAGTGGGAGACTTTAATACCCCACTCACACCTATCGATAGATCAACTAAACAGAAAATTAACAAGGAAACACAAACTTTAAACGATACAATAGGCCAGTTAGACCTAATTGATACCTATAGGACATTTCATCCCAAAACAATGAATTTCACCTTTTTCTCAAGCGCACATGGAACCTTCTCCAGGATAGATCATATCCTGGGCCATAAAGCTAGCCTTGGTAAATTCAAAAAAATAGAAATCATTCCAAGCATCTTTTCTGACCACAATGCAGTAAGATTAGATCTCAATTACAGGAGAAAAACTATTAAAAATTCCAACATATGGAGGCTGAACAACACGCTGCTGAATAACCAACAAATCACAGAAGAAATCAAAAAAGAAATCAAAATTTGCATAGAAACGAATGAAAACGAAAACACAACAACCCAAAACCTGTGGGACACGGTAAAAGCAGTCCTAAGGGGAAAGTTGTTAGCAATACAGGCACACCTCAAGAAACAAGAAAAAGTCAAATAAATAACCTAACTCTACACCTAAAGCAACTAGAAAAGGAAGAAATGAAGAACTCCAGGATTAGTAGAAGGAAAGAAATCTTAAAAATTAGAGCAGAAATAAATGCAAAAGAAACAAAAGAGACCATAGCAAAAATCAACAAAACCAAAAGCTGGTTCATTGAAAGGATACATAAAACTGACAAACCATTAGCCAGACTCATCAAGAAACAAAGGGAGAAAAATCAAATCAATAAAATTAGAAACGAAAATGGAGAGATCACAACAGACAACACAGAAATACAAAGGATCATAAGAGACTACTATCAACAATTATATGCCAATAAAATGGACAACGTGGAAGAAATGGACAAATTCTTAGAAAAGTACAACTTTCCAAAACTCGACCAGGAAGAAATAGAAAATCTTAACAGACCAATCACAGGCACGGAAATTGAAACTGTAATCAAAAATCTTCCGGCAAACAAAAGCCCAGGTCCAGACAGCTTCACAGCTGAATTCTACCAAAAATTTAGAGAAGAGCTAACACCTATCCTGCTCAAATTCTTCCAAAAAATTGCAGAGGAAGGTAAACTTCCAAACTCATTCTATGAGGCCACCATAACCCTAATACCAAAACCTGACAAAGATCCCACAAAAAAAGAAAACTACAGGCCAATATCACTGATGAACATAGATGCAAAAATCCTTAACAAAATTCTAGCAATCGGAATCCAACAACACATTAAAAAGATCATACACCATGACCAAGTGGGCTTTATCCCAGGGATGCAAGGATTCTTCAATATCTGCAAATCAATCAATGTAATACACCACATTAACAAATTGAAAAATAAAAACCATATGATAATCTCAATAGATGCAGAGAAAGCCTTTGACAAAATTCAACATCCATTTATGATAAAAAACTCTCCAGAAAGCAGGAATAGAAGGAACATACCTCAACATAATAAAAGCTATATATGACAAACCCACAGCAAACATTATCCTCAATGGTGAAAAATTGAAAGCATTTCCTCCAAAGTCAGGAACAAGACAAGGGTGCCCACTTTCACCATTACTATTCACATTGTTATGGAAGTTTTGGCCACAGCAATCAGAGCAGAAAAAGAAATAAAAGGAATCCAAATTAGAAAAGAAGAAGTAAAACTCTCACTATTTGCAGATGACATGATCCTCTACATAGAAAACCCTAAAGACTCCACCAGAAAATTACTAGAAATAATCAATGACTATAGTAAAGTTGCAGGATATAAAATCAACACACAGAAATCCCTTGCATTCCTATACACTAATAATGAGAAAACAAAGAGAAATTAAGGAAACAATTCCATTCACCATTGCAATGGAAAGAATAAAATACTTGGGAATATATCTACCTAAAGAAACTAAAGACCTATATATAGAAAACTATAAAACACTGGTGAAAGAAATCAAAGAGGACACTAATAGATGGAGAAATATACCATGTTCATGGATTGGAAGAATCAATATAGTGAAAATGAGTATACTACCCAAAGCAATTTATAGATTCAATGCAGTCCCTATCAAGCTACCAACAGTATTCTTCACAGAGCTAGAACAAATAATTTCACAATTTGTATGGAAATACAAAAAACCTCGAATAGCCAAATCGATCTTGAGAAAGAAGAATGGAACTGGAGGAATCAACCTACCTGACTTCAGGCTCTACTACAAAGCCACAGTTATCAAGACAGTATGGTACTGGCACAAAGACAGAAATATAGATCAATGGAACAAAATAGAAAGCCCAGAGATAAATCCACGCACATACGGACACCTTATCTTTGACAAAGGAGGCAAGAATATACAATGGATTAAAGACAATCTCTTTAACAAGTGGTGCTGGGAAATCTGGTCAACCACTTGTAAAAGAATGAAAGTAGAGCACTTTCTAACACCATACACAAAAATAAACTCAAAATGGGTTAAAGATCTAAACGTAAGACCAGAAACTATAAAACTCCTAGAGGAGAACATAGGCAAAACACTCTCTGACATACATCACAGCAGGATCCTCTATGACCCACCTCCCAGAATATTGGAAATAAAAGCAAAAATAAACAAATGGGACCTAATTAACCTTAAAAGCTTCTGCACATCAAAGGAAACTATTAGCAAGGTGAAAAGACAGCCTTCAGAATGGGAGAAAATAATAGCAAATGAAGCAACTGACAAACAACTAATCTCAAAAATATACAAGCAACTCCTACAGCTCAACTCCAGAAAAATAAATGACCCAATCAAAAAATGGGCCAAAGAACTAAATAGACATTTCTCCAAAGAAGACATACAGATGGCTAACAAACACATGAAAAGATGCTCAACATCACTCATTATCAGAGAAATGCAAATCAAAACCACTATGAGGTACCATTTCACACCAGTCAGAATGGCTGCGATCCAAAAGTCTACAAATAACAAATGCTGGAGACGGTGTGGAGAAAAGGGAACCCTCTTACACTGTTGGTGGGAATGCAAACTAGTAAAGCCACTATGGAGAACAGTGTGGAGATTCCTTAAAAAACTGGAAATAGAACTGCCTTATGATCCAGCAATCCCACTGCTGGGCATACACACTGAGGAAACCAGAAGGGAAAGAGACACGTGTACCCCAATGTTCATCGCAGCACTGTTTATAATAGCCAGGACATGGAAGCAACCTAGATGTCCATCAGCAGATGAATGGATAAGAAAGCTGTGGTACATATACACAATGGAGTATTACTCAGCCATTAAAAAGAATACATTTGAATCAGTTCTAATGAGGTGGATGAAACTGGAGCCAATTATACAGAGTGAAGTAAGCCAGAAAGAAAAACACCAATACAGTATACTAACACATATATATGGAATTTAGAAAGATAGTAACAATAACCTTGTGTACGAGACAGCAAAAGAGACACTGATGTATAGAACAGTCTTATGGACTCTATGGGAGAGGGAGAGGGTGGGAAGATTTGGGAGAATGGCATTGAAACATGTAAAATATCATGTATGAAACGAGATGCCAGTCCAGGTTCGATGCATGATACTGGATGCTTGGGGCTAGTGCACTGGGACGACCCAGAGGGATGGTATGGGGAGGGAGGAGGGAGGAGGGTTCAGGATGGGGAACACATGTATACCTGTGGTGGATTCATTTTGATATTTGGCAAAACTAATACAGTTATGTAAAGTTTAAAAATAAAATAAAATTTAAAAAAATTAAAAAAAAATAATTCCCCCCTTCCCAATTATAATTTACATACTCTATAATTTAATCCCAACCCAAAATCCAGGAAGTAAATATTTGGGATGCAGAGAATTCATTCAAAGGAGGTAAAAATATTAGCTGTGTAATATTTCCAAGGCAATCAAAAAATGAAGCTACTGGTATTTGAAAGTGGACATTATCCATAATTTTAGGCTTTTACATGAAAAACTGTAAAAGAGAGAATGTAAGCTTTAAGAACTAGCCACAGGGACTGAAATGTACTTTCTTTATTTTGACATTTTCTTCAAGATAGAGCACCAAAATCATATTCTGCATCTGCTAATTTGAAACTTTGTCTCTTCTGAAATCTGAAAGGAGCTGCTATTTTGTGGTCTGGTCTGTTTGGATTCATGATTAAAGAGTACTTCAGTATCATGAAGCTAGACAAAGATTGCTAGAAGAGATCCTTTTTATGGAAAAGTGGGTTTTACCAACCTTCATAATGATAGCAGCCTGGTTGGTTTATCTCAGAACAGTGGGCTCCAGGAATAAACTGTCTCAAGCTATACTTTGTGGTCCAACAAGCAGACAATATAAAAAGACTTTGAAGTCTGAGACCAGAATTCAAATTACAGCTCCTCATTATTTAAAGTAGGGAAAATCATCTAACTTTCAGTGCCTCAGTTTCCTTATCTATAATACAGTGAGTAATAGCAGAATATATTTAATAACTATTTTTGAGAGGATCAGATCAGATTATTATGGAAAGATCTTGGCAATGTGGCTTATTTAAATATTGTTAAATTCATGTTTGCTATTGATGCTCTTACATGAAATTTCAAAATCTGCTTAAGTATAATCATTTACAGTTTAGGACCACCTTTATTAGTAATATTTCTTGAAAAGGGGGATTGTCAATATAGTTTAATATGATACAATATAACAAATAATTTTAGACCCAGAAGAAACCTTAAAGATTTTATAGCACAACACAATTACAGTACACCTTAGGAAGTTGAGGCCCAGGGATGTGAAGCATCTTATCCAAAATTAAAGTTTTGGGGTTTTTTAAAAATGTAACAGATAAATTTCCAAAGCTAAAATTTGTAACACTGTTTTCCTCAGAATCATTAAGTGATTTGAAAGTTTGCTACTTTGTAAACTCCTACTCGTTTATTTTTCATCTAGTAAGCAACCTCTGAATAAACTGGCTGATATAACAAATTAACTATTTCTTGTAAAAGAAGAAATTTACTATTTCTTGTGTTAATGACGTCAGATGATAGGGTCAAAAACCAGCAGAGATGCCCACTGGCAGCTGAGATATTCTCGTATTATTAAACACATCTATAAAATTATCTTAATAAGGTAGAATTATTCCCACATGCATTGGAAAAGCTAACTTGTTGCTAGCTTCCCCAGGGCTTTGATTCTTTCTATGATACCTTCAATGATGTTGTCGCTGCTTAAATATTATAAACTAGAATCTGCCTGCAATGCAGGAGACCCCAGTTTGATTCCTGGGTTGGAAAGATCTGCTGGAGAAGGGATAGGCTACCCACTCCAGTATTCTTGGGCTTCCCTTGTGGCTCAGCTGGTAAAGAATCCACCTACAATGCAGAAGACCTAGGTTCAATCCCTAGGTTGGGAAGATCCCCTGGAGAAGGGAAAGATTACCCACTCCAGTATTCTGGCGTAGAGAAGTTCATGGACTATATAGTCCATGGGTTCGCAAAGAGTCGAACGGCACTAAGCGACTTTCACTTTCACTTTCATCATAATTTACCCACATAAAAATTAAACCCAGTGCTTTGAAGACCTCGGTTGCTTTAAGATAAAGGATGATTATCTGCTTAACAATTAGCAAATGATTGAACAATGTAAATCAAGTTCACAAAGATAAAACTGTGGAAATTGCATTATATGGACCAAAATAATCAAATAATCTGTGTTACTGTGAATATTCTCTTTTATTTCTGTACTATTATTAAATTCTGTACTATATAGTACAGCTGCATTCTGTACTATTATTACATATTAAGTAGAAACAGATTATAACACATTCTAGTTTGCAGAAAGGTAAATACATGAATGATATACTTGATTAATAAAAGATAAATAGAATTTAGATTTTATAATAAAAGTGAAGTTTTAGTAGGAAAATTTGCACAGGCATTAAAAGGATTGTGAATGTATTGAATGTAGTACACTTCAAAAATGTACATTACAACATTAGTGTTCAGGCTTAAGATGAATAACATTTTCATTAGATTTCATTAATAAATTGGGATGTAACTGGATTGGGAAGGCAGCCTAATGAGCCTAACAGAGAAAAGTATGATTTCAAAGCTCTAACAGACTCCAAGGTTGGAACAAAATAAGGGCTCTTGAACAGTAGAGAATACAGTAAGCATTCAATTTATTACCAAGAGGTGGATGATTACATAGATGGAAGAACAAGGACTCATGTTGCTGGTACCAGTAATTAATGCTCAATCATTATAGATGCTATTTGATAAATCATTTATGACTAGGTCAAAATATTTTACTCCTATCCAAATAGAATAAACTAAAATGTAAATTTCCAGTATAGATACTTAAGGCATCATTTTATTCAAGCCAAATGTATTGAGCTATTTTTTACTTTTCAAATTTGTTGTTGTAAATTTTTAATGAAACAGGCTTTATTTAGATTTACCTAGTATCTTTCAGTGTTGGTATTACCCACCATAATATAAGGATTATCATAGAACAAAAAAAGAAAGTCTTTTCAGTTCTAGTAATCCTTAATCAGTAAATTAGAATCAGTAAGGAATAGACCTTTTGAAACATACACTCTTCCAAGATTAATAAGTTGTTGTGGCTACAGAGACAAACCACATAAAAATATGTGCCAAAGCCCTGCAAACAGATAACATAAATCCAAATCCTAATATATTTCTTTCCTTCTTTCTTTCACTCCTTCCTCTTTCCCTTCATCTCTTTCTGCTTCTGTGCTTCCTCCTTCCCACTCTTCTCATACTTGCTTTCACATACCTCTCCTATACAAATCTGAATAACATGATTCCTTCAATAGAATGTTCACAGTTAAACAGAGATAACAGATATATAAAAATATGTATGAAAAGAATAATAATTTCATAGAGGAGACAGTGGTTATTAACTGAGTCTGAAGGAGGGCCAGGAGAGGCTGCGAAAGTAGCCAGTATGAGTTGGACATTGTAAGATGTCACCAGGTAGAGATTTCAGGCAAAAGGAACAGTTTTTACAGTCTTCTCAGGGAAGAGAGTTAATTGCCTCTTTCTTATGCTACATCAGTCTATATGTGCATTTTATATGCCGTCCTTCCGCAATTACCATCTGTATCGTTTTTTTAGATTCCACATATAAGTGATGCTGTATGACATTTGCTTTTATCTTTTTGACTTGCTTCACTCTGTAGGACAGTCTCCAGGTCCATCCACAAGTGCCATGCAACCAATGTGGTAGCAGTTGGGTTAAGCCTTGTTCATTTCAACATAGCAAATACTTTGGGGCTTCATTTTCTTCTAATACTAGGGCTTATTGGCTTTCTAGACTGCTCTTCTCAGGAAATAAGCTTGGGAAGTAAACAAAAACTAGAAATTGATTATTGCCTGTAGCTAAGTGAGAATCAATCTAAGTGATGCCATAGGCTAAGAAGAAACTTGAGGGGAAAGTCTAGAAAAGTCAGGTAGAGTTAACTTTCCAGGACTAAATATTCAACTAGTCATTGCTCTTCCTTTCTGAGAAAAGATAAAAGAAGGAGGAAACTATTAAGTGCCAAAAATTTAGGATATAACTTTGCACATGCCTTATAATGTATCAAGTCCCTTTGGTGGCTCAGGAGATAAAGAATCTGCCTGCAATGAAGGAGACCCGGGTTTGATCCCTGGACCAGGAAACTCCCATGGAATAGGAAACAGCAATCCACTCCAGTTTTCTTGCTTTGAGAATCCCAAGGACAGAGAAGCCTGGCAGGCTACAGTCCGTGGGGTCACAAAGAGTCACACACAACCAAGTGACTAACACTTTCACTTTTCACTTATGTGAATCTAAAATCAGTTCAAATCAGTCAAATCAAACCCAACTCAGATTTTTTTTTTAATTTTATAAGACAAACTGCCTGCTTTCCTCCCAATTTCACCCTGCTCTCAATAAATGACAGGGATGGAGAAGATTTTAGATAGCTCTGTAAGTAATGGTATAATAAAACAACTTAGAACTGACACTAGTAACAGGGCCTGGAATATAGTAAGTGCTAAATAAATATGTATGAATGAATACGTGTATGTTTATTCCCAAAAGGAACAGAAAAACAAATTTTTAGTGCTATCTTACCTCTCTTGATATTGATTTTCTGTCAGCTCCATGGAAGTGAATGGAGAAAAGGCATAAGCTAGAAAGCTTTCTGACTGCTTAAAAAATAAGGTTTCTTGTATTCTAGGTTAGGATAAGACTTTCAACTAGCTACTCAGGGGATAATTAAATTATAGGAATTGGGTAGTGGAAAATGTAAAAGGGTAGAATATATATATATAAATCAATAAAAATGTTATAAATAAAATGTATGTATAAATATACATACATACGAGCTCCCGAGTGGCTCAGCAGTAGAGAATCTGCCTGCAAGGCAGGAGACACGGGTTTGATTTTTGGTCAGTAAGATCCTCTGGAGGAGGGCACGACAACCCACTCCAGTATTCTTGCCTAGAGAATCCCATGGACAGAGGAGCCTGATGATCTACATTCCGTAAGATCACACACAGTCAGATACAAGTGAAGCAACTGAGCACACACATACACATAAATATATAAAACATTTCCTCCCCAAATTTCTCATTATGAAATGTATATATATAAAATACACATATGTAATTCTAACATATATATGTTATATATATCAAGAGTTTTATATATGTACATTTATGTACGTAAATATAAACATATATTCATAGAATATTTATAGTTATATATATTAATATACTGGGGCTTTCCCTATGGTCAGAGGTAAAGAATCAGCCTGTAATGCAGGAGACACAGGAAATGTGGGTTGATCACTGAGTCAGGAAGATCCCTTGGAGGAGAAAATGGTAATCTACTCCAGTATTCTTGCCTGAAAAACCCCATGGACAGAGGAGCCCAGTGAACTACACTCTGAAGTGAAAGTGGCTCAGTCGTGTCCAACTCTTTGCGACCCCATGGACTATAGTCCATGGATACTCCAGGCCAGAATACTGGAATGGGTAGCCTTTCCCTTCTCCAGGGGATCTTCTCAACCCAGGGATCAAACCCAGGTCTCCCACATTGCCGGCAGATTCTTTACCAGCTGAGCCACAAGGGAAGCCCAAGAATACTGGAATGGGTAGCCTATCCCTTCTCCAGCAGATCTTCACGACCCAGGAATCAAACCTGGGTCTCCTGCATTGCACGTGGATTCTTTACCAACTGAGCTATCAGGGAAGCCCTGATACTACAGTCTAAAGAGTCAAAAAGAATCAGACATGACTGAGCACACACACAAAATAAATATATATTTATATATAGTTATATAAAATATATACATGAATTTGTATATATTCTAAATAAAAATGTTTATTTACTTATAAAGAAAGAGATTCCTAAAGACTTGTTTTTAAGTGTGTCAAATCTATAAAAAACAGTCTTCTTTTTCTTTTATTATATGTACAAAAAGATTTTGGTGATCTTTAACTGGTTCTAAAAATGATCTCAAGCTATTTACCTTCTTTTTAAACTAATAATTTCAAGAATTATTTTAAAGAATTCCTTTCATGGGCCAAAGTTTGATGGATGCTAGGTAGGTAGGTAGATAGATAGCCAGAGATTTTTATAGACCTATTGATACAAGGCATTGTAAAAGAAATTCTGATATTGATTATAGCTATTGAGATGATAAATAATATTAGGCAAATTAGGCAATCTTCTTAAAAGTTGTTACTGTCTTGTAGAGGATGGAAAAGCACCACTTTTCTATTTTTATATTTTTCCTCAGTGATGCTCCCACTGTATCTGGAGAAAATTTTCACAAAGGAAACAGCCTTTATTCCTAGCAAATAGATATTTTTACTTATTAAAATCATATTACTCCATTTTTCTTTCAGCAAACAGTTTTCAAGCTTTACCATGAGTTTTTTCACTGTCCTGAGCTCTATAGATAAAGTTAATTTTTTAATTTTAAAAAATAACATTAAAAACTTCAGATTTTACTTTTTTATTCAGCCACCTCTCTGATGGAAGTCTTACAGTTAAGAAGACTATCTAGGACTAGTGTGAAAGATCATTTTTTGAAGATACTAAAATTTGGAGGATACAAAGAGGTCTTTGAAGAGAAAACAGCATATGACAAGGATCATGGCTAACCACTGAGCCACTCTCTTTGGGTTGATTTTAAAAATAATAGGAGTAATAGTACCAACACAGTAGGTTAATCATAATAATGATAAAATAAAGGTTCTTAAGTGGTACAAGTTTTCAAAGAGGACAAGGAAATACCACCAATTAAGATTGGAGCTAATGTAAAGGAAAGGGCTTCCCTGGTGGCTCAGACAGTAAAGAATCTGCCTGTAATGTGGGAGACCTGGGTTCAGTCCCTAGGTTGGGAAGATCCCCTGGAGGAGGGCATGACAACCCACTCCATATTCTTGCCTGGAGAATCCCCAGGGACAGAGGATCCTGGCAGGCTACAGTTCACAGGGTCACAAAGAGTCAACACAACTCAGTGACACACACACACACACACACACACCAGGTAAAGGAAAAGAGATTTGGTTTTCTAATACTGATTTTGCCACTTACTACCTTTGTGTTTTTTGAGCAAGTGTTTTAAATTCTCTGAGTTTCAATTCCTTTATTTCTAAAATGATAGAAATGGAATAAATGATATCTAGAAAAAGAGAAAAGGCTAGGGCTAAAATCTGCAGCCATGAATGTAACTTCTGGTTCCTTGAAGTTCCCTGCTTAGGAGGCTTTCTTGGAGGACACCTTGAATGGGTTTCTATCAAGCAACAAAACTTCATGAAAGGGGCTGACCTGAATAATCCAGACTGATAGCTCTAGGTACTATTTTTTGCTTTCTCCTGTATATTCTATACTGAGAAAGAGAGATGTAAACAATCAATTATTTAAAATTCAAACATTTTGATGTCTCTCTCTCACATACACATAAAAGAAAAAAAATAACAAGAAACAGAAAATAAATGAGAAATGACCCAGAGTTCTTGTTCTCTAACTACAGCCTTACTTGAAACATGTGGATTTAGGAGACTAAGTCATCAAGGTACAAATCCTTTCTTTTCCATTTATTATGTGATAATTTTCTCTGGTATCCAGTTTCCTCATTTGTCTAAATGAGGCTAATGATATTTTAAGTATTGTTTGCATGAATTAAAAGCTGTGTATGTTGAGAAATACATACAGTCCCTGTACCTACTAGGAATTGTTACTAGACCAGAGGTCTTACAAAACAAAAGCTATCCATCCAAATAATAACATTTTCTCAGAGAAATAGGATATGTCCTGCAGAGCTAAGAGATTATTTTTCCTATGTTCCTACACAGACATAAATTTATCAGTTAAAATCAATGGAGTAATAAGTTAACATTGTCTGGACATAAAAATTAATATGTGAAAACTTCATTTACTTGATTTCAAAGTTCACTCATATGTTGTTTTAAATTCATATAATCTACAGCTGTATTAATCACCTGGGCTTTTGAAAAATTTTGTAGAAAAGAATTTTACAGAAGATTTGCATTTCACCCTGTAGATCCTTTTGTTAATTTCAGTTCATTTCAGAAAATGTCTGAAGTCTTTAATGAAGTACTATCTTCATTTATTAGTGCACTATAATTTGGTGAACTTCAGAAGCTTAAAGTACAAGGATGACTTAATCAATTATAATTGTTTTAGAAATGTTTTTGTCCTAATTTTTTTTAAAAAGCTCCAAGATAATAATAGCACTTTTCATCACCAAAATACCTTATAAAGGTTAACTAATAGGAAAGGACTGTTCTTTGGTGGTTCAACAAGAAATTGAGAGTTCAGAGAACTGAATTCTATTTCTGGTCTTTCTATTGTCTTCAATTGTTTTAGAGCAGTCATCTAACACAGGCTGTGCTTTTCATATATAGTATTTCCTACTTCAAAAGAGATCAAAGAAGTACTTGTTTATTTCTGTTGTATAGGGAATGATTACATTTTGTTGTTGTTCAGTCGCTAAGTCATGTCTGACTATTTGTGAACCCATGGACTACAGCACGCCAGGCTTCCCCATACTTCACTGTCTCCCGGAAAGTGAAAGTCGCTCAGTCCATGTCCAACTCTTTGCAACCCCATGGACTATACAGTCCATGGAATTCTCCAGGTAGAATACTGGAGTGTGTAGCCTATCCCTTCTCCAGGGGATCTTCCCAACCCAGGGATCGAACCTGGGTCTCCTGAATTGCAGGCAGATTCTTTACCAACTGAGCTATCTGGGAAATCTGAGTATTTATCTACTCAAACTCATGTCCATTGAGTCAGTGATTCCATCTAACCATCTCATCCTCTGTCATCCCCTTCTCCTCCTGCCCTCAATATTTCCCAGCATCTGGGTCTTGTCTAATGAGTTAGCTCTTCGCATCTGGTGGCCAAAGTATTGGAGCTTCATTTTCAGTATCAGTTCTTCCGATGAATATTCAGGGTTGATTTCCTTTAGGATTGACTGGTTTGATCTCCTTGCAGTCCAAGGGACTCTCAAGAGTCTTCTCCAACACCACTGCTCAAAAGCATCAATGCTTCAGTGTTCAGCCTTCTTTATGGTCCAACTCTCACATACATACCTGACTAGATGGACCTTTGTCAGCAAAGTGATGTCTCTGCTTAATACGCTAAGTTTGTCATAGCTTTCCTTCCAATGAGCAAGAGTCTTTTAATTTCATGACTGCAGTCACCATCCACAGTGATTTTTGAGTCCAAGAAAATAAAATCTGCCATTGTTTCTATTGTTTCCCCATTTATTTGCCATGACTGGTAGCTCAGCTGGTAAAGAATCCACCTGTAATACAGGAGACCCCAGTTTGATTCCTGGGTTGGGAAGATCCCTTGGAGAAGGGACAGGCTACCCACTCCAGTATTCTTGGACTTCACTTGTGGCTCATCTGGTAAAGAATCTGCCTGCAATGTGGGAGACCTTGGTTCGATCCCTGGATTGGGAAGATCCCCTGAGGAAGGGAATGGCTATCCACTCTAGTATTCTTACCTGGAGAATGACATGGACAGAGGAGACTGGTGGGCCACAGTCCATGAGGTTGCAAGGAGTCGAACACAACTGAGTAATTTTCACTTGGACTTGGACTTGGATGGGACCAGATACTATGATCTTAGTTTTGTGAATGTTGAGTTTTAAGCCAGCTTTTTCACTCCCTTCTTTCACCTTCATCAAGAAGCTGTTTAGATCCTTTTCACTTTCTGCCATTGGGTGGTATCATCTGCCTAACTGAGGTTGTTGATATTTCTCCTGGCAGTCTATGCTTCATCCAGCCCAGCATTTCACATGATATACTTTGCATATAATTTAAATAAGCAGGATGACAATATATAGCCTTCATGTATTCCTTTCCCAATTTTGATCCAGTCCATTGTTTCATGTCTGGTTCTGACTGTTGCTTCTTGACCTGCATACAGGTTTTTCAGGAGGCAGGCAAGGTGGTCTGGTATTCCCATCTCTTTAAGAATTTTCCACAGCTTGTTGTGATCCACAAAGTCAAAGGCTTTAGTGTAGTGAATGAAACAGAAGTAAATGTTTTGTTTTTTTTTTTCTGGAATTCTCTTGCTTTATCCATGATCCAACAGATGTTGGCAATTTGATCTCTGGTTCCTCTGCCTTTTCTAAATTGAGTTTGTACATCTGGAAGTTCTTAACTGACACACTGTTGAAGCTTAGCTTGAAGGATTTTGAACATTACATTGCTAGCATGTGAAATGAATGCGATTGTGCGGTAGTTTGAACGTTCTTTGGCATTGCCCTTCTTTGGGATTGGAATGAAAACTGACCTTTTCCAGTCCCCTTATCCATATCACCCTATTTTTTCCGTGTATTCTTTCCTTTTTATTTTCCAGTTTGTATATCTTTCAGTATTTTATATATGGGGGTGAGGCAGTTAATGCTGATATTACTCTAAAATAAAAACTCCAACTTGGAGACAAAAGCACATGGGTTCAAATTCTAATTCTCCTTTTAATTATCTGTATAGCCCTGGGCATGTCACTTGATTATTCTCAATTGTGTCCTTGTAATGGAAGTATAATTAGTGATACCTGCTTCTCAGGATAGTTCTAAGGAGTTAGTTAAATTATATGTGATATACATTGTATCTCTTTTCCTAACGAGGGTCCTGATTGGCAATTGGTATACTTCTTATGAAAATCCAGAGTCTTTACAAGGAACCACCAGTCCTTGAAATTTCACCTATATCTTCACCAAAAAAAAAAAAAAAAGAGGAAGAACAACACACACACACACCCACACACACACACCCCCCCCCCACACACACACACACACCAGCCAGCCAAGTACTGAGGCCTTCAGCTCTACAGCCCATAAGGAACTGAGTCCTGCTAAGAACCACATAAATGAACTTGGAAATGTATTCTTCCTTGAGGAAACCTTTAGAAATTCTGATCTAATTTCTTAATCACTTCTTTTTCTTTCTCTCTCACATCTTCCTTTTTAGCCACACTGACAGCCTTACGTTCTCTAACATAACAGAATTACTTCTGTCTCAGAGCATTTGAACTTGGTCTTCATTTTTCCTACAAACTTCTTCCTTCAGGTATTATGACTGTTTCCCCTCTCACTTCCCTTCAGGTTTTTGCTTAAGAGTTATGATCTGAGTGAGTCCTTTTGTGACCTTGCTGTTTGAATTTGCCACTTGCGCCTCACTTAACCCTTCCAGTGCTGTCTCTCTTCTTTACCTATTTTCTCTGCTTTCTTCTTTAATTATCCATTATTGTATATGCATAGCAAATTATCCCAAAAGATAGTGGCTTAAAACAACTAACATTTACCTTGTCACCTTTTCTGTGGGTTAGGATTCCTGACATAGCTTAGCGAGGTGCCCGAGTTTTGAAGTCTGTTATGAGAATTCAGTCAAGCTTATGGCTGTGATTACGGCCTTATTCAAAGGTTTGCTCAAGGAAGAATATATTTCCAAGTTCACTTTTGTGGTTCTTAGCAGGACTCGGTTCCTCGTGGGCTGTAGGGCTGAAAGGTACAGTTCTTGGCTGGCTGTTGGCCATGGGCCTCCCTCAGTGTTCCCTGCCATGTACACCTTCCCATAAAGAACTCACAACGTGGCAGCTGGCTTTCCTCAAAGGAGCACAAGCAAAAGAGTGAAAGAGAATTCCAAGATGGAAGTCCAGTATGTATGTAACCTAATGTCTGAAGTGACACTTTTGCCATAATCTCTTAAAAAGAAGTCACTACATCCAGCCAGCATACAAGGGAAGGGTTTTGCACAAGCAGGTGAACACAAGGAAGGGGAGATCATCTCAGGCCATTTCAGAGGCTTCCTACCACACCACACAAGTAGGGAACTTTGTCTGTTTTATTCATAGTTTTATTCCCAGCGTTTATAGAAAACAGTATGTTTTCCATATATGTATTTATTGAATTAGCGAGTCTAATCCAGAAGCTGCAAATAGTGTTTAATAAATGATTGCTACCATTATCATTTCTTGAATATGCTTTTGGTAGTCATTCCTATTCTTCTTTTGTATTTTAAATTTGAATTCCTATGAGGTCACTGAATTAGACAATAAGAAAAAGCACTCTGGGGTGCTTCCTCTAAAGTTTTCATGATTTGGAAACAATGCATCTCCTCTGGTTATCAGCCATGCACAGAATAGAAAAACCAGAATGACTACATGAAAAACTGTGAGACCAGTAAGAAAGAAAACTAAAGATTGAGAGTATCCATCAAGTACACTATATGGTAGTTGTTGAAAAAGGAGGTTCTTGGAGAAAAGTTTTGGGAAATTATTGAGTCTTTCCTGCTGTACAATTCTATGTGCTTTTTTTTTTTTCCTGGAGAAGTCAAAATTGCTGCTATAAAATAACTGTTTATTCCTAAAGGCTATTCTCCTTCATGAAAACAAGGTCATGTCCTTACAATAGACACTGTTTACTAGGGATTTTATGCCTTTAAATACCATTGAGCTTAGACCTGAGAAAATCTTCAGAATTCAAAATTCACAGTAGAAGAACATCCATAGCAGAAAGAACATCTTGTTCCCATTTGAAGCTAGGTGAGATTCAACTGAAGAAAATGCACAGTTTGATGAGTTCAACAACATCTGTTTCTCTTGTTTTCAAATGTTCTTGTGAGTAAATGAATAAATGGCAGGTGCCGAAGAGAGGAGGATGCCAATAAAGCTTGTGTAGAGATGGATGTCGGAGAAGGCGATGGCACCCCACTCCAGTACTCTTGCCTGGAAAGTCCCATGGATGGAGGAGCCTGGTGGGCTGCAGTCCGTGGGGTCGCTAAGAGTCGGACACAACTGAGTGACTTCCCTTTCACTTTTCACTTTCATGCATTGGAGAAGGAAATGGCAACCCACTCCAGTGTTCTTGCCTGGAGAATCCCAGGAATGGGGGAGCCTGGTGGGCTGCCGTCTATGGGGTTGCACAGAGTTGGACACAACAGAAATGACTTAGCAGCAGCAGAGATGGATATTGCCCTGTTCTTAATGGCAACTGTGAAATGATAGAAAACCTGGCTGTGTGCAAGACTGGCTTAGGAGAAGCTGACTTCTCCTAAATCAACCTTATGATACCAAGCACCCGTCCTGTGAGAGAGATCATGTTTGAGCCAAAATAACGGACCCTGCGATGCAGGAGACGCAGGAAACACGGGTCTAATCCCTTAGTTGGGAAGATCCCCTGGAGGAGAAAATGGCAACCCACTCCAGTATTCTTGCCAGGATAATGGACAGAGGAGCCTGGCAGGCCACAGTCCATGGGGTCACATGGAGTCGGACACGACTGAACACACACACACACACGGGGGAAGCTGAGAAATCAGACCCCTCATATTGTTCCTGTGTGGCATGTTTCTGAAGAAATAGGGAAACGGTCCCCTTTGCACTTTTACTTTGGTTCACCATTGCTCTTTGAACCTACTACTCTAGGTTAAGGGAGAAGGCAATGGCACCCCACTCCAGTACTCTTGCCTGGAAAATCCCATGGATGGAGGAGCCTGGTGGGCTGCAGTCCATGGGGTCGCTAAGAGTCAGACAAGACTGAGCGACTTCACTTTCACTTTTCACTTTCATGCATTGGAGGAGGAAATGGCAACCCACTCCAGTGTTCTTGCCTGGAGAATCCCAGAGACGGTGGGGCCTGGTGGGCTGCCGTCTATGGGGTCGCATAGAGTCAGACACGACTGAAGCGACTTAGCAGCAGCAACTCTAGGTTAATAATCTGGTAGCTTCTCATGAATATTATTCTAGGAAGTGACATTCCTGTTACACTGGACCTGAGGTCGCTTAAAGACCTTGTTATCAACAGAGCAGATGAAAGTGTTTTTGTTTTTCACTCTTAATTACCATTGGCCCCAAAAGTTGTTGTTGTTGTTTAGTCACTAGGTCCTGTCCTACTTTTTTGTGACTACATGGAATTTAGCCCACCAGGCTCCTCTGTCCATGGGATTTTCCAGGCAAGAATCCTAGAGTGGGTTGCCATTTCCTTCTCCAGGGGATCTTCCCAACTCAGGGATCAAATCTGTGTCTCCTGCATTGCAGGTGAATTCTTTACTGCTGAGGCACCCTCAAAGTATGGGCATCAAATTGTATGCCCCAAATAGCTGGATGTTCATGGTTATACACTTACTTTTTTGAGATCACTGAGTGAGCTGAATCAACTGCACAAACACCTCCACTCCAGTATTGATGTGGCCTGAGTGAAAGCTTTAACTGGAAAGGACTGGGGACTTTAACTGCCTGTAACCCAGATGGAAAGAGTTGGTAAGGCAAAAGCCCCTTTCACTCCCTCTGTGGAAATACAAGGGAGATAGAGATTGCTTTTCTAATATGTATTCCTTTAAAGAAACAAAAGCCTTGAGAAGATTAAGAGATTTTTCTTAAATGATCCAGCTATCAACACCTAAATTGAAATTTTAAACAAGCAATCAGGAAGTGCTAGAGAAAAAAATATTTAAATGATTATATCAAGAATAAAAATAAACCACTCTTTATCAGCCATGAGATTATAAAGATGACATTTCTTCTTTGATGTTATCTAGAAGTTAAACTGATGAGTGTCGAAAGAGAATACACTTAGTTTCTCAGCAAACAATTGCAATATTAGATCATTTTAATTATATTAGAATTACTCCTGTGTGAGCTGTAACAGCATTTGTGCAGCAGTGACAGAATCAGGATTCATAGAAGTATAAGTGCAGAGGAGTTGAAGGCTTTAATTAGAATTGAAAAACAGGAACACTGCTGTATCATTTCTTTTAGAATAGACCCCAACTTCATTTAATTTAGAATTAGAAGATTTGCAAAAGAATGAAACAAATATGGTTAGGCTAGAGGTAGCAAAAAAGTGTAAAAACAGTCAGCAAAAATATGCTAAATAAAAGCTGTTATTTACATTAGCACTTAACAGAGTAAACAAGGAAAAAGATTGTTTTACTAATAAAGACAAAGGTAACAATGCAGTTGTAACAATTCAGGTTTTTAAAACTATATTTCAATCATTTAGGAGGCATTAATGAAAACTGCTGTTAAACCAAATATAAACAACTGTGAAAGCAAAGAGGTAGTGCATTCTAATGGGTAGAGCATTGAGCAGGAAATGCCTGCCTTGAAATTATATTCAGCTGGGCTTCTGATTCTTCATGAGACTCAGGGAAAGGCACTTTATTTCTCAGTGCTGCCACCTTCTCCTCTGCAAAACAGAACCCATGAAAATCTTAACTATGTTTAACTCCAAAATATACTCTGTGATATATTGGTTCCGCAAAAATTTGTCTAAATATTTTGTACTGATTCATTTAGTCCTGCTACTCTTTCTTCAAAATAAGGCCAGGGAAACTCCAGTATATGAAACAAATCAAAGTTGAGTTGCTCTTGTGGAATTAAGAACTGTGCAGACTACCACCCTCTCACCCTCTATACCTTTATTTGTTCCTCTCTGGCTACTACTCAGATCAGATCAGATCAGATCAGTCGCTCAGTTGTGTCCGACTCTTTGCGACCCCATGAATCGCAGCACGCCAGGCCTCTCTGTCCATCACCAACTCCCGGAGTTCACTCAGACTCACGTCCATCGAGTCGGTGATGCCATCCAGCCATCTCATCCTCTGTCGTCCCCTTCTCCTCCTGCCCCCAATCCCTCCCAGCATCAGAGTTTTTTCCAATGAGTCAACTCTCTGCATGAGGTGGCCAAAGTACTGGAGTTTCAGCTTTAGCATCAGGAGTCAAACAGTCCCACAGCTCTGTGGATGACCGAAAAATACTCATCTTCATGATGCTAGCAGCTAGATATTGGGGCTGTTTCAAATAAAGAGTTGTTTTTTCCTTCTATTTTTTCATTCAGTTTTTTAAGTACATGGTTTTAATGGAATGATCATTTTAAATAACATTAAACTACAAAAGGTATTGTAGAGATTCAAGCTTCAGTATCTCCCCTTTTATTCTTCTCAATCAAAAAAATAAGTACAAAATTCAATATACTTCAGTTTTTCAGGTAAGACCAAACAATAAACACCTCCAGGCAAGCATTTATAATTTTAAGGAACTCGATTCAAAGGAAGGTTGAGTGACAGCAACAAACTTTCTACACTAGTAATTGAAAGACCTGAATCCCTGGGTTTAGCTCTGTTTCCTTCATTTATTGTTCATATAGTTTGAAAACTTCATATAATCTATTTCCTCTTGGGTAAAATGGGAATCATACCCAAAAGATGGCCTTAATAGAGATAGTGTTAAAATGATTACCGAAGTCAAGGTCCTTTTCGGTTATTTCAGTAAATACATAGCATTTTGATCAAATTTTTATTGATGGGAGGAAGAAAAGGAGAGAAAAAAATACATTATTCTTTACCAGTAGATTTCTAATATGGAGATTCCCCTTGTGTCTGAACTAAGACTGATTCTTGCATTCATTATTATTGGCTGAAGGAAACATGACCACCAAATGAGGCCAAAAAGAATAGTTGTGCCTGAGAACAGTAGTGTGCTCAGAATCCCTGTACATCTGAGGGGAAGACATTTTAAGTTATAAGATTTTATTCTGTATTCAGATTTTTAATGTTATTTTTACTAGATCCTCCATGCCATCTTCTGCCCCTCCACTGAGTCACAACCCCTCAAGTCACCTCATCCGCCTCTTACCACCTTCACGTTCTTTATTGAAATTTCTAGCTCATGGATCAAAGCTTTGATTGGTTTCTGGATTTTCTGCAAGCCTACAGTTGACTTTTTCTTAACTTTGCCCACATAGTTACAGGATAAATTATGGCCATATAATTATACTAAAATGTGGATAATGCTTAAGTCAGTTAAAAGAATTAATGCATATCCCATTAGATAAGAAGCTATTAGATGAGTAGCAGCAAAGTGGGTGTTGGCATTTTTACACTGCTCTACTTAAATCCCGGAAAATTAAAATCATCAAAAGAGAGAGCGCTTTGACTGTCAATACTACATTATTACTAATGTCCTGACCAACTCTTCTTTGTATAAATTTCACTTTGTTATAATTATGACTAGAGAAAAGACATTACATTAGCACTCTATCACATCTTATTAAGGGTATTTTGAATTAAATGCCTTAAAATTGTTTCAATGTAAAAATAAGTTATTTTGATTATGTAGATGACATCTTTGTCATTTGGAAAATATGAAAACAAAAATTCCAAAACTTTAAACTTAAATATGCTTGTTTCTTCAGTAGCAATGAAAACACAACACGTTATTATTTTTTAATGTACACAAAATTTTTCACCCTGTTTTCTAAAAACATGCTTCACAGTTTGATACATTGGCTATTTTACTTATAAATAGCTCAGCTAAAGATAATAGTTATGAGATTTAAGAAATACATTTAAGAGCATAGTGATCTTATTCATATATTGGAATACTTTATTGTTCCTAACAATGACATGCTAGGCTTAATACTGGCTATAAATAGCACTGCATAAGACTGCAGTTAATTTCTTCAGCCTCCACCCTATGCATTAGTTCTTGATTTCAATTATTTAAAAATCCTGTTGTTACTAAGAGGGTCCTTTGGTGTCAGATACTTTAAGAAATATGCCAGAAATATGACACAGTTCACCCAAACTTGAAAAATCAGTACTGTCACTCGAGTGTACTGGTTTCCATTATTACTTTATTTAATGCCATTATTCACAAAAATGCTATGGTTAAATGTGGAGAAACTATATCAAAATTCATGTAAACAGTGGCCAAAAATAGTGTTGCTCAATTTGACCCAAAACCTTACTGTGACCAAAGCTTGGAAAGATTACTGGATTTTTTTCTCTCCATTTTCTTTAAGCACAAATGCACTGACCCAAAGTTGTTTTTACATCTTTTTCTACCCTAATGATATTACATTTTCACATCATTCTTCTTTGATGTTCACATCTAGTAGATCACTATAGTAGTTTCAGTCAAACATGACCTTCTAATCTGAACATTTTCAAATGAACACAAAAGACATTAGTTACCTACTTTACATATTACTGAGAAACAACATCTGATAAATGATGATCCTTTTTCTAATTGCATAGTTTTAAAAAGCATATGATTCTACTAGTCACCTTGGAATAGAATTTTTGGAGGACAGTAGCAGTCTTACACTGGCATTGTTCAATGCAGCACCTAGCACTTCCTGGGTGCTTAATAAATATTGAGCAACCCAGCAATCAAGCCCTCCAGGCAATGGTTGCAGTTGTTAGCTGACACATACGCAGACTGTACACAGTAAGAATTGCCAATCAAACAGCCAGATCTGAATACACAGAAAACAGCAGAGACCATAATGGCAGCATCACCTTCAAATAAAGGACAATCTATATGTATGTATTATGCTACATATGAATTTAAAAGTATTCATAGCTTTCTTTGCATTCCATTGTGCATTTAAAGCTTGCTGCATGTGAAATTAGCCAAATGCACACTCTTCCATGAATACGCTTAAGGAAATGTCAACAGTCTCAAATTACTTTTGAAATAAATAATTCCTTTGCCTGACCTAAACTCAAAATTGTCCTGAGTACAGGTAGTCTAACCCTTTTATGCCATCAAAAGTGGAATTTCCTCCAAATCTACATAAATACTTAGAGTTACTTATGAACTCCACAGACATGAGAGTCCAGTGTGTGAAATAGGTCTCTCTCCTAGCTAACAGGTCCACTTAAGAATTAGATGCATAAACTTACCTTTAGCACAAGGTGATCACTTTGAGATTTAAACCTTTATCTTTAAAAACCATTATTTGGATTTCAGACGGTGAAGATACCAGCTAGTAAACTGTATTATTGCCCTTTTTGCAACATCATCTTCCTGGTGGCCTTGGAGAGTTAATGAATCTGAATGTCCCTAAGTTTAGCTTTTCCTAAGCCATCTGACCCAGTTTTTAAAAAATAAACATTAAACCCCATGTAAAAAGCAAGATAAATGAGGATATGACTGTAGTGAGGGGATGAGAAAAGTCTTGGCATGCCTATCGTTTCCCTTCTCACCTACTCTTTCCTGTGAGCCTTGTTCTTGTGTCAACCGTTTAGTTAATACTGCTTGAGCTGCTTAAAATTATACATTTAATGTCAGCTTTGTGCTCTAAGGAATATTTAATGTGAGACATCATTCACCTTTGCATAGAAATTAGCTCTGCAGTGTGAAAACTGGCTTCAGGTGAATTCTACTTTAAAAAAAAAATGCAAGTGAAAACAGGAAGAACCAGAAAGCAAGCACCACAGTCTTAAGAGAATCACCACCAGCAGCTGGAGGGTTCAGTATATTCAGAAAATTGTCTTACATTCCAGATGAGAGGCGCCTATTTACTGTACAAAAAATTACATTCAAACTAGGGAAAATAAGAGTCCTGGCACCTCTAAGTATGCTCAGAATTTTTTTTCTACCTTAGATTCTCAAGTACACTGTGAACTTGTTTCACCCTTTGACATTTAAGAAGGCACTAAAAACACAGTACAGTGAAGAGATTGTTTTTTATTTGCTCTTTAATGCACCTTGATACACTATTATTCCTCCTGACCAGTGGGTAATATTGAATCACCTCACCCAAACACAACCCTTGACAGACTTGGATCCTTTTTTCAATATTTACTGAGTGCTTATACTGTGGCAGGGATGATAACAATTGCAAAGTGTAAATGAGGAAGATATGCCCACCCCCCTGCCTCTAGGAAATATGCACTCCAGAGGAAAATTTAGATGTATATATATTGTTGCATGCTATAATGCATACCATGTTGCATTGTAAAAACTAAAATAGAGGCATGGACAACATATCATGGAAGCACAGATACATTCCAGGGAGAAAGTGTGGTTATCCATGACCTCTGTTAACCTTCTCCACTTTTCAATATTTACTGAATGCTTATACCTCTGTTAACCTTCTCCACTAGTTCCTTCAGAACATCTCCTTATAGGGCCACACAGGTTTCCCTCTCAAGTGGATGGTGATGCAGTTATTCTTCACTTTAAAAGGTAAAATTACCTGGGATATCTTCAAATGATTTGCTGTTTATCACTAAATAAGAAATGGATTTCTACCGATCTTCCTAATGTTAGCAAAAGTGGTAGAGGTCACTTTACTTGGCACAAGGGATAGAAAGATGAATACACTTTGGCCTGGAACGTTAATTCCAACATGAACTGTTACATGCAATTACAGAAAGATGCATTGGGTACAATGTGAACATGGTAATACATGGAAGCATCAAATAGCACAGTGGGTACCAGGCTCTTGAAAAAGTTAAGTATCATAGAACATAAGGAAGAAGGCAGAAGACAGAGGTGATCCCAAGGAGGCGAATAGGCATCAAATGCTTGAGAGATAGTATGTGCTTTTGGAAAGAGTTTGATGTTAAATTATAGTCAGTGGACAGGCGTTTCATAAATAAAGTTGGTATCTTTTTTTAGCTTTTCCTTTTTTTAACTTTTTATTTTTATATTGAAGTACAGCCAATTAACAATGTGGTGATAGTTTCAGGTGAACAGCCATACATATACATGTATCCATTCTCTCCTAAACTCCCCTCCCATCCAGGCTGCGTTCCATGTGCTATACAGTAGGTTGTCCATTTTTAATATAGCAGTGTGTTCATATCAATCCCAAAATTTAGTCACTTATCAAGGTTGCAGGAGAAATAAATAGCAGAGCCAGAGGTCTGGCTCAGGTCTGTTACATTCTAGGGCCCATCCCCTTGATGACTACTCCGTAAATGATTATCCTAGAGTTGAAGGGATATTTTCAGATCTTTCATCAGCTCAACTTTCTTTTTCATTCCTCTTGATATCCATCAATGATAGGGTGGAAAGAGCAGGGTTTGGGTAAAAATCACGCTGAACCAGGAATGCATTTATTTGGATTTACAAAGATGGCAGATGTGAAATTGTTGGGAAGAAGCATGCCACACAAGTACTTATGTGATATCAGAAGCCAGTGGTTTTATTTTTCTGCTAAAGCAGCAGAGTATTACAAAATTAAAGTCATAGTTGGGCCCAGAATGCTAATAGGTACAGCTGTATAACCCAATCAATAAACAAAGGAGACAACAGAGAGAAAGGAAATAGAATGGAAAAATGCATTGGTACTCAATATGCAGCCTAGACAATTGGAAGAGGAAGGGGGATAGATGAAACGTTATCATAAAATATATAAAATAATGCTTCTTAGAGGGAGGGAAATTATTTTTATTATCTGGCAGTGATATAATCAGAAATATTGAATTTAAATTGATAAAGAACACCAGTTTATGTAGTTGAAACAATTTAGCAGTAGGGCCAACTGCAGAATACAAGAACTTTGATATATGTGGAAGAAAGAAAACACTTAAAATTTTCGGATGCTTGGGGCTGGTGCACTGGGATGACCCAGAGGGATGGTATGGGGAAGGAGGTGATAGGGGGGTTCAAGATTGGGAACATGTGTACAGCCGTGGCAGATTCATGTTGATGTATGGCAAAATCAATACAATATTGTAAAGTAATTAACCTCTAATTAAAATAAATTTTTAAAAAATAAAAAAAAATAAAAAAATAAAATTTTCAAACTGTAATTTTTCAGACTAATTGGATCCGTTCCACACTCACTAGAATACTTCATCATTCAGCAAGAGCTAGATGACTTCAATGGGGGCCCTTTCTGTCCTAAGTTTCAGTGATGCTCTGACATAGCAATAAGTTTCACAGAAATATGGTTCAAGCAAATGGTTTGCTACACTCTTTGAAAAAACAACATTGTGTCAATAATAGCTGACAACTGAAGGAAACCATGATTACTCTCAAACACAAAGACAACCTGTCCATCCCTTTTCCTCCTGCTCTGAATGAAACATGGGAGGGCAAAAAAGGTGTTGAAGTTAAAACAGGAATAATGAATCCATAACAGCTATCCATGCTCTTTGAGCTTCTGTACATTTGTATTGCTTCTGTCTAGAAATTGGTCAGATTATAAATCTGAAAGGATTGAAGTGTCTATTTGAGGAATAGTTTTAAAGCTTCCAGTTTGAACACAAAACGTTATTTGAACACAAAATGTTATTAAGCTGGGGTTTGTCAAAGAGGAGCATCTTCCCAACAATTTACTATGGATTTATTTGAAAACATACTGACAAATACAGCATTCCGATCTGTGCATACATCTATTTATTTAGGAAAATATTGCAGGTAACACAGAGAGAAATTTGCATTTGGCATTAACCTTATTATTTCGTAGATGAAATGCTTTATATACAGAGCATAGGTCAGTTGGACTATAAATCCTTCCCCCAAATAGTTATTGAATGTCTGCCATTTAAAAGCATTGTTAGAGATGGCAGAGCATATGATAAAGTACAAGACATCATCTGTATCCTCAAGGAATTTATAAAAGTTGGAGAGAAATACTTAAATACATTTAAAGATTTCAATGAAATTAGTACAAATGACTGATATAGAAAATAAGAGTCAGCAAAGGGATAGAGACTGATTTACAGTACAATTCACAGTCTGCTTGAAACGACAGTGATTTGATGCTGTATATATACATCTCAGTTGTCTGAACATGCTCACTTCTCAGTTTCCAAAGCAACTATTTTGCATCCCTCTCCTCAACCCATCAGCTTTCCTTCGTAACTAGACCCATATTTTATTAAAATAGAAGAACTTATATATCAATTTGCCTCATTTTCCTGCTTAAAATTATATAATTGCTTCCAGTGCTTTGAAGTAGAAATCAAAACACTTACCATGGCCTACAAAATTGCAGATGTCTGTCACCTGCCTTTCTCTCATCCCTTTTTACACCTCTTTCCCTTTAGCCCTCATGGCTTCAACCTCACTGACCTATTTTGCTTCTTTGCATAGACCCTCCTCTTTGCTGTCATGCCTCTGCACCTGCAGTTCTCTCTGCCCAGAACATCCTTCCCTGTGATCAGCCATTTCTTTGTTCAGTCCTAAGCTCAAATGTCACATCTTAATAAAAGCCTTCCCTTAACATTTTATCTGAAGAAACTCCCACTGTACCCTTTTCCCTAAACAAAGCATTTTCTACCACATAAGCTTATCTTAAAAAAAAAAAATCAGTACCAAACTAAGGTTTTATTGGAGCAATTTTTATATATTCACGTCATTCTAAAACATAGGAATAAATACAGCAAAATTTATTCTCTCATCATATAATGAGTCCATTATTACAAGATTTATAGATATCATATTCTTTAGTCTCCAATATTTCATCAGTCTTCTCAAAAATTTTTATACCAATCATTTATGCATGCATGCTAAGTTACTTCAGTCATGTCAGACTCTGCAACCCTGTGGACTATAGCCTGCCAGACTCCTCTGTCCATGGGATTCTTCAGGCCAGAATACTGGAGTGGGTTGCCATGCCCTCCTCCAGGGGATCTTCCCAACCCAGGGATTGAAACTGAATTTCTTACATCTCCTGCATTAGCAGGTGGGTTTGTTATCACTAGCAACACCTAGGAAGCTCATACAGTAAGCTCATATAGTAAGCTTCTATCTTACTATTTTTTATATTAAAATTACATATATTTAAGGTGTACAGGACTTCCCTGTAGCTCAAATGGTAAAGAATCTTTCTGCAACACAGGAGACCAGGGCTCTATCCCTGGGTCGGGAAGATCCTCTGGAGAAGGGAATAGCAAGCCACTCCAGTATTCTTGCCTGGAGAACCCCATGGACAAGGAGCCTGGTGGGTGACAGTCTGTGGGGTAGCAAAGAGTCAGACACGCCTGATAGACTAACACACAAGGTGTACAATATAGTGTTTTGATATACACAGTGAAATGATTGTTTTCCCTGGTATCTCAGATGGTAAAGAATCTGCCTGCAATGCAGGAGACTGGGGTTCAATCCCTGGGTCAGGAAGATCCCCTGCAGTAGGAAATGGCAACCCAATCCAGTATTCTTGCCTGGAGAATTCCATGGACAGAAGAGGCTGGTAAGCTACGGTCCATGGGTCTCAAAGAGTCAGACATGAATGAGTGACTTTCACTTCAGTGCACTTCAATGCAATGATTACTGCAGACAAGCTAATTAACTTAGTCATCTCTTCCCATGGTTGATATTTGTCTGTGTCCCTGTGTGATGAGAGCACTTGAGATCTACTCTCTTAGTAAATTTCCAGTATAAAATACAGTTTTATTAACCATAATCATCATGCTGGACCTTAAATCTCTAGAACTTATTCTTCTTACATAATTGCAACTTTGTACCTCTTGACTAACATCTCCCCATTTACCTCATCTCTCTTCCACTTGTTTTACCACTGTACAACTCTCTACTTTTATGAATTTGACTTTTTTAGATTCTACATATAAGTGAAATCATGCAGTATTTTTCTTTCTGTGTCTGGCTTCTGTCTTGTTTCTCCTTAGCACTATGATTCTCTGAAACTATGTTTAGCTGCTTACTTTTTTTTAGCCTGCCCTGTCCTACTGAATGGAAGCTATATTAGGAAAAGGATCTATCTGATACTCTTAGAACCTCACCCTATGCCTGGCACATGGAGTTCAAAAAATACCTGCTGATTGAATGAATTAATACATAGCTAAAAGAATAGCAAAGCTTCAAGACAGATGTTAAAAAGAGGGAAGTAGAAAGTATGTTTTGTAGGTTAATCCTTACAGGGAGTTAGAGTTGTTCAGTTCAGTTCAGTCACTCAGTCGTGTCTGACTCTTTGCGACCCCATGAATCACAGTACACCAGGCCTCCTTGTCCATCACCAACTCCCGGAGTTCACTCAAATTCACGTCCATCATGTCAGTGATGCCATCCAGCCATCTCATCCTCTGTCATCCCCTTCTCTTCCTGCCCCCAATCCCTCCCAGCATCAGAGTCTTTTCCAATGAGTCAACTGTTCGCATGAGGTGGCCAAAGTACTGGAGTTTCAGCTTTAGCATCATTCTCTCCAAAGAAATCCCAGGGCTGATCTCCTTCAGAATGGACTGGTTGGATCTCCTTGCAGTCCAAGGGACTCTCAAGAGTCTTCTCCAACACCACAGTTCAAAAGCATCAATTCTTCCGCGCTCAGCCTTCTTCACAGTCCAACTCTCACATCCATACATGACCACAGGAAAAACCATAGCCTTGACTAGACGAACCTTTGTTGGCAAAGTAATGTCTCTATTTTTGAATATGCTATCTAGGTTGGACATAACTTTCCTTCCAAGGAGTAAGCGTCTTTTAATTTCATGGCTGCTATCACCATCTGCAGTGATTTTGGAGCCCCCAAAAAATAAAGTCTGACACTGTTTCCACTGTTTCCCCATCTATTTCCCATGAAGTGATGGGACCGGATGCCATGATCTTCGTTTTCTGAATGCTGAGCTTTAAGCCAACTGTTTCACTCTCTACTTTCACTTTCATCAAGAGGCTTTTTAGTTCCTCTTCACTTTCTGCCATAAGGGTGGTGTCATCTGCATATCTGAGGTTATTGATATTTCTCCCAGCAATCTTGATTCCAGCTTGTGCTTCTTCCAGCCCAGCGTTTGTCATGATGTACTCTGCATATAAGTTAAATAAGCAGGGTGACAATATACAGCCTTGACGTACTCCTTTTCCTATTGGAACCAGTCCGTTGTTCCATGTCCAGTTCTAACTGTTGCTTCCTGACCTGCATACAGATTTCTCAAGAGGCAGGTCAGGTGGTCTGGTATTCCCATCTCTTTCAGAATTTCCCACAGTTTATTGTGATCCACACAGTCAGAGGCATTGGCATAGTCAATAAAGCAGAAATAGATGTTTTTCTGGAACTCTCTTGCTTTTTCCATGATCCAGCAGATGTTGGCACTTTGATCTCTGGTTCCTCTGCCTTTTCTAAATCCAGCTTGAACATCAGGAAGTTCACGGTTCACGTATTGCTGAAGCCTGGCTTGGAGAATTTTGAGCATTACTTTACTAGTGTGTGAGGTGAGTGCAATTGTGCAGTAGTTTGAGCATTCTTTGGCATTGCCTTTCTTTGGGATTGGAATGAAAACTGACCTTTTCCAGTCCTGTGGCCACTGCTGAGTTTTCCAAATTTGCTGGCATATTGAGTGCAGCACTTTCACAGCATCATCTTTCAGTCTGGAATTTCAACTGGAATTCCATCACCTCCACTAGCTTTGTTTGTAGTGATGCTTTCTAAGGCCCACTTGACTTCACATTCCAGAATGTCTGGCTCTAGGTGAGTGATCACACCATCGTGATTATCTGGGTCATGAAGATCTTTTTTGTACAGTTCTTCTGTGTATTCTTGCCACCTCTTATTATTATCTTCTGCTTCTGGTAGGTCCATACCATTTCTGTCCATTATCAAGCCCATCTTTGCATGAAATGTTCCCTTGGTATCTCTATTTTCTTGAAGAGATCTCTAGTCTTTCCCATTCTGTTGTTTTTCTCTATTTCTTTGCATTGATCACTGAGGAAGGCTTTCTTACCTCTTCTTGCTATTCTTTGGAACTCTGCATTCAGATGCTTATATCTGTCCTTTTCTCCTTTGCTTTTTGCTTCTCTTCTTTTCACAGCTATTTGTATAGACTTCCAACTCTAGTACTCAATGTGTAGAAAATATTACACCTTTGTTGTTAGTTGTGTGCATGGTTATTCTAAAGCATGAGATAAATCCAACTTATATGTGGTTTGATTTGATAGAGAAGCAGGACCATAGGATATTTATAATATGATACTGACTTTGATTTACATAATTTCTACCCTCTAATTTTACACCCACGTATTTTTGTAACATTTCATGCTGTCCAGTTGAATTGGATAGATCATCCACCAATAACAAATTTCTAAGTGTGATACAGCACAAATACATGTTCACAAGTATATTAAGGAATGTAAACACTGTTGAATAACTAATAGTCTATTATCTAGCAACCGAAGTGTGACACCCTCCTCTAAGACCCTAAAAAAAAAAAAAAAAAAGATTCTGATTTACCCAAGCTATGATACCAAAAAGCTATAAGAAAATGCTTATTGTTATAGTATATGCCAGGATCTAATGCTTTTTAAAATAGGAGTAAAGGTTACATTCAGTGAAATAAGTGTTCCTTTTAATGTTTCTTAATTTAAGTTTTAACATTTCTTTAAAGTGGACTCAGGGAGAGCAAAAAGAAATTGAAGAACCAAATCAGAGCAAGTAGGCAAGACTATTAAAATAATTCTCTACACATTTTTCTTTGCACACATTAAATTTAACATGAATTTCAGCACAGCTTCAAAAAGTGAGTACCTCTTAAAAGACTTTTAGTTACTTTTAAAACCACTCTCTGGGTTCTTGTAGCCTCTTTAAAATTAAGGTGGCTTAGGGAAAAACTCCTACCATTCCTGAAAAGAAGCTTTTTAAGTAAAAATCTTTTTTTTTTCTTTTCTTAATTTTATTCTTCCAGCTATTTCCTTTAATGTACTTCCTGATATAATGCAGGATAATGTCGATCCTAACTTCTGAGCATGTAGTTATGCACTGATAATTTCATAGGTTAGAACATTCGGTCAGAACACTCATTTGATTACAATGTCCTCTATCCTGTTCTATAATTTTTCATATATCCATATGTCTATCTGAACACAAAAGACAGTGGCTGCTCTCTGCTGAGAGATGAAACAGAAATCTCCATTACAATACATTGTCTCCTGTATGAATGCTCTGCATTTTCAGCTGTCTTCGCCGTATTAACTGATGTCATCGTGTGGATTTTCAGCCTTGTCTAAACTGCTCTTGCATTGACACTAGTAATGAAAAGACACATCATGAGCACCAGTTATTAATATATAGTACTAATTATATAAAGCATCATTTTGTCTAGTACTACTATATTACATGAAAAACTGCCCTCTCATGCTCATTTAATGTCAACACAGTCTATACATGGAGAAATATATTTTGAAAGGGAAGCTGGTTAACTCTTTTTAAAGTTTTATGAAAAGTGGGTTTGAAATGACTATATATCACCAACCAAGCCATTATATAAATTTGCTTTTGTGAATGAAGATCAATCTGAAAAGCAAACGTTTAATAATATGAAATGAATATGAATTATTCAAAAAAGAGCAGGCATTTAATGTTTTCCTTTAATGAAAATGCCGATAAAAAAAGTGGAAATGTCTTACCAATTTGGAACTTTTTGCAGTTTTGTAATTTCCACTCATGTAACTATAACAAAATGCTTTGTAATATGTAAAGAACATGGAAACCACCATATTTAAAATGTACTGAATCAATACATGTCTTTATCGGCTAGACTTTTTCTTACTAATTCCAAATTCAAGTTTTTTGCAGGCAAGAGATAAGATTAGAAAGGGAGACAATGTACCACATTTTATTTATTTATTTTTTAATATAAATTTATTTATTTTAATTGGAGGCTAATTACCATATTGTAGTGTATTTTGCTATACATTGACATGAATCCGCCATGGGTATACATGTGTTCCCCATCCTGAACCCCCCTCCCACCTCCCTCCCCATCCCATCCCTCTGGGTCATCCCAGTGCACCAGCCCCGAGCACCCTGTCTCATGCATCAAACCTGGACTGGCGATCCATTTCACATATGATAATATACGTGTTTCAATGCCATTCTCCCAAATCATCCCACCCTTGCCCTCTCCCACAGAGTCCAAAAGACTGTTCTATACATCTGTGTCTCTTGCTGTCTCGCATATAGGGTTATCATTACCATCTTTCTAAATTCCATATATATGCATTAGTATACTGTATTGGTGTTTTTCTTTCTGGTTTACTTCACTCTGGATAAGAGGCTCCAGTTTCATCCACCTCATTCAGTTCAGTTCAGTTCAGTCACTCAGTTGTGTCTGACTCTTTGCGACCCCATGAATTGCAGCACGCCAGGCCTCCCTGTCCAACACCAACTCCTGGATTTCACGTAAACTCATCTGCATTGAGTCAGTGATGCCATCCAGCCATCTCATCCTCTGTTGTCCCCTTCTCCTGCCCCCAATCTCTCCCAGCATCAGAGTCTTTTCTAATGAGTCAACTCTTCACATGAGGTGGCCAAAGTATTGGAGTCTCAGCTTTAGCATCATCCTTCCAAAGAACACCCAGGACTGGTTTCCTTTAGGATGGGCTGGTTGGATCTCCTTGCAGTCCAAGAGACCCACAAGAGTCTCTCCAACACCATAGTTCAAAAGCATCAATTCTTTGGTGCTCTACTTTCTTCACAGTCCAACTCTCACATCCATACATGACCACAGGAAAAACCATAGCCTTGACTAGACGAACCTTTGTTGGCAAAGTAATGTCTCTATTTTTGAATATGCTATCTAGGTTGGACATAACTTTCCTTCCAAGGAGTAAGCGTCTTTTAATTTCATGGCTGCTATCACCATCTGCAGTGATTTTGGAGCCCCCAAAAAATAAAGTCTGACACTGTTTCCACTGTTTCCCCATCTATTTCCCATGAAGTGATGGGACCGGATGCCATGATCTTCGTTTTCTGAATGCTGAGCTTTAAGCCAACTGTTTCACTCTCTACTTTCACTTTCATCAAGAGGCTTTTTAGTTCCTCTTCACTTTCTGCCATAAGGGTGGTGTCATCTGCATATCTGAGGTTATTGATATTTCTCCCAGCAATCTTGATTCCAGCTTGTGCTTCTTCCAGCCCAGCGTTTGTCATGATGTACTCTGCATATAAGTTAAATAAGCAGGGTGACAATATACAGCCTTGACGTACTCCTTTTCCTATTTGGAACCAGTCCGTTGTTCCATGTCCAGTTCTAACTGTTGCTTCCTGACCTGCATACAGATTTCTCAAGAGGCAGGTCAGGTGGTCTGGTATTCCCATCTCTTTCAGAGTTTCCCACAGTTTATTGTGATCCACACAGTCAAAGGCTTTGGCATAGTCAATAAAGCAGAAATAGATGTTTTTCTGGAACTCTCTTGCTTTTTCGATGATCCAGCAGATGTTGGCAATTCGAACTCTGGTTCCTCTGCCTATTCTAAAACCAGCTTGAACAACTGAAAGTTTGTGGTTCACATATTGCTGAAGCCTGGCTTGGAGAATTTTGAGCATTACTTTACTAGCGTGTGAGATGAGTGCAATTGTGTGGTAGTTTGAGCATTCTTTGGCATTGTAGAGTTAGGTTATTTATTTGACTTTTTTCTTGTTTCTTGAGGTAAGCCTGTGTTGCTATGAATCTTCCCCTTAGCACTGCTTTTACAGTGCCCCATAGGTTTTGGGTTGTTGTGTTTTCACTTTTATTCATTTCTATGCATGCTTTGATTTCTTTTTTGATTTCTTCTGTGATTTGTTGGTTATTTAGCAGCATGTTGTTCAACCTCCATATGTTGGAATTTTTAATAGTTTTTCTCCTGTAATTGACATCTTCTTACTGCATTGTGGTCAGAAAAGATGGTTGAAATGATTTCAATTTTTTTTAATTTACCAAAGCTAGATTTATGACCCAGGATGTGATCTATCCTGGAGAAGGTTCCATGTACACTTGAGAAAAAGGTGAAATTCAGTTTTGGAGTGAAATGTCCTATAGATATCAGTTAGGTCTAACTGGTCTATTGTATCATTTAAAGTTTGTGTTTTCTTTTAATTTTCTGTTTAGTGGATCTATCCATAGGTGTGAGTGGGGTGTTAAAGTCTCCCACTATTATTGAGTTATTGTTAATTTCCCCTTTCATACTTGTTATGCTATGCTATGCTAAGTCACTTCAGTCGTGTCAGACTCTGTGCGACCCCACAGATGGCACCCCACCAGGCTTCCCCGTCCCTGGGATTCTCCAGGCAAGAACACTGGAGTGGGTTGCCATTTCCTTCTCCAATGCATGAAAGTGAAAATAAAAGTGAAGTCGTGTCCGACCCTCAGCGACCCCATGGACTGCAGCCTACCAGGCTCCTCCATCCATGGGATTTTCCAGGCAAGAGTACTGGAGTGGGGTGCCATTGCCTTCTCTGTTCATACTTGTTAGCATTTACCTTACATATTGTGGTGCTCCTATGTTGCGTGCATATATATTTATAATTTTTATATCTTCTTCTTGGATTGATCCTTTGATCATTATGTAGCATCCTTCTTTGTCTCTTTTCACAGCCTTTATTTTATAGTCTATTTTATCTGATATGTGTATCACTACTCGTGCTTTCTTTTGGTCTCTATTTGCATGGAATATCTTTCTCCAGCCCTTCACTTTCAGTCTGTATGTGTCCCTTGTTTTGAGGTGGGTCTCTTGTAGACAACATATATAGGGGTCTTTTTTTTGTGTTCATTCAGCCAGTCTTTGTCTTTTGGTTGGGGCATTCAACCCATTTACATTTAAAGTAATTATTGATAAGTATGATCCCGTTGCCATTTACTTTGTTGTTTTGGGTTCAAGTTTATGCACCCTTTCTGTGTTTCCTGTCTAGAGAAGATCCTTTAGCATTTGTTGGACAGCTGTGTTAGGGACCACATTTTATGAATCAATAACTAATAGTAGAATGTGAAGTGTTGAAAGCTGTGTTAGGGACCCCAGTGAAATGTGTTAAATGGTCGTGGCCTTTAAGAAACTAGTCTTTTAATGAGGTGAACCTACCCTAGCAAGGTTGCGATGTGACTGCAAGAATGCACTACAATTTTTGGCACCACAATTCCTTTATGCTGTCTCCTACTTCTCTGCCTGCTATGTCTCACTGTTGGCTTTCCTGCTTTTTCCACCCTTTTATGGTTATCCCTTAGCTCTTAGTCCCTACACAGTCCCACCCTGTGGTTTGGCCAAGTATGTTCAATTACTTATCCTAGCAGATCTCAGTACCTTGAAGGGCATGATTTCCAGTGTCTACCTGGTGACCTTATGAACCTAATCATAGGCACCCTTCCTCATCCTTTCACTTCCTCTTCATAGGCCCTCTCCAGCCCAAGCTGGTTCAGCGGCGCCTCAACTTGGTCCCATATGGTCCTTCGTATGATGGAGAGGAGCAGACAAATGCATGGAACTTTCAGCATGGTAGAGCCCTCTGTAGGGAAAGTGAAAATGTTAGTCATTGAGTAGTGTCTGACTCTTTGTGACCCCATGGACTATAGCCCACCAGGCTCCTCTGTCCATGGAATTCTTAAGGCAAGAATAATAGAGTGGGTAGCCATTCCCTTCTGCTCCAGGGGATCTCCCAACCCAGGGACTGAATCCAGGGTCTCCTGCATTGCGGGCAAATTCTTTATCATCTGAGCCATCAGGGAAGCCGCTCTTCTTAGGGGGTTGCAGATAAAACAAAGGACTCTCTCAGGGGCATTGCCAGAATATGTGGCAGGTACTGGTGGAATTTTTGGTGACTCAAATACAAACTTGGCTGATAGAAAATGTGCTGTAAGTGTCTGCAAATGCATATGAAGCCACTGGGCAAAAGTCGTGCAGAAAAAAAGGGGGACAACCAGTAGGGCTTCTATTTCCATAAAAATACTAGGGAGGCCTGGCATGCTGGGATGCATGGGGTCTCAAAGAGTCGGACATGACTGAGTGACTGAACTGAACTGAACTGACTACATGTTTTAGATTAACTGCTGTATTTTTGATCAGCATCCATCTTAGGTTACATCCAGGTAGAAAGAATATTGCTTGCACAACTATGAGCATAGACAATTTTGGATCTCTTGTTCTCAGCAGTGACCTGCTTCTGTAGGGTATCTACGAAGTTTATAAATGCTACATGAAAAATAAGTGAATGAAGACATGGCAGCAATCTAAGAAGAAATCATTTCAACAGATAGGGTGTTTGAAGAAAATGTTCTTCAAATAAAAAAGAAAATGCAAAAGAGATAAATTGGATAAGAAGAAAATAATATGATCTGTGTATGTAGAAATAAAGGCAAGCATAGTTTTAAAATCAAGGAGGCAAAATATAGAACTGGCTATGAAAATGAATGTGACATAGTGTTCTTTTTCATCCTGTGAGTAGATTAACAATAACTTTTATTTAACCTGTGTATTCTGAAACAATGAGCTCTGGGAGACAGATTCCATAAGACAAAGAATCTGTGAGTCACTAAAAAAAATAGAGAGTAAGATAGATATTGATTGCCCTAAGAATGTGTGTCTCAGAAATACACCACAAAATTTAGGCTCTTCAAAAGAAACAGCTATTATACTGTTCATCTTACCTCAAAGACTATTGCTTACAGTAAAAATTTTAAAATTCAGAGAACACCTCAAAGTAACTAAAGAAAATTGTAACTTTATCAGTCTGATAAGTTCTCTGTCAGAACTGATTCATTTGCCATTTATTGTATTTGCTCATTTGTTATTCATTGTTATTTGTACTTTTATCATCATAACTTAGCATTAATTACCACAGCATTAAAATAAAATGCCATTGTAATTCTATATTCAGGGCCTAAGTCTCAAAGTGACATCCATGCTTAGCAATTTGTCTACCAAACAGAAGTTCATTTACACTTGAAAGACTTTTCCAATAAGTTAATATATTAATTATTTTGTTATCCAATTAATATAGATATTAAAATATCGTCACATTTTTAAAAATTTAGTTAGAGATGTGCCATTCTATCATCAAATTAGAACCAAGATTCCATCATTAATTGAATTTTGAACTTATAAGTGGAGAGAAGATAGTGCATGTTTGGGGCAGAGAATTATCTTTTTCTCACTGAAATACATTTAGTTAACCCTATTCTCTATCTAACCAAATATAAATTATCCTCTCCAGTGATTTTTCAATATGAGATAGAGATGTTCCTAAAATTAAGTACTACTATAATTCATCTCTGTGTATCGCCACCTGCTGCTGCTAAGTTGCTTCAGTCGTGTCCCACTCTGTGCGACCCCATAGACGGCAGCCCACCAGGCTCCCCTGTCCCTGGGATTCTCCAGGCGAGAACACTGGAGTGGGTTGCCATTTCCTTCAGTGCATGAAAGTGAAAAGTGAAAGTGAAGTTGCTCAGTCATGTCCGACTCTTAGCGACTCCATGGACTGAAGCTCACCAGGCTCCTCCATCCATGGGATTTTCCAGGCACGAGTACTGGAGTGGGGTGCCATTGCCTTCTCTGATGGCCACCTATTAAAATATAAAGTATAACACATCCACTATTCCTCCTAACACATTCTTTATTTGGCCCCTATTCTTTTGCGAACATGACCCTTCAGCAGATTGTTTATCTTTTGTCTGAGTCTGATCTTACTGTGGGCTTCCCAGGTGATGCATCTACATATTCAGGAGATGCAAGGAGATGTGGGTCAATCCCTGGGTCCAGAAGATCCCCTGGAGTAAGAAGTGGCAACCCAGACCAGTATTCTTGCCTGGAAAATTCCATGGACAGAGGGGCCTGGTGGTCTACACAGTCCATAGGGTTTCTAAGAGTTGGACAACGACTAAGCAGCTAAGAAAAAAAAAATTTTAATTCAGTAATATAACTTGACTACCAGATATTGGAGTATCACAGTAGGACTTGCTTATTGAAGTTTTCATTTGTGAGTGATCCCTGGGATACTTCATACCCCTAGGTTGGGGAAAACCAAGAGCACTATGTCACAGGTTAACATATGTTGGATCAAGAGTCCAGATCCAAAGGAATATGAATAGCAAACTCAGCAACTTCAACCTGATATCAACCGACTGTCTAAAAGCATTCTGTTATGTAAACCTCTCACTTTTCTGTTAGTAATTATCAAACTGTGAAGCATGAAAGAATCACCAGGTTCCACTGCCACGTGTTCTAATACATAAGTCTGTGGGTAAGATACAGGAGCTGCATGTTTACCAATAAGTCGTGTAATGCCAATGCAAATGATTAATGCTCAGCACATTGAGAAATATCCTGATACTCTAGAAGATAAAGGATTTTTACTGGAATAAATCCACTTTATGAGGCTGTACAAACGAATCATAATTTGTTCAGCATCTTGTGAGACTAAACTAAGCTTCGATCACATTGCTCAAGGATCAGAATAGGCTATTAGGAAATGCCGTAGAAAGGTATGTGGTCCAGAGCCTCTGCCCCTGAAGAGAAGAGCAGAATTCAGAATTTACATAAAGACCTGTCCCTTCTCCACCTACCAAGTTACCTGGGCCTTTCTGAAACCCAGGGATGGACAAGACTCTCAAGAAGTGACGCTCATTTGTGACTCTGAACTTTTCCAAGTAATTTTGAGGAACCAAAATATGTTTAAAGTTTTATAGTATCAATAATATTAATTGACAAATATTACAGCACTCTATAGAACGTAGTGTGAAGACTTACACTGTGTGTGAATGCACGTGTCAGTCCTGTCACCTCAGTTTTAAGATGTGTTACCTGCTCTGATTACAGGTACAAGGACTTAAAAACGATGACATCACCACTTCACACGATGAAATGGTCCAATTATACCTTGCTACCTGTATCAGAAATTGATAATTGCAGAGACATATACGTATAGGTTTACAGCTCTCTGTTGCTAATTGATTTATGTGTGAATATGCTAATACAATCCTGGTTTTGTTTTAGAATTTCTAATGAGACTGAGCTTGAATGCTTATTGTTTATGACCTAAAATATTTTAAAGTTTGAAAACATAGAGCTCCTATTCTACTTTACCTAAAACATAAATAATATCCAGCCATAGGCTACATAAGTATCCTTGAAGAATTTAAAATAAATTTTCTTATAGTCTAGATAAGTTATATGAATAAATATGACTGAGAAGTAAGAACAGGCAGTTTAGTACATAATTATTCATTTAATATCTGGGAGAAGAGAAGTTACTATTGATTTCTCCTTTTAAGAACTGAATAGATGTGGGCAGCAAGTAAAGAATCAACTAGCATATTCCAAAGCATTTCCCCCAATAAACTACACATTATAATGCATATGGCTGTGACTATATATATATCCATATGTATAGCTATGAGTGTCAATGCTCAGTTGATTTAGTCTTGTCTGACCCTGCGACCCCATGGACTGTAGCCTGCCAGATGCCTCTGTGCCTGGGATTCTCCAGGCAAGAATACTGGAGTTGGTTGTCATGCAGTCCTCCAGGGGATCTTCCCAACCCAGGAATTGAACATGGGTCTCCTGCATTGCAGGTGGATTCTTTACCGCTGAGCCACCAGGGAAGCTCCATGTATGGCAACATAGAATATATGGTATTATTTACATTATTTATAGTCATATTGATCATTTTATAGACTATATAATCTTATATGAACCACTAACAGTTTCTTTCTTAAAATCTTGAGTCAAATTAGCTCCAAACATCAACCAAGATATAAAGAAAATAGTTATGTGCAGAAAGAATTTTCACTCAAATTATTTTGGAATAAGTATTACTAAATAATTTAGAAACAGTATTAGGAAAGAAGTAATATAATGATTTGTTTTTCTCTCCCTTTTATGAAGGGACTTGACTTCCTGAAGCCCACTAAGCAGGAAAAAGAAATAAAGGAATCAATTACTGCCTAAATATTCTTTTAAAAAGTCTTTAAAAAAGCTAATTTTTCCTTTGTGGAATATTCTTTGAATTCAAAAGAACTAAACAATGAAACTGGCAACATAAAGTATAATAATGTTAGTAGATGAAATGTTTTTAAAAATAAGTTATTACTTGGTATTTGTTTTCAATTACACGTTTGCAAACTTGAATGGCAAAGTAAAAAATATTTGATCTCATAAAGATTCACTTTACTTCTTTAAATTGAGGTTTACTCTGTAGTGTGGTATATAGTGTATAAATGTGTAATTTAGGCTTATATGATTTGGCCAACATTCAATGGCACTTTTTTTGTAATATAAAAAAATTATAAGTACTGTGAAATTTTATGTATCAAATACTACTCTAGGTTTGTCAGGCTATACATTTTTCTGTTCCCATAGATCCAATTAATTGACTACGCATGTGATAGCACTGATTATATAGTTGTTGAATGAAAACAATAGAGGGAAGTTATTGTACTTACTTACATAAAGGAAATAATAATATAAATGAAATATTCAAGAGTTAAAATGTCAAGAATATTTAATAATATAGACCAACTAGATATGTGAAATTAGATACGTGAACCAATATAGGTATAGGTACCTGAACCATGAACTTGCAGATTTTCAAGCTGGATTTGGAAAAGGCAGAGGAGCCAGAGATCGAATTGAAAACATCCATTGGATCACAGAAAAAGAAAGAGAATTCTAGAAAAACATCTACTTCTGCTTTATTGATTATGCCAAAACCTTTGACTGTGTAGATCACAACAAGCTGTGGGAAATTATTCAAGAGGTGGGAATACCAGATCACCTTACCTCCTTCCTAAGAAATCTGTATGCAAGTCAGGAAGAAACAGAACTGGACATGGAACAACAAACTGGTTCCAAATCGGGAAAGGAGTAAGTTAAGGCTGTATCTTGTCACCCTGCTTATTTAACTTATATGCAGAGTACATCATGAGAAATGCTGGACTGGATGAAGCACAAGCTGGAATCAAGATGGCCGGGAGAAATATCAATAACCTCAGGTACGCAGATGACACCACGCTTACGGCAGAAAGCAAAGAGGAAATAAAGAGCCTCCTGAGGAAAGTGAAAGAGGAGAGTGAAAAAGCTGGCTTAAAACTCAACATTCAGAAAACTAATGGCATCCGGGCCCTTCACTTCATGGCAAATAGATGGGGAAACAATGGAAACAGTGAGAAACTTCATTTTGGGGGCTCCAAAATCACTGCAAATGGTGACTGTAGCCATGAAGTTAAAAGACGCTTACTCCTTGGAAGAAAAGTTATGATCAACCTAGACAGCATATTAAAAAGCAGAGACATTACTTTGCCGACAAATGTCCATCAAGTCAAAGCTATGATTTTTCCAGTAGTCATGTATGGATGTGAGAGTTGGACTATATAGAAAGCTGAGTGCTGAAAAATTGATGTTTTTGAACTGTAGTATTGGAGAAGACTCTTGAGAGTCCCTTGGACTGCAAGGAGATCAAACCAGTCAATCCTAAAGGAAATCAGCCCTGAATATTCATTGGAAGGACTGTTGCTGAAACTGAAGCTCCAATACTTGGACCACCTGATGCAAAGAACTGACTCATTGGAAAAGACCCTGATGCTGGGGAAAGATGGAAAGCAGGAGGAGAAGGGGACGACAGAGGATGAGATGGTTGGATGGCATCACCGACTCAATGGACATAAGTTTGAGCAAGCTCTGGGAGTTGGTGATGGACAGAGAAGCCTGGCATGCTGTAGTCCATGGGGTCGCAAAGAGTCGGACATGACTGAACGACTGAACTGATAAAACCAATTAGAACCAAATATATATTTAACACTTGGCTAAAGAGAATTATCAATACAAAACATTGCTCCTTGAATTGGGTAGTCAGACTCTCAGAAACAGTAGACATAGGAAAGTTTCATTTGGAAAGTTATTGAAAGACAAACACAGTTTTTATAGAGAACAATGAGAAGCTACAAGTAAGGCCCATGGGGGCACGATAACTTGAGGGGACCTACTACAGAAATAATGCTATTAAAATCTTGGTTGTCAAATGTAGAAATTCAAATCTGACAGAATCTTGTCTGGCAGAATCCAAGTTAAGATTTAGAGTAAAGCAAGAAATAAAGGCAGTTAGATAAATGGGACACATATTTGGGAAAAGAAGAGGGGGAATATTTTATACTATTTTGAAATAGGCAAAAAAACAATTAGTCATTTTTGGCTTTTGAAATTTGATAAGCCATGGCCCATGACCTAATTTTAAAAGAATGTTACAGTGGTAAAATTGGATGGCTTGGTGTATAGGAGAAATTGGAACATCCATTTCACATTCTTCCTAATGTGTTATATTTTCCAGACCCTCTTACAGTAAGGTCTAGATATGATCTGGGTTCAAATAATCAGAGATAGTCTCATGAGATTTGGAGGCAGAAGCAAGCTGGAGTGATGCTTCCACTGTGATTTAGGGGTTTTTTATTTGTTGGGTGGCTGGTTAGCTGGTTGTTTTGGCAAGCATAGTCATGATGACATTGGACTTCTCTGTGACAATATCAGCAGAGATCCCTGTGTTATCAACTTCATAGGTCTTAAGAGGCAAGGTTACAGGGCATTCATTTTGGCACATTTTCTCCTATGATGAGAATATATGATCTGGAATTTAAGGGTAAGTTCTCATATAAAATTTCCTTATTCTCATAAATTTGACCTACCTTGCATTAGAGGACTTAATATCTCCCCCTCCAAAAAAAATGCTTCTATCATATGGCACACTGGTTCCTAGGACTAGAAGTTTTGACTGTCGTGTGGTCATCTGGGGCCTCCTTATAATCTAAAAGTAACAGGAGAAAAAAGAGTTTTCTCTGTTGGATAGGAATATTAACCTTTACTTTAAGGGGAATAGGGATACTCCTAAAAAGTGTGTCAGGGAGGATTATGTATGTGTCTGGAATGGAGGGATATTTTGAGATGTGTCCTTGTATGCCCATATCCTGAAGCAACACTTCATGGACAATTCCAGGTATTCCAAGACAGTCATGACCAACAGTGGTTCAGGTCCAACAGAAATGAAGGTTTGCTTTAACCCACTCCATTATTCTTGCCTGGAGAATTCCATGGACAGCAGAGCCTGGCGGCTACAGTCTGTAGGGTCACAAGAATCAGACACAACTGATTGACTAACACATACTTTTCACACACCCACCGTTTAACCCCCAAAACTGAGACCAATGAAAATATGGAATTCAAAGTAGAAAAAAAAAAATAAGATGCTATACATACAAACAGGGCCTTATGACCATTTGGACCATTTGGAGAAAAAACAGGATGCAGTAGCCTCTTTATGTATTTATTTCTCTTTAACATATATCCTTTTTATACTCCATTTCTCTCATTTTGTATTATATATTTTTCTTTGATAGTTTTGTAGGGTATGTAAATGGGAAGGCCAGTGAACCCAGGTAAGAAATACCACCTCAGGAAAGATTCTATGACTAATAGAAGTTTGGGTTTCTTCTCTTGTGGACAATGTAAATGTTTTTATTTCTGTGTGAGAAGAGCTGCATTTTATTGAAATCAGTTGTAGAAATCAGTTGTTGCTGTTGGAAATTTTTTGTATGGGAGAGTAGGAGTTATTGTGCATTGCTGCTCAATATCCATTCACCCTCTTCCTAGTATGTTTTCTTAAACTTCTGAGATTGAGAAGCCAGTAAGTCTCTTTTGCAGACGGGACTCAGAGTGTGGTTTAGATTTAGACAGTCAAATTCCTGTGGTATTCAGAAAAGGGAGTATAGTGGAGATCACAGCTCTACAATTTCTGTTGGTCATCATAGTCATAAAAGTCCTAGATTCTTCTCCAACAACATTTGCAGGTATCCCAATGTCTCATAATTAATTTGTGAATGTTGAGAGGGCTCAGGACATCCATTTTTGCTTATGCCAATATATGGGTATAGTGTGGTTCTGGTGTCAACAGTACATAGTTTTCCAACCTAAAAATTGCAGCTGCTAAGATAATACATGCCTGGACTCTATGGTTGCAGTGACGGGTGCTATAGATTCTTGATTATAACAAAAGTAGAGATTTGCCTGGTGATTTACTTCTATGATAAAGTCTGCCCTCTAAGCTTTCCATAAGTTGTATGAACTTAATTCCTGTATTAAATAATTTTCTGCTTAAAATAGATAGAGTAGTTTCAGTTATCTACATTCAACCCTGATTCAAACAGATGGTATAGAGAAAGTAACACAATTGACCAAATTAAACTATTCTATGTGATGAAAATCCATTCTCCCTGAACATGTGAAACTGGAGACAATCATGTGTAGGAGGAAAAGATAATTTCAATACAAAGGATATGGACTGATTTATCAAATAACAAATGTAATTTGTAATTTTCAGTGAATTTTTGCTTTTTTTTTTATTGCTTTATAGGCATATCCAGGTAAAATGACTTCACCAACAGAACGAGTTGAATTCTGATTTGAACCTGAACCATAGGTCTTTATGTAAGAGACCACACATATACTTTTATCTAAATTTCATGTTAGTTTAATAGTCACAGTTGTTTACTTGCCACTTATATGATTCTTATAAACTATATATTTATCAACAAATTTTGACACCTGAAAAGCAATGATGAATATCCATATGGATGTTTTCATATTATAGAAATGAAAAGATGTATGTCATACAGATGATAAAATCTAACAGTTTAAGAGAAAATGTCCATATCTGTAAACAGAAAGAAAACTCATAATTAGGTTTAGCTCAGATCAAGCATAAATATTTATATATTGATTTAATTTTTGTTGTAATCTCTAATTATTTTTCAAATCAGATTGAGATAGTTAGATAAATTCAGAGATGGAGTCATAGATCATGCACATTTCTGAAATAGCTAATTACAAAGGTCCAATCTAGGAATGAGTAGGGTAAGTCATCTACAGTTCACTCAAAAGAGCAAATGAGTTTACACTGATGTCTCAACTCTAATTCATTATAAGGCAGATCATTCTAGACTTCTTCCCTTGCTTATCTATAATTTCCCCCCAAAGCTGTTAAAAATTATAAAGCAAAAAAGTTGCAGAATATACAAAGTGCATATTCAAAAATCTGGAGCATTTCTATACACTAACAGTGAACTATCAGAAAAAAAAATTAAGAAAACAATCCCATTTAAAATTGTGTCAAAAAGAATTTAAAAACCTAGGAATAAATTTCATCAAGAAGAATAAAGATTTATACTAAAAGCTATGACATTGATGAAAGAAACTGAAAACACACCAAAAAATGGAATGATATTCCACGCTTATATATTGGAAGTATTAATATAACAATGTCCATGTTACCCAAAGCATCTATAGATTCAATACAATCTCTGTCAAAATTCCAGGACATTTTCCTCAGAAGCAGAACAAACAATCCTAAGATGTGTGTGGAGCCACATAAGACCCCAAAAGCCAAAGCAATTCTGAGAAAGAAAAACAATCTGGAGACATCACACTGCATGATTTCAAACTATATTACAAAGCTAGAGTAATCAAAACAGATGGCATCAGCATAAAAACAGACACATAGATCAATGGAACAGAACAGACAGCCCAGAAATAAACCCAAGCATATATGGTAGATTAATTTATGACAAAGTAGGCAACGATATACACTGGGCAGAAGACAGTTCCTTCAATAGATAGTGTTAAGAAAACTGGACTACTACATACAAAAGAATAAAACTATCTTAAACCAACACAAAAATTAACTCAAAATACATTAAAGACTTGACTGTAAGGCCTGAAACCAGAAAACCCCCAGTAAACTCCATGACATTGCTTTGGCAACATTTTTTTTTAATCCGACTCCAAAGAAAAAAGAGTGGGACTACATCAAACTAAAAACTTCTGGATAATGAAGGAAACCATTAATAAAATAAAAAGGCAATCTATTGAGTGAGAAAAGATATTTGCAAATTATATCCAATCAAAGGATAATATCCACAATGTATAAAGAACTCACCCAACTCAACATCAAGAAATAAATGACCCAATTTTAAAAACAGTCAGAATATCTGAATAAACATCTTTTAAAAGAAGACGTACAGATGGCCAAAATACACACTGAAAGATTCTCAGGCTCACTAATCATCAGAGAAATGCATATCAAAACCACAATGAGATATCTCCTCACACCTCAAAATGGCTATGAACAGGAAATAAGTGTTGGCTAGGGTGTAGAGAGAGGTTAACCTTAGTGCATTGTTGTTTAGAGTGTAAATTGGTGCCATCACTATGGAAAACAGTATGGAGGTTTCTCAAAAAGACTGAAAATTGAAAGTAGAGTTATGGTATGACCCAGCAATTCTACTTCTGGGTATTTATCAGAAGTAAATAAAAGCACTAAGTCAGAAAGGCATATGCATTTTATATTGATTCCAGCATTATTTACAATAGCCAAAATATGGACGCAACCTAAGCACCCATCAAGAGCTGAATGGATAAAGAAGCTGTGTGTGTGTGTGTGTGTGTATGTGTGTATATATATATATATATATATATATATATATGTACAAACAGTGAAATACTACTCAGCCATAGAAGGAATTCCTGCCATTTGTCACAGTATGGATGGACCTTTAGGGTATTATCTTAGGTGAAATAAGTCAAACTGAGAAAGACAAATACCATATGATTTCACTAATATGTGGAATCTAATAAACAAAACTGACTAAACCAGACTAAGCTCATTGATACAGAGAAAAGATTGGTAGTTGCTGAAGAGGTGGGAGACTGGTGGGGGTGGGGGTGGTGGGGTGGTGGTGGGATAAAATAAGTGAAGGGAATTAAAAGGAAAAACCTTATAGCTATAAAATAAATAAAGCATTAGGATGTAACATAAGGTACGGTGACCATAGGCAATATATATTATATTGCAAATTTGAAAGTTGCTAAGAAAATAAATCTTAAAAGTCCTCATCCACAAGAAAAAAATTTGTAACTCCGTGTGGTGACAGATGGTTAACTAGACTTATTGTGGTGATCATTTTGCAACATATACAAATGTTGAATTATGTTTTACATCAGAAACTACTATAATGTTGTATGCCAATCATACTTCAATAAAGAAAGAAAACAAATGTTTTCTAAACAGCTGACTTGCTTTTGAGAAACTCCATCTTCCAAGAAAAAAAAAAAGTCATTTCTAGTATGTTATTCACTTAATATTTTGATCTTTCCACATTCTCCCCAAACCTCAAAATCTATTGAATCTGCATTAAATAATACTAACAATATCCATATAAAAGGCCAGCATAATGGTAACAGATAAAAAAGCTCAGTAACATCATAAATGCAGAATATTTATATTTTCCATCTTTCCCATATAAAATTTAATGTTCAGTGTCCTCTATATTTATTTAGAGTTGCAAATAATGATTTATGTTTTCACTCTTGTTTTAACTTATATAACACTGACTTTCCCTATCTTTGGGGAGCAGAGGCTCATACATATGTTTGTGAAAAAGCAGCTACTTTAATGTTTAATTATGGGTACAAATCTGTCCTCTGAGCTAGGCAAAACACTTGTGAAAGATTAAAGATTAAAATTATTTATCAAGTTGATTTCCTCTTTTGTTATGTATTGCTAGAAATACAGAATATGAAAAATGCTATAATTTCAAAACAGGGTGAAAATCAGAGTATTTCTTAAAAATAGAAGAGTAAAATATTTATATAAACAAATCAAAAAGTTTCCCCCAAAAAAGCTAGCCCACAGACAGAAATAATTAGATATTGAATTAATGAAAAGTGAATCATTAGAAGACAGATTTATACACGGCGGATCCAGGGACTGTCCCTTTGCCCAGAGCTTTGTTTCCTTTTCAGTGTTTTTGGCAGCTTATAGAAGAGAAATAAATTTTATGATAAAATTACTTCTAAATATCTTGGAGCAAACACTACTCACTGTGACTTCATGTTTTCTCGTCCCTCTGTGTCCACAGACAGCAGGAAACCCTCTTGTTGACTAAGGCAGTGTTTGATAATAACCTTTCTCTCCTTGTTATATTACTTGGAGTGCTCATCATTTGAGAGAAGTAATGTGTTGGGAATCTCCTACAGTCCACTTCAATTGCCAGGCACCATACCTTCCATATTCTCTCTGCACGCCATTTTTTAAAATCCAACTTTCCAGCTGAGTAGATTGAGGCATACACTATTTTCTGAGTATCCCATGAATTTCACATATGGAATTGGCAACAAAATGTGTGCTGACCTGTCCACCCTACCCACCCCCCACCCCCGCATACAGTCATACAGAATGAGAAAAAGCTTCTTACACTTGATGTTTTCCCCCTTTATCCATAGTGCCTCCAAACACTTAGAAAATTAAATAACATATTTGAAAGAGAAAACCAAATTGAAACTAGAAGACAAAACTAAATCACATAAACTTCCAGGAAGAGTAATGGATTTTTTATTCCTTCTTTTTTAAACTTTAATTGCAGGATAATTACTTTACAATATTGTGATGGTTTTTGCCATACATCAACATGAATTGGCCATAGGCATACATATGTCCTCTCCCTCCTGAATCCCCTCTCACCTCACTCCCCACCCCATCCCTCCAGGCCATCACAGAGCCCTGCCTTTGGGTGGCCTGCATCATTTATCAAGCTCCCACTGACTTTACATATGGTAATGCATATGTTTCAGTCCTATTCTCTCAAATCATCCTACCCTCTACTTCTCCCACTGACTCAAAAATCTGTTCTTTATATCTGTGCCTGCTTTGCTGCCCTGCACTTAGGATCATCTGTACCACCTTTCTAGTTTCCATATACAAGCATTGTAATACCATACTTGTCTTTCTCTTTCTGACTTACTTCACTCCGTATAATAGGCTCTATGTTCATCCACCTCATTAGAACTGACTCAAATATGTTCCCTTTTATAGCTTAGTACTATTCCATTGTATATATGTACCACCACTTCCTTATTCATTCATCTCCAGTAGACATCTAGGTGGCTTCCGTGTCCAATTATTGTAAATAGTGCTGCAATGAACATTGAGGTACATGTGTCTTTTTCAATTCTGGTTTCCTCAGAGTATATGCCCAGTAGTGGGATTGCTGGGTTTTATGGTAGTTTGGGTGATTCCCTGATAACCCAGAATATGCTTGCAATGCAGGAGACCTGGATTTGATCCCTGGGTTGGGAAGAGCCTCTGGAGGAGGGCATGACAACCCACTCCAGAACTATTGCCTGGAGAATTCCATGACACACAAGCCTGGTGGCCTACAGTCCATAGGGTCACATAGTCAGACACAACTGAAGCGACTACGCAGCAGCAACAGCAGCATGGTAGTTTTATTTCTAGTTTTTTTAAGGAATCTCAGTACTGTTCTCCATATTGGTTGTATCAGTTTTTATTCCCAGCAACTGTGTAAGAGGGCTCCCTTTTCTCCATACCCTCTCCAAAATTTAGCATTTGTAAATTTTTTGATGATGGCCATTCTGACAAGTGTGGGATGATACTTCATTGAATATTTTGGAGCTTAATTCTTTTTTAACTGTTTTTTTGTTATTTTCTTTCATTCTGAGAATTGTCTTGTCACCTTGCTTATAGTTTCCTTCATTGTGCAAAAGCTTTTAAATTTAATTAGGTCCCTTTTGTTAATTTTTGTTTTAATTTCCATTACTTTAGGAGGTGGGTCATAGAGGATCTTGCTGTGATGTATGTCAGAGAGTGTTCTGCTATGTTTTCCTCTAAGAGTTTAATAGTTTCTCAGAGGATAAGATGGTTGGATGGCATCATTGACTCAATGACATGGGTTTGGGTGAACTCCAAGAGTTGGTGATAGACAGGGAGGCCTGACGTGCTGTGGTTCACAGGGTCGCAAAGAGTCGGACATGACTGAGTGACTGAACTGAACATCTTACATTTAGGTCTTTAATTCGTTTTCAAGGCCACCATCACCCTGATACCAAAACCAGACTAAGATGCCACAAAAAAGAAAATTGCAGGCCACTATCACTGATGAACATGGATGCAAAAATCCTCAACAGAATTCTAGCAAACAGAATCCAACAACACATTAAACAGACTATATACCATGATCAAGTGGGTTTTATTGCAGGGATGCAAGAATTCTTCAATAAATGCAAATTAATCAATGTGATACACCATATTAACAAATTGAAAGATAAAAACCATATGATCATTTCAGTAGATTCAGATAAAGCCTTTGACCCAAAATTCAACACCCATTTATGATAAAAACTCTCCAGAAAGTAAGCCTAGAAGGAAATACCTGAACATAATAAAGACCAAATATGACAAACCTACTTCAAACATTGTCATCAATGGTGAAAAACTGAAAGCATTTCCTCTAAAATCAGGAACAAGACAACCATGCTCACTCTTAACCACTATTATTCAACATAGTTCTTTTTTTTTTTTCTGCTTTTTATTTTTTTTTACACTTTTTAAAAATATAAATTTATTTATTTTAATTGGGGGCTAATTACTTTACAATATTGTATTGGTTTAGCCATACATTGATATGAATCTGTCACGGGTGTACATGTTCCCCATCCTGAACCCCCCTCCCACCTCCCTCCCCATACCATCCCTCTGGGTCATCCCAGTGCACCAGCCCCGAGCATCCTGTATCATTCATCAAACCTGGACTGGTGATTCGTTTCACATATGATAATATACATGTCTCAATGCCATTCTCCCAAATCATAGTTTTGGAAGTCCTAGCCACAGCAATCAGAGAAGAAAAAGAAATAAAAGGAATCCATATTGGAAAAGAAGTAAAACTCTCACTGTTTGCAGATGCCATGATTCTCTACATAGAAAACTCTGAAGATATCACCAGAAAATTACTAGAGCTAATCAATGAATATAGTAAATTTGAAGGATATAAAATTAATACACAAAAATCCCTTGCATTCCTATATGCTAACAGTGACAAATCAGAAAGAGAAAATAAGGAAACAATTCCATTCACACCATTGCAAATTTACCTAAAGAGGCAAAAAACCTGTATGTATAAAACTGTAAGACACTGATGAAAGAAATCAAAGATAACATAAACAGATGGAGAGATATACCATATTCTTGAGTTAGACAAATCAGTATAGTGAAAATGACTATAGTACCCAAAGCAATCTATAGATTGAATGTAATTCCTATCAAACTACCAATGGTATTTTTCACAGAACTAGAACAAATAATGTCACAATTTGTATGGAAACACAAAAGATCCTAAATAGCCAAAGCAATCTTGAGAAAGAAGAATGGAACTGGAGGAATCATCCTTCCTGACTTCATACTATACTACAAAGTTACAGTCATCAGGACAGTATGGTACTGTCACAAAAACAGAAATATAGATCAATGGAACAAAATAGAAAGCCCGAAGATAAACCCATGCACCTATGGACACCTTATCTTTGACAAAGGAGTCAAAAATAAACAGATGAGAAAAAATAGTCTCTTCAACAAGTGGTGCTTGAGAAACTGGTCAACTACATGTAAAAGTTTGAAATTAGAACACTTTCTGACATTACACACAAAAAGCAATAGCTTTTAATAAAAGATTTTAGAGATTGGGGCTTCCCTGGTGTCTCAGCTGGTAAAGAATCTGCCTGCAATGTGGGAGACCTGGGTTTGATCCCTGGATTGGTAAGATCTCCTGGAGAAGGGAATGGCTTCCCACCCCAGTATTCTGGCACATGTAAAAGTATAAAATTAGAACATTTTCTGACACTAGACACAAAAAGAAATAGCTTTTAATAAAATATTTTAAATATTAGGAGTAAGTAAATAGAAATATGCCTTGGAGGCATTTAAACATTGGCACTAAAAGTGACAAAATTGTCTGAATAGTTCTGTGACAGTACAGTTTCCGGCCAACTGGCCAAAAGAGTAATGCTATTAAAAGAAACATATCTAGACTCTGTTAGGATAACAAAGTATAATTTTGAACTAGATTCTGAAGTCAAGATATGGCTAATATAAGGCATTCCCAAATTTTCAACACACATTTGTTCATATATCTTGTAGGAAAAAGGCAGTATTTGTTCCTGAGTTTTTACTCAATGCAAACAAACACACAAACGTGCATAAAAGACACATATACACACTCACACATATATACATATTAACACACACACCTAGATATACACATAAATACATATGCATACATTTGACCACACTTAAATATGTACACAGTACACTCACCTATCTATACACACACACACATAAGTATACACAGACTTGCCCTCTCTCAGAAGAATGTATGGCAGGTTAGTAGCCTGGCACTATCTTTTCATGAAACATTTATTCCTTCCCTCCATTCTTTCTAGATTTTACATAGCACAAAGATCAGGAAATGACACACCTCAGCCTATGGGTAGAATCTGATCAGCCACCTGCTATAATATGGTCTGTGAACTAAGTGGTGTGTACATTTTTAAATTGTTTGAAAAAAAATTAACATGATATGCTAAAACTGTATGAAATCCATATTTTAGTGTCCATAAATAGTTTTCTTGGAATACTGCCATACTCATTTATCTCAGATTATCTAAGACTGTTTGGGCTACAACAGGAGATCTGAATAGTTGCTAGAGACTACATGTGGCTCTCACTGCTTCAGACTGCTATTCAGGACACTACCAACCACAGTGATGCAGCTATAAATCCACAGTGTTTCAAGTGCCACACATATCTCCACCCTAGGACTTTTAATATTTTTTTAATTATCAGTGTATATGCATTATGTTAAAACAGAAGAGAAGTGGCCTTATGTTGTACTGTCAAGACATATTAGAGTATAGGTTATTTTGTTATTGAGTTGGATCAGTAAATAAGAAATTAATAAACAAGGCATCAATATACTGGAAGTCCTAACAAGAATAAAATGTATAAAAAGAAATAAAAGGCAAGCAAACTGGAAAGGAAGGAATAAAATGGTCCTTATTCATAGATGATATGATTGTTTACATAGAAAATCTCATAGAAGCTACAAAAATTTTCTGAAGCTAATAAATGAATTTAGCTAGTTCACAGAATAAAGATCAACATGAAAGGTCAAGTTTACTCATATGCTAGCAGGGAACAATTAGAATCTAAAATTTAAAAGCTAAAAATCACTTAAAGTAGCACCACCCAAGATACTTAGATATGCATCTACTATACAGAAAACTACAAACCACTGATAAAAGAAACCATAGAATACCATAACAAATGGCGAGAGATAGAATGTGCACAGATTAGAAGGTTTAAGATGTCAGTTCTCCCAAACTTTATCTACTGATTCAAAGTAATCCCAGTCAAAATCCTAACAAACTTTTTGTTGATATCAATAAGCTGATTCCAAAATTCATACAAAAAGGCAAAGATCTAAAACAACCAAGACATTTCTGAAAAAGAACAAAATTGGAATATTCATATTAACCTGATTTCAAGACTTATTCCAAGGCTGCTGCTGCTGCTGTTTAATCTCTAAATCATGTCCACCTCTTTGTGGCCCTTTCTACTGCAGCCTACCAGGCTTCTCTGTCCATGGGATTTTCCAGGCAAGAATACTGGAGCGGGTTGCCATTTCCTTCTCCTAGGGATCTTCCCACTTCCCAATCCAGGGGTATATTAAAGTAAGCAGTGTGGTATTGGCACAAGGATAGACACAAAAATCAACAGAACAGAATAAAGAGCCCACAAAAATATAGTCAACTGAATCTTGGCAAAGGGTAAAATGTAATTCAGTGAATACAGGATAGTTTTTCAACAAATGTTGCTGGGAAATTGGATGTGAATATGCAGAAACAATAAACATAGACACAAACTTAAAAGATGGTTCAAATTAGATCACGCTGCTGCTGCTGCTGCTAAGTCGCTTCAGTCGTGTCCGATTCTGTGTGACCCCATAGACGGCAGTCCACCAGGCTCCCCCGTCCCTGGGATTCTCCAGGCAAGAACACTGGAGTGAGTTGCCATTTCCTTCTCCAATGCATGAAAGTGAAAAGTGAAAGCGAAGTCACTCAGTCATGTCCGACTCTTTGCGACCCCATGGACTGCAGCCTACCAGGCTCCTCTGCCCATGGGATTTTCCAGGCAAGAGTACTGGAGTGGGGTGCCATTGCCTTCTCCGAAAATTGATCGTAGACCTATATTAAAATAAAAAGTATAAAATTTCCAGAAGTAGACATAGGAATAAATCTCTATGACCTCGAGTTTGGCAATAGAGTTTTAGACACAATACCCAAAGTAAAATTCATGAAAGAGAAATAATTGATTGACTTTAAAAAGTCTTGGACTTTATAAGTGAAAGACTGATAAGATAATGAAAAGACAAATCACAGACTGAGAGAAACTATTTGCAAATGATATACTTGATAAATGACTTACATCAAGAATATAAAAAGCTCTTAAATTTCAGTAATAAAACATTTTAAAATTGAACAATAAAAACTAATTTTAAAATGGCAAGTTATATGAACAGACACTTTACTGAAAAAATATATGGATGACAAATAAGCACATGAAAAGATGCTCAATGTCATCTGTCATTCAGTTCAGTTCAGTTGCTCAGTTGTGTCCGACTCTTTGCGACCCCATGAATCACAGCACGCCAGGCCTCCCTGTCCATCACCAACTCCTGGAGTTCACTCAAACTCACGTCCATAGAGTCAGTGATGCCATCCAGCCATCTCATCCTCTGTCATCCCCTTCTCCTCCTGCCCCCAATCCCTCCCAGCATCAGAGTCTTTTCCAGTGAGTCAACTCTTCACATGAGGTGGTCAAAGTACTGGAGTTTCAGCTTTAGCATCAATCCTTCCAAAGAACACTTTAGAATGGACTGGTTGGATTTCCTTGCAGTCCAAGGGACTCTCAAGAGTCTTCTCCAACACCACAGTTCAAAAGCATCAATTCTTTGGCGCTCAGCTTTCTTCACAGTCCAACTCTCACATCCATACATGACCACTGGAAAAACCATAGCCTTGACTAGATGAACCTTTGCTGGCAAAGTAGTGTCTCTGCTTTACAATATGCTATCTAGGTTGGTCATAACTTTCCTTCCAAGGAGTAAGCGTCTTTTAATTCCATGGCTGCAGTCACCATCTGCAGTGATTTTGGAGCCCCCCAAAAAATAAAGTCTGACACTGTTTCCACTGTTTCCCCATCTATCTCCCATGAAGTGATGGGACTAGATGCCATGATCTTAGTTTTCTGAATGTTAAGCTTTAAGCCAACTGTTTCACTCTCTTCTTTTACTTTCATCAAGAAGCTTTTTAGTTCCTCTTCACTTCTGGCTGTAAGAGTGGTGTCATCTGCATATCTGAGGTTATTGATGTTTCTCCCGGCAATCTTGATTCCAGCTTGTGCTTCTTCCAGCCCAGCGTTTGTCATGATGTACTCTGCATATAAGTTAAATAAGCAGGGTGACAATATACAGCTTTGATGTACTCCTTTTCCTATTTGGAACCAGTGTGTTGTTCTATGTCCAGTTCTAACTGTTGCTTCCTGACCTGCATACAGATTTCTCAAGAGGCAGAACAGGTGGTCTGGTATTCCCATCTCTTTCAGAATTTTCCACAGTTTATTGTGATCCACACAGTCAAAGGCTTTGGCATAGTCAATAAACCAGATATAGATGTTTTTCTGGAACTCTCTTGGTTTTTGATGATCCAGCGGATGTTGGCAACTTGATCTCTGGTTCCCTTGCCTTTTCTAAAACCAGCTTGAACATCTGGAAGTTCTTGGTTCATGCATCTGTCATTAGATACATACAAATCAAAATGACATTGAGATACCACTGCTGCTGTTGCTGCTAAGTTGCTTCAGTTGTGTCTGACTCTGTGCGACCCCATAGACGGAAGCCCACCAGGCTCCCCCATCCCTGGGATTCTCCAGGCAAGGACACTGGAGTGGGTTGCCATGTCCTTCTCCAATGCATGAAAGTGAAAAGTGAAAGTGAAATCACTCAGTCGTGTCCGACTCTTAGCAACCCCATGGTCTGTAGCCTACAAGGCTCCTCCGTCAATGGGATTTTCCAGGCAAGAGTGCTGGAGTGGGGGAGATACCACTACACACCGATTAGAATCACTAAAATCCAAAAAATTGACAGTAACAAATGCTGACTAGGATGTGGAACAATAGAATGCCCATACATTTCTAATGAAGAAGGAAAGCAGTACAGTCACTTTAGAAAGCAATTTGGCAGTTTCTTGTAAATTAAACATAGACTTCCCACACAACCCAGAAATTGCACTCCTAAATATTTACCAGGTGTTTTGTACATTTAGTTCTGCACAAACACATCTGTGTGAACGTAATAGCTTCCATGTCTTAGCAGTGATAAAGTTTTACTGTGATGTATATATACATATATATATATATAAAATAATTTTTTGGATCAGGGTTGAAATTGTAATTTTTCTGAGTAAGAAGAACCACTCTCAACTACTATTAATGAATACTTAATTACTTTGGAATTAGCCATTGCTGAAGAGTTGGTAATGTTTATTACTGAATTCAACTTAGAATTACAAAGCCAAGAATGCTTTGACATGAGAAATACACAGTATGGTAAATTAATTTGAGGACACATGCTTTTGGATTACAGGTAAATCAAGCTGCTTTATACACTATTTACAATATCAAAAGTTAAAACAAGGTGTGAGGTATGCATTTCCAAAAAATATTTTAGTGTTTCTATTTGATGAACTCAACTGTAGTTTCAGTAGCATTTTTGAGACCTCACTGCAAGTGCCAAAAAAATTTCGATATTTCAAAATCCATTTAACTGTACAACTGAGGAACTTCCACTTATCTTTCTATTGAAGTGGTTAATCTGCACATCAATGGCACGGTAAATGGCAAACGTCAAGAGAATAATCTATCTATATTCTAGATTTCTATAGATGAATTGTAAGTGAAAAATGTGTTTAAGATCATAACTCATGGATTGCTATCGATGTTTAGCAAAACCTAAAGGGATTCCCTTGTAGCTCAGTAGTAAAGAATCTGCCTGCCAACATAGGAGATGTGGGTTTAATCCCTGGGTTGGAAAGATCCCCTGGAGAAGGAAATGGCAATCCACTCCAGTATTCTTCCCTGGGAAATCCCACAGACAGAAGAGCCTGGTGGGCTACATCCATGGGGTCTCAAGAGTTGGACATGAGTTATCAACTAAACAACAACAAAAACAATTCTGTGTGAAAGATTTTTTTAAGATGAAATATGTAAAATCTCCTCAAAGATCAGCTTTAACAGATGAATATTTACAATTGATTTTGTATGTGTTCAGTCACTCAGTTGTGTCTGACTCTGCAGCCCCATGGACTGTAGCCTGCCAGGCTCCTCTGTCCATGGGATTTTTCCAGCAGGACTGTTGGAGTGGGTTGCCATTTCCTCCTCCAGGGAATCTTCCCAACCTAGGGATCGAACCCAAGTCTCCTGCATCTCCTGCATTGCAGGCGAATTCTTTACAGCTGAACTCCTGGGGCTTCTCATACTAACTGAACTGAAAATAAAGCAAAATAATATCCTAAAATTGAATTCCATTCTTTTCATTAGTAGATGTGAATTACTTTAGTGAAAAAAATATGCAATCATTATTACTATATTTTATTTACACTTTAATATTTGCTGATAAAAATGTGGAAGTTTGTTTTGTCTCATTTACGAGTACTTACATAGTAACCTCAATTTTGCCTCTTGGCTCACAAAGCCAAGATATTTATTATCTGGCCTTTTACATAGTTTGCCAACCTGTGCCCTAGAGTATTTGACATCATAACTAGAGTTGTTATTGCTCTCCAGGGACCAGAAAAGACTCTAATCCTGCTCTCTGAATGGGAGTTAAAGGGTATGGAATAGTTTTCTTTTCTCAGTGCCGTATATTCAAACATCAAGGTTGAAAACTGGAAAATATTTTTCCATAAAATAGTTGAAATTAGTTTGTATGAAATAGGTGTATTACTGGTGGAACCTGTTCTTCCACCCATTAAACAGTAAATGTGCTTTGGTGAGCCTGAGCACCTAAACAGCATTTTAAGTAGATTTCCCAGGAAAGTGAATACTGGGTTCCTTAAAAATAACTAGAAATCACACTTGCAGAACAGAGATTTATTACAATTCAAAAATTACCTATAATTGTTTTATGCTTCCCTTAAATAACAGCATCAAGGATAGTTTACACTAGTCCTCACCCAGGTTCTAATTCCAGGGCGGTCTTCTAACTTCCCAGCTTATTGTCAAAAAGCACCTTTTTAAAAATCATATTAGTGACTGGGTGCTCGATCAGTCAAACAACTCTATTAAATGTAAATCAGTTAATGTTGATAAATACCCTAAGAATTATGAACATGATATTAGGTCATTCATATTATCTCCAAGTAGAATTGAACTGCTGGGTAAAACAATGCCACTCTTCTTTCTGGTAGCCAGATTGACTTCCAGGCAGGAAACCACCTCACTCCCTTAAGGTAGATAATTACACACTGAAAGCCACATGAGTCTCATTAATGAGCAGGCCAAGGTAATAAACAGAGCCCACAACTTCCTATTAGGCTAATATGCCTGCACTTGGGGTAAGAAATAATTCCACATTGAATAAACCTGATAATCAACAGTTGCGTTAAGCCAAAGTGTTAGGCTGGGTATATTGAAGAAAAATATAAAACAAAGGCAGGAAAATAAGCATACATGTAATAAAAATACCTATTTATTCATCTATTCATCCACAAATCTACTTATTTTGTAGAAGTTTTTATTTCCTGCAGATGCAAGTCAACATCCACTTTTAAAATTTATTTTCCATTTTATATTTATTTGTCCATTTGACAAATATTATTTTTACTAGATTCTAGGCAAGTTGTTAAAGACATATGTCATCAATATGCAACGGGAAAATAGGCAATAAATGTCTAATTATCAAAATATATAAATGGATGGTAATTTCTTACATTGAAGAGCTTTTACAATTTAAGATTATTTTACCTACATTATATCATTTGTGACCCATAACAACCCTATTAAATAAGAATTATTTATTTTATACTTAAGAAAATTGATACTCTCAAATGAAAAGATTTGTGAATTGTCCTACAATAAACTCAAATCTTATGATTCCAAGTTTAGAAGTTTTTTCACTACACCAAATCTGTCTTATTCTTTTTGATAATATTGATTTGAATTGACTGCTGTTTCTTCAACCTCAACACTTGAATAACAACTTTATCAATTTTTTCCCTTACTATTTGAAGAACCATACTTTCCTTGTTTTTAGTACCTCCACAGCATCTTTTAAATTCCTCTTCATTTGTCTTCTCCTCAAATCAAATGTAGCAAATGCTACTGCTTTTATTATGATCTTACATTCAATACCTTTTTCTCTATCCCTTTGGAGAATCACTCTTCCACATTTTCGCTTATTGAATTTACTACCATGTTAGAAGTTTCTTTCTCTATAACTCAGCCTAAAAGACTGTGGACAAAACACATTTTCCCCTGAAAATTGTGACATGTCATAGTGGAGAAAGCATTTGTCTAGGCATAAAATACTTGATCCACCGTTAAGTTGAGTTTCTCCTTTTGATAGGTCTGTAACTTCTTAAGATTTGAAGTAGCGAAGACTGTAGACTACCTTGGAATTGTCACTTGAATTTCTAATAATGACATTTTATGGGAGAAAATTATTAATAAAATAATAATTTCTAATATTCAATAAAGGTGTACTATGTGCTAGGCATTATGTTCATCATTTTATGTGTATTATCACTTGTAATCCTCAATAAACCTCTTTAAGGCAGATATTCTCACTCTTAAATTGCATTGGTGACCCCAAAAATAGTGTAGTTAATAACATGAGCTCCATAGCCAGACTATCAGGGGAAGAACCCTGCTTCCATCACCCTCTACTTTTCTTTTATGAAAATACTGATTTTAATCCTTTTGAACATTTGCCAGATATTCTTCTGAAAGAAGACAGGCGTATGTGTTTGTGCATGTGTGTGTATGTATCTTTATGTGTGTCAAAGTGAAAGCGAAAGTCGCACAGTTGTGTCCGACTCTTTGTGACCCCATGGACTGTAGCTTCATAGGCTTCTCTGTCCATGGGGATTCTCCAGGCAAGAATACTGGAGGGGGTAGCCATTCCTTTCTCCACAGGGTCTTCTCAACCCAGGGATCAAACCTGGGTCTCCCTCATGGCAGGTGGGATCCTTTACCATCTGAGCCACCAGGGAAGCCCATGTGTATGTGCAAACATATTTGAGTGTATATGTGTATTGTGTGTATGAATGTTTGTGAGTGTTTACATGTGTATTTGTGAGTGGGTGTGTATGTTTTATATGTACACATGCATGTGTGTTTCTATGTGATTGAGTGAGCACTCAAGAGCTAATGTCACCCCTCTCCCACAAAGAATATGTACAGATCATGAGTTGTGTGCTATTAATTTGGAGATACCCATGCATGAGCTATATCTTGGCTTCAGAATCTAGTTCAAAGTACATCATACAAATGCACCATGAATTTCAAATGTGTGAGGAAAAAACCCACTAGCTTCCAGTATTTCTGCCTCTAAACTGCTAGTTTCAATGTATATTATGATATTTAACTGTTTATAAAGATTCTTTTTATTTTATAATTGTATTACCTTGGTTAATTTTTTTATTTTCTTGTATTTAGGTATATACTAATTTTATTTGCAGAAAACTTTTTCTAAATGTATATATTTTACTTTCATATATTTATATCTTATTTTCCTCTTTTAAAAGCTATGGCTCAGTATTTTCTGGCCTGTTATTAAATAAGGGTTGGTACAGAATATATTCTTATTCCTATTTTTGAAAGAAATAACAATAAAGTTTTTCCACTAAGCATAATGTTAGTTCTAGATTTTAAATGTGTATTCTTGGTCATGCTTAGAAAGAAATCAGATCAGATCAGTCGCTCAGTCGTGTCCAACTCTTTGCGACCCCATGAATCACAGCACGCCAGGCCTCCCTGTCCATCACCAACTCCCAGAGTTCACTCAGACTCACGTCCATAGAGTCAGTGATGCCATCCAGCCATCTCATCCTCTGTCTCCTCCTGCCCCCAATCCCTCCCAGCATCACAGTCTTTTCCAATGAGTCAACTCTTCACATGAGGTGGTCAAAGCACTGGAGTTTCAGCTTTAGCATCATTCCTTCCAAAGAAATCCCAGGGCTGATCTCCTTCAGAATGGACTGGTTGGATCTCCTTGCAGTCCAAGGGACTCTCAAGAATCTTCTCCAACACCACAGTTCAAAAGCATCAATTCTTCCACGCTCAGCCTTCTTCAAAGGCCAACTCTCACATCCATACATGACCACAGGAAAAACCATAGCCTTGACTAAACAGACCTTTGTTGGCAAAGTAATGTCTCTGCTTTTGAATATGCTATCTAGGTTGGTTATAACTTTCCTTCCAAGGAGTAAGCATCTTTTAATTTAATGGCTGCATGAAATATTAGAAAGAAATACTCAAACATAATTTTTAGTGTTTTAATTAAAAATAGATGCAGAATTTTAGCATTTCCTTTTATCATCTATTGGGATAATTATATGATATTTTTATCATCTTTCCTACTAATGTGATGAATTATATTAATAATCTCTCCTGTACTATACAAGAATTTTTTGGCTGCACTAAATCCTACTTAATAATAATGGAAACATTTGGTTTAATTTAATTATTTTTAATCTTTAAATTGAGTTAAATGTTATTTTTAATTTTAATATATCTATTTACAGATGAAGCTACCTGTCACTTTCTTTGGACTGGTCTTTTTATGTGATTTAATATTTTTATTTCTAAATGTGATCAAGATAAGATTCAGTGTTCTTAATAAATTGATTCTCCCCTGGAAAATAAAATAATAATTCTTCAGTAAATCTATTTGAGTCAGGACTGATGCAGAAGATTCTAGTGCGGTTTCTCAAATGTGGTCCTAAGGGGCACTTTGTTCAAATTCAGTTCAGAGGGTCTTAAGTATGTCCAACTCAGACTTACTGACAGGGCCACTTTATGACTTTTGTGGACTATAGGCACTTTTCCCATCATGGGCTCCTTTCTCCATAGGAAAATATTAAAAATTACACTTCACTTATGTGTTAGTATAGGTAAAAGCATATGAATACTATGTATTTTACACTTTTTGTTTGATTTGAAAGTTCATATATTTTTCTTCTGATTAAAAAAAAAATTTTTTTTTCATAGGCCCCTAAGATTGACTGGGCCCTAGAACCTGTGCCTCTTAAGACTAATTGGAACATGGGCCCTACATACTAGACCAGACTCTTCAGATGTAGGAGGCAGAAATCTGCTTTTGAACAGGCAGCTTCTGGGGGTCAAATGCACAGTGAAATAGTGGCTGAGAGAACTAGGTTCGCTGAGGACCAATCTAATCTTTGTCACTAACTGACAGCTGGTAGCAGTTATTTCTATTAGTCAATAGTAGACAAGTAAAAGGGCTAGTCTCTTAGCCTCTTTGGTGTTAATGGTTTTGTCTTTAATGACTCTATATTCCTCTTGCTACAAATTTTTATGAAGAAGTTCTCTAGTGAGAACTGATGACTTTCTCATCTCCTTATGTAATCTTTCATTCAACATCTAGATAAATAGATACATCAGAAACTGTGCCAAGCAGCGTATGAGGGACTAGGAATACTGGTCACTGAATAACATATATTTGGACCCTGACACCTTTGGGCTTACAGTATAGTGGGGGAAAAGAGGTTCAATAAATGAAAACAGTTGGGGGATGTTAAAATAAGAAAGTATGGGATGATAAGACATAATCTAGGCTAGAAAGCCAGATAATGCCATACTTGAGAATGAGTGGTACTTAGCAGGTCAGAAATGATGTTAAGGTTACAGGTGGAGAAAGCACTGTACCTGAATGCATGAAGGCAATGTAATATGATGCATTTGAAGATCTAAAAGTAAAGTAGGATGGCTGGAACATAAATGGAAAGGGAAAGAAGAACATTTTATGTGGATTGAGAAGTTCACTTTCCATTGTTTGTTTTATTTCATTCCAAACAGAATCCAAGATGACTTATTTATTCATATTGTGCCCAAACCATTTATTTAGGCAATATTTACTCAAAACTTCTCAGATTACACACACTGCTACAACAAATGTTCTAATAGGCCTTACAACCTTTGGGTGAGACAGACGTTGAGCAACTAATTGAACTAATTATGTAATTAAGCTTATACTAATGCTACAGAAGAAAAACACAGCAAGTTATAAGAACATAAGAAAAAAACTGAGCCCACTTGAATGCTGAAAACTGGAGGGTAAATAGAAATCTGAATTTCTAGAGAAATGTGAAAATAAAAAACCTTCTAAGAAGAGAATAACGTGGTAAGAACCTGGAATCGAAAGAGCTTAGAAAACTCTGGTTGTATTTTGTAAATTTTTAACAATTTAATCTTCTCATATTAATATATAGCTAAGTCATGTACATTGTGGAAATAACATTTGATCAAAAATCACAGGAATAGTCTTAAACAATGCAAACAGCTAGCTATTCAATTAATTAAAATCTCTTCATCAATAAACTGTATATTGGATTAGATATTTCAAAGACTAATATAAATTTTGCTGTTATAAAGCATTTCATATGTGCCAAACACCATATAAAATTATTTCATTTATCTTTTCAGTTATCTAATGAAATAGACATTCTTTTCTGTATATTTTTATAGGTATATGCTTTAATTCTTTTGAATACATATGTACCCAGTGTGGAGTTGAGAGATCATGTGATAATTTTATTTTTTTTATATTTTGAGAAATTATCATATTGTTTTCCATTTAAGCTGTACTATGTTTTTACATTCCCACCAGCACTGCATAAGCATTCCATTTTCCCCAAACCTTGTCCACGCTGGATATTTTCTTTGTTTTAGTAATATCTTTTTGTTGGGTATAAAGTGGTACTTCATTGTGGCTTTGATTTGTATTTCTCTTATGAGTTATTAGTGGTGTCCTTTAGCAATGGAAACCTTCCTCAGAAATTATCTAGTTTATTTCCATAATGTTTTGGTTTATTTTCCATTATTTATTTTTGTTTGTTTGTTTGCTGCCCTATATAATGTTTTTACTTATATTTCAGTTCAGTTCAGTTCAGTCGCTCAGTCATGTCCGACTGTTTGCGACCCCATGAATCTCAGCACACCAGGCCTCCCTGTCCATCATCAACTCCCGGAGTTCACTCAGACTCACGTCCATCGAGTTGGTGATGCCATCCAGTCATCTCATCCTCTGTCGTCCCCTCTTCCTCCTGCTCCCAATCCCTCCCAGCATCAGAGTCTTTTCCAGTGAGTCAACTCTTCGCATGAAGTGGCCAAAGTACTGGAGTTTCAGCTTTACTTATATTTATACCTACACAAACTGACATACGGCTTTTAGGTTAAAAAAATCTCAAAAATTATATTTCTTTTTCCCTCTAGTAGTTTTTTTCATTTTTCCTTTTGTTACTTTTTTTTACTGTTTTTGTTACTGTTGTTTTACTTTTTTGTTAGTTATTTAGAATATATAATTCAATATTGCTAGGTGTTTTATTATTTGTAACTCTATTATATGGTCAACTTGTTGATTTCTTCTAATGTTCAAAACAATGAAATCTACCATACCATATAGCATTATAGTAACTCCTTCTCACCTTTATTTTTATGGGAAAAATGCTCTTAAAATATTTTTCCCATTTGATTTTAATAGTATCCCTTAAAGGCAAAAAAGACTGGAGGTTGTTTGCAATTCAGTCAATTGCTTTTCTCTTCCAAGAGAACTGTCTCCTTATATATTGTTATTCCTCTTTATTTCATTTTTAAATAACCTACCATTTTTTATTCTTCTACTATTTATATATTTGACAGCAGTTCCAAATAATTTAGTGTTTATTTTTATTAACTTAAAAAACTTTGAACTCTATCCCCAGAAAGATAAGGAATCTAGCATCTTGACTTTATCATAGTCACCTGAAAAACCATTTTGAGCTCTTTATATTTATACAGTATTTAAAACCTAAAAAACTTAGTCTAAATTAATATTGATTTTATTTTATTGAAATGTGGGCTCCAGGTGGCACTACTGGTAAAGAACCCATCTGCCAATGCAGGAGACATAAGAGATGCAGGTTCAATCTCTGGCTCAGGAAGATCCCCTGGAGGAGGGAATGGCAACCCACTCCAGTATTCTTGCCTGGAAAATTCCATGGACAAATGAGCCTGGCAGGCTACAGTTCATAAGGTCGCAAAGAGTGGGACACAACTGAAGCAACTTAGCACGGCACAGCACGACATAACTCTATCTTGGCCGTTTTTTTTTCTTGCACACTATGAACTTCTCGAGGGAAGGGACAGTGCCTAGAAGAGTATCTGGTACTAAGAAGAATCATAATAAATATTTCTTTCCTCTTGATTGTAACAAACACAGTTAACAAAGACCAAGTGGCTAGAATGTATCAAACACATTGAGTAATATATCAACAAAAATACTGTGAGGTTGGTACCACTACTACAAATAAGAAAAGTGGGTGCAGGTAAGAAAATGCTTAACAGCCTGTGGCATAACTCAGACGATGCTACACAGCCTTACCCTGCTTAATCACTGTCCTGGGCTTATACATTAGAACAGTTTCTCTCATAGGCCTTACCTACACAGACAAAGTGAAAGAAAGTGGCGGTTACTCTGAATCACTTCATTAAAACCTTTTCATCCTGGAGAAAGGGAAGCATTCAAACCCTCTTGGCATATTACTATATTTAAATGTACCATACTTGAGCCCTACTTGTGTCTACAAAATAGCAATAATCAGACTGCCCTTCAGTCTTGCAAGAGTGATGGTCAGAGAGAAAAATGGGCCTTTAGGTATACTTAAGTATTAGGAAATATAATACCTGAAATCAAATCTCCTAAAAATAGCTATGTCATCAATTTGCCACACTTCTATAAGTTTAGAACAATATCCCAAAGAATACAATCAGTTTTTATAATCTCTTCTTTAAGGGTCATCAGAAAAATAAAAGGTATCTGTTATTATATCAATGTAAAAAATAATTAAAAGTTCCTAGAAATTCAATTCAATTCATTTCAGTTGCTCAGTCGGGTCAGATTCTTTGTGATCCCATGCACTGCAGCATGCCAGGCTTACCTGTCTATCACCAACTCCTGGAGCTTGCTCAAACTTATGGCTGTCAAGTCGGTGATGCCATCCAACCATCTCATCCTCTGTCATCCCCTTCTCCTCCTGCCTTCCATGTTTCCCAGCATCAGGGTGTTTTAAAATGAGTCAGTTCTTTGCATCAGGTGGCCAAAGTATTGGAGTTTCAGCTTCAGCATCAGTCTTCCAATGATCAGTCCTAGATCTAATTGATGGAAAGTACTAGAAATTATCCAAACGGAAAAATAAAGATTGATTGTTTTTTTGTCAGAACAAGAGTACACTGAATTTTATTTTAATTTCTCAAATGACATAAGTGACTTTAGACATGATTCCAAATAAATTTATAATAAGTGCAATGTTCAAGTTCAGTTCAATTCAGTCACTCAGTCGTGTCCAACTCTTTGCGACCCCATGAATTGCAGCACGCCCGGCCTCCCTCCATCACCAACTCCCAGAATTCACTCAAACTCATGTCCACCGAGTCGGTGATACCATCCAGCCATCTCATCCTCTGTCGTCCCCTTCTCCTCCTGCCCCCAATCCCTCCCAGCATCAGGTGTTTTCCAATGAATCAACTCTTCGCATGAGGTGGCCAAAGTATTGGAGTTTCAGCTTAAGCATCAGTCCTTCCAATGAACACCCAGGACTGATCTCCTTTAGAATGGACTGGTTGGATCTCCTTGCAGTGTTCAAACTTACTGGTAAATACAAAATTAAATTTATAGAAATCTCTTCTTTGTGACTTATCTAAAATTAAAATTATTTTCATCATTGATATCTAATTAACATGCAACATGTTATTAGGCATTTTCTTTCATGTAACTTTCAGAGATTTGTAAGGCTATCTTCTACAGAACATGTCACAATTATAAAAACCACCTCCACACACTTTCTTTGGAAACATGCATTTTTATCAGTATAAGGCTTTAATATTCTTACTCCAAAGATTTATTACTATATCCATTTCAACCAGAAATGTTGTATCTTTTCATTTCTTTGTGTCCTTCTTATCTCATTATTTTCTTTCAAGCCTATAACAAACTATGTGATTATTGTTCTCTATGGGAATTTTCCCATCACTTCACTGATACTGTCACCTATGATGACAACTCCAAGTTTTTTAAGCATTTATTAATTTAAAGGCATCATCCACCAAAATTCTTTAAATTAGACTTTCATCTATTATTGTACAGAACAGAGTGCGGATATAGCCCATATCTTCCCAGAACTCAGTAGGTGATAAGCAATTAGTTAAGAATGTATTGGATGATGGGGTAACACAATCAGTTAACTGCATATTTACACCCAGGATTTTGTAATGGAAAGGGCAATAGCTGTTGATGTATTTTTGACAGTATCCTCATTGCTAAGAGGGAAAAGAATGGATAAAGAATAGCAAATTTGGAGGAATATGTAGAGAGAGCATTGAGTGGGAATGAGAGAGAAAACAAGTTCAATTTTTCTAATCTAAATGCTAAAATATTGGTGTGTGGAAAACTGAGTATTTATGTATCCTGCCTATTGATATTAAATGTCTCTATAGGAGACATTCTGAAGGAGATCAACCCTGGGATTTCTTTGGAAGGAATGATGCTAAAGCTGAAATTCCAGTACTTTGGCCACCTCATGCGAAGAGTTGACTCATTGGAAAAGACTCTGTTGCTGGGAGGGATTGGGCGCAGGAGGAGAAGGGGATGACAGAGGATGAGATGGCTGGATGGCATCACTGACTCGATGGACGTGAGTCTGAGTGAACTCTGGGAGTTGGTGATGGACAGGGAGGCCTGGCGTGCTGCAATTCATGGCATTGCAAAGAGTCAGACATGACTGAGTGACTAAACTGAACTGAATAGGAGATGCAAAAGCACTGTGCCATATGCTTTAGAGGGATATAAACTTGGGTAAGAAAATTCCTGTTCTAGACTCTAGGAATCACTTGTTCAGAGGCTGATCACAAATAGTTAAAATATCAATAGAATTCAGTAAGTGAAAACTGATAACCTCTATTTACTTTAAGATGTGGCCATTGAACATAGGTCACAAACATGGAAAAGCTAAGAAGATACTGAAAGTTCAGAAGAAATGGGTGTTGCATCCTGCACAGGAAGAATTCCAGGTAGGAGGCACATGCACTCACCCATGAAGAGCCAGAAGAGTTTTAAAGTGTTTCAAAAGGAGAAGATGGTATATGAGCAAACAGAAAGTAAATGACTCATTTAGAGAAAGGTGAAACTGTTACATTTGACTAAGAGTGTCAAATGCATAAAGGGGCTACTTACTGTGAAATGTAAATAGCATTCAAGTTATAGGCAAATAGGGGAAGACCTTAAAGGCTTTAATGAATTAGGGGTTTTGAGTAAATATGTCATATTGATACATTCAGCAAATAGCTAAAGAAGCACATCTAGCATTTAGACCAGGAGATAGTGATTTGGAGATTATATTCATAGGCATGATAACTATACACAGAGATAATGCAGATAGGAGGAAACAAGCATTAAAAGAAAAGAGAGGGACTTCCCTGGTGGCTCAGTGATAAAGAACCCATCTGCCAAAGAAGGAGGCACAGGTTCAATCCCTGGTAGGGGAAGATCACAGCCAGGCAACTAAACCCATATGCCACAACTACTGAGCCCTCACTCTAGAGTCTGCAAGGCACAACTATGAAGTCTGTGCTCTGCAACAAGAGAAGCCACCTCAGTGAGAAACCTGCGCACACAGCCTGCTCGCCACATCTAGAGAAAAGCCCATGCACAGCAATGAAGACCCAGCACAGCCAAAAATAAGTAAATTAAATGTTTAAGTGCATAATTCTTTTGGATGGGGAACACATGTATACCTGTGGTGGATTCATTTTGATATTTGGCAAAACTAATACAATTATGTAAAGTTTAAAAATAAAATAAAATTTAAAAAAAAAGAAAAGAAATGATGGTTGAGGAAAAGATTTCATAATAAAAATCTGTTTAAAAAGGAAAAATGAGGGAGGACCTTCAAGATGGTGAGGGAGTAAGATTTGGAGATCACCATCCTCCCCACATCTACTTCTGCTTTATTGACTACACCAAAGCCTTTGACTGTGTGAATCACAACAAACTGTGGAAAATTCTTCAAGAGATGGGAATACCAGACCACCTGACCTGCCTCTTGAGAAACCTGTATGCAGGTCAAGAAGCAACAGTTAGAACTGGACATGGAACAACAGACTGGTTCTGAATAGGAAAAGGAGTACGTCAAGGCTGTATATTGTCACCCTGCTTATTTAACCTATATATGCAGAGTACATCATGAGGAATGCCAGGCTGAATGAAGCACAAGCTGGAATCAAAATTGCCGGGAGAAATATCAATAACCTCAGATATGCAGATAACACCACCCTAATGGCAGAAAGCAAAGAGGAACTGAAGAGCCTCTTGATGAAGGTGGAAGAGGAGAGTGAAAAAGCTGGCTTAAAACTCAACATTCAAAACACAAAGATCAAGGCACCCTGTCCTATCACTTCATGGCAAATTATTGGGGAAACAATGCAAACAGTGAGAGACTTTCTTTCCTTGGTTTCCAACATCACTGCAGATGGTGACTGCAACCATGAAATTAAAAGACGCTTGCTTCTTGGAAGAAAAGTTATGACCAACCTAGACAGTATATTAAAAAATAGAGATGTTACTTTGCTGACAAAAGTCCATCAGCAAACAAAGCTATGGTTTTTTCAATAGTCATATATGGATGTGAGAGCTGGACCATAAAGAAAGCTGAGTGCCAAAGGATTGATGTTTTTGAACTGTGGTTTGGAGAAGACTCTTGAGAGTTCCTTGGACTGCAAGGAGATTGCACCAGTCAATCCTAAAGGAAATCAGTCCTAAATATTCATTGGAAGTACTGATGCTAAAGCCGAAGCTCCAATACTTTGGCCACCTGATGGGAAGAACTGACTTATCGGAAAAGGCCCTAATACTGGGAAAGACTGAAGGCAGTTGGAGTAGGGAACAACTGAGGATGAGATGGTTGGATGGCATCACCGACTTGATGGACATGAGTTTGAACAAACTCCGGGAGTTAGTGATGGACAGGGAAGCTTGGTGTGCTGCAGTCCATGGTGTTGCAAAGAGCTGGACACAACTGAACGACTGAACTCAACTTCCTCCCCACAAATGCATCAAAAATACATCTGTATGTGGAACAGTTCCTACAGAACACCTACTGGACCCTAGCAGCTGATCTCAGCCTTCCCAAAAGGCAAGTTAGTCTCCACATAACAAGCTAGGGCAAAAGGCAAGGATAGAAAAGGATACAAACAGGATATGTAAAAATAATTATTAATGAATGGAGGGTAGTATAGAGCAAAATATACTTCAAGTGCCTTTTATCTTAAAAAAAGGAAATGAAATACTTTGCAATCTATGTATGATGAGCACCTGGAGGAGAGCAGGGCACCCACTCCAGTGTTCTTGCCTGGAGAATCCCATGGACAGAGGAGCCTGGCAGGCTACAGTTCGTGGAGTCACAAAGAGCTGGACACGACTGAGCGACTAAGCACATGTATGATGAGAATACATAAGCTTGGGTTTTAAAGGTTATACAAATTTCTCATTTCACTGTGGTGAAAATTCAGTGGGAAATAAAAAGCTTTCTGAAAAATAAAAATGTAATTGTTCTGATGTGGCTTAAGAAGAAATTAGCTAATATGCATTGTAATGGACTTTATATATATGGTTAATAATATCCTTAAATAAAGCTATCCACCTCAGACATAGAGTATAACACATGGAAAGTGAAAGCATTAGTCACTCAGTTGTGTTCTACTTTTGGTGACCCTATGGACTGTAACCCACCAGGCTCTTCTGTCCATGGAATTATCCAGACAAGAATACTGGAGTGGGGATCCAGTCCCTTAGCCACAGGATCTTCCTGACCTAGGGACTGAACCTGGGTCTTCTCCAATGCAGGAAGATTCTTTACCATCTGAGCCACCATGGAAACTATAACACATGGGAGGTAGATATTATTTAAGGTAATGTTGGTAATAAAAATAGGCCTGAAGATATTAAGTAGGTAATTGATTCTATAATGCCAAAAATTTTGCTGAATAGTTGGTAATAATAAAGATTCCAGTTAAACAAAAGTAGAGCAATAGATGGTGCAAATGGGGAGGCTAAAGTTCATAACAAGGATGAGAAATTGTACAAAAGCAAAAGAAATGAAAAATCTAGAATAGCAAGTAATAAGTTAGGAAATGTAAAGGCATTTGCCTGTCCATGCATTGCCTAGGAGAGTTAATGATAAAGATTCAACATGGTGGTAAAATAATCAGTCACATTAAACTGCAAAATATAAAATCACTTAATGACTTCCAATATCCTTGGTGATAAAACTGGCTGAGGTGTAATTATTTAGAGGCTACTAGAAATCTGGAGTAACTTACCTTCTGGAAGGCACCAAGTGTGCTTAGAAAATGGTTAAGTTGTGGCTGATTTGTTTTTTGATTAAATAAGTGGAAGTTTGACTGCCAAATAGATACACTCAGGTATCGGTATCAAAAATGGAGACTAGGTAAAAATAAGGAGATTGTTCAACTTAAAATTTATTTGCAAATCAAAGCCATTTGAAAGAGTAAAAAATTGCTGTTAATGATTTCTCCCTATATCCAAAAATAGCCTATGATTTCTAGTTTAGATAGTTGCAATACCTGGGAGAGAAGAGGGAAGCAAAACTGTCCTGCAATTAAAGTGAAAAAAGTTGTTGCTTTATACATTTGAAATAATAGATACAGTCTGGGGACTGTGTGATATTGTATTGCATGGAAACATTTTGTTTTAGAGTGTTTTGAGTTCAGTTATTTTGAAAACAGTATGCATTTTTAAAGTGTGTCAAAGCAATGAAAGCTTCTTAATAACAGAAACTGGAAATTGCCTGAAAAAGTGAAATATTTTAATAATGTCAACTCTTCTGAAGCAGAATCCAGTCATTGTTAAAAAGAGACAATTTATCTTTTAATTCAATAATAATTCGAGTCAGTTTTAAGCTATATTCTTTCATAATTCTAACAATAAAAGGTAGTTTGCTGAATTAATATTACTTAAAAGAATATTTCTTTATCTTTTTTCTACTGCATTTTACAGCAAAGAACATTTAACACAGTTATCTTTCGGGAATTATACAAAATTAGTATTTTACCATTCCAGAAGTCACACACATTTTGGTCTCCATTCAAGATCCTTGAGAGCAGCATGAAATTAAATTCTTAGTAATAGAAGACTACTTCAAAATGGTGGGGAATCCAGAAAAAAAAAAATAGGCTTGAGCAAATTACATGAAATAACAACTTAGAACAAATTACATAAAATAATTTAATAAACAACCAGCATGATATTTTGGTGATGTAATCTTGGAAAAAGTAACTTTGGTAGGGATAAGATGCACACAGCAAAGCTTAGGTCTAATAAACTCACTGAGAGCTTAGATTCAAAATTCCATTTATGAAAACTGAATTCTGTCTTTAACACTGAGCAAGTGAATGTATAGATATACAGACAAGATATTAAATATAAGAACTTAAAAGTTTGAAATAATTGGCTCTAAAATTTCAGGATCTATATTCATTTAACCAGGCAAGTATTTGTTTAGGTCTATTGTAGATCAGACACTATGGTTGGCCTGAAAACTACAAAATTTAGTAATCCATGAATTCTACTTTCAACATCCTCATATTTTAGTAAAGGAGAAATACAAAGAGAATATAATTTAAATTTTTGTTTAGATCCCTGATTATTTTTATTTGTTATATTTATGCTTTATATGTATATACAAAATACAGTACACTATGAAAGTAAAATGCTAACTATATATGAAATGATACAGTGTAGAAATTACACTTATAGGCTGTAACTGCTAACAGTCTGGGGTCAACTCCCAGTTCCATTGGTAATCAGTTGCAAGTTACTTTAGGTTTCTCAGCTGTAAAATAGTATAATATCTACCTCAAAGCTGTTATAATGTGGGTTAATGGAATAATGCATTCAATACACATATTAAAGTACATTTGGTATTTAATAATCACTTGGTAAATGTTGGTTAAATAATGATCATTATTAAATGAGAGGCAGCATTATGTTACAGATGATGAATAGAAGCTTGTCAGACCAATTGTGGAGGAGTTACTATGCAAGAAATAGATGTAAAAAAATAATATGGCAAATGTGGTAACACCCTTAATAGCCCCTTTCTTTCTGTCAGGCTCTAAAAACTGGAGTTCCTTTTTTATTCTCCATCCTTTTTTTCTAGACCATCTCAATTATTCTCTTGGTCATAAATGCCATCAAAATGTTGATTATTTTCAAATTTATATCTCTAACACAAACATCCCATTTAAACTCCAAGGTCAAATCTATAACCTTCCACCATCCAGTTCATAAACCAGCATCAATATCCACCCAGTAGTTCAAGCTAGAGACCTGGCACTCATTCTACTTGCTTCCTTTCCCCATTCTAAATGGCCATACATCAATAGGTCATCTTGATACCTGATTTTATCTCTACAGTGTATGTCCACTGTAACTATCCTCTCTGCTCGCCTCTTCTCCAGCAACCTTGTTTGCACAATTTCCTTCCAGTCTTTCCACACAGAAGCCTGTCCTTATCTTTGCAAACATAAACTGGGTTGTGTAATACCCCTCTTTAAAACTGTCCAGTCATTTTATTATAGCTAATAAAAAATCACCACCCACTACCAAACAACAGTCCTAGTAAGATCTGTTCCCTGCTTAATCTCTCAACTACCTGTAAAGATCCAGACACGTTGGACGTCTGAGTTTTGTGAAAGAGGCAAGACCTTTAAAAAAAAAGTATTTACTTGTTTATATATTTCTGACTGTGCTAGGTCTTTGTTGCTACACAGGCTTTTTCTCTAGTTGTAGTAGGCAGGGCTACTTTCTGCTTGCGGTGCAGGGGCTTTTCATTGCCCTGGCTTCTCTTATTGCAGAGCATGGGCTCTAGGCTTCAGTAGTTGTGGCAAATGGGCTCAGTAGTTGCTGTTCACAGGCTCTAGAGCACAGGTTCAGCAGTTGGAGTGCAAGGGCTTAGTTGCTCCAAGATACATGGAATCTTCCTGGACCAAACCCATATCTCCTGCATTGGCAGGTGAATTCTTTACCACTGAGCCACCAGGGAAGCCCAAGACAGGTCCTTTTTCTTCCAGAGATCCTCTGCCTGGAATTCTCTGCATACAACTATCACCATAGGGGGCTTTCCTAGTAGCTCAGCTGGTAAAGAACCTGCCTGCAATTCAGGAGACCCCTGTTTGATACCTGGGTCGGGAAGTTCCCCTGGAGAAGGGATAGGCTACCCACTCCGGTATTCTTGGGCTTCCCTAGTGGCTCAGATGGTAAAGAATCCACCTGCAATGCATGAGACCTGAGTTCGATCCCTAGGTTGGGAAGATCCCCTGGAGGTGGGCATGGCAGCCCACTCCAGTACCCCCATGGTCAGAGGAGCCTAGCACTCTATGGAGTCACAAAGAGTTGGACACAACTGAGCAACTAAGCACACAGCACATCGCCATAGTAGATCCTTCTCAGTCTACTAGTGTCAATTTAAAATATACCTACTCAGTGTCAACTTCGTTAGCCACCTGGTTTTACACATGTCTACCACTTCCTAGTTATTCTCTCTCATAGTACTCTGTTCTATTAATTCACAGTAAGCTCTTAAGACAATTATCTGTTTTTCTTAAACTGTTGAGGTTCTATGCCACCTAATTAATATCATATCAATTCATTCAACAAATATTTATTGAAATATTCATGTGCACAGCATTTAGTTTAATATAATTTATGTTTCAGAGGGATTATTTGAGCTAATAGGTAAAGATTAATTGTAAAAGAGCAAGAGAGGAATGCGAGGACTTGCTAGTCCATAAAACACATAAGAAGTGATGATCTCTTTGACTAGGCTGATTGCAATGGAGATTCAGAAAAAAGGGATGGGTTTAAACTACTTACTATCATAGAACAAATAAGAATTGAATGTGAAAGAGAAAGTAAGGAATGAAGAATTATTCCAAAGCTTTTTACTTGAGCAATTGAACTGATGATGATATGGTCAAAACAGGGAGTGAAATTGGTTTGAAAGAAAGATGTCAAGTTTTCCATTTTTTACATGTAAGTTTTGACATGCCTTTTAGACATACGAGTGGAAGTATCAAATTGGCAATTAAAATATTTGCTGGAAATCCACATGCAGTGTTTAGAATAAATATAAATTTGGTTGTTATCAACATGGAGATAGTATTAAGTGCCAGGCACTATTGTAAGCATTTTGTTTCTATTATCTCATATATGTAAATGTATGTTAATACAATAACTCTATGAAGTAGGTACTATTTATTGCTTCCATTTTAGAGATGATAAAACTGAAACACAAAAAGAATAAAAGACTTATCCAAAGTCACACAGCTAGTAAGTGCTAAGTCTGGGATTCAAACAAAGGGTATCTGTCTCCAAAGTCCATGAAATGATGGAAGAAGTCTCAAGATGGAGCTGTCAGATGATTTAGTAGCAGACATCACCCTAAACTGACAAAAGAAGTAGAGGAGCGAGTAAAATAGAATGAGAAGGAATGGACAAAAGGAAAATCAAGACAAAGTGGTGTGATGGTGGGGATGAAATTTTTTAAGGAGAGAAGAGCCATTCCCATTGAATTCTGCTGAGGGATAAAACAAGGAATAGAATGAGAAGGATCCCCCTGAACCTGAGAATATTGGGCTGCAATCTCAGTGGAGTTGTGGGAATGGGGAGTGCCTGGAAGGTGAGTGATTGAAGACAAGGTTATTGCACAGAAAGTTCCTTTGTAATGTTAAGGCACGTGATGATGTAGGAAGAATAAATGAATGTAAGAATGTAGTTGGTAATGTAAGAGCATCCAGAGAAGGCATGAAAAATAAGTTAGAGAGGTCCTAAGTACCACATAGCAAAGGTCCTTATATCCCTGAACCTCTCCATGAAAATAATTGCAGTAATTGCTATTTTGAAGCAAATGTCTCATTTTATTATTTCAGAATTACATATGCTGCAAGGAAATCAAACCATCATATTCAAAGTATTTAATGGGAATATATAATAAAGGATAAAATTTGTAAATTTTAATCTCTCATTTTTGCGTGTCCAAGTTTTGTTTAGAATTGTTAATTGGTAAATCATCTTGGGTAGATTTTTTTTTAATTGTAGTTGACCTTACATATAGTAAAATGCATGGTTTTTTTTTAAGTACATCATCTGTAGCTTTTGACTTATTATATATCTTATTGTGTTAGAAAATTTAAGTAATTCAGCCTGTGGTCAATTGCATGTCTATTCAAAATCATTTCTCATCCAAGAATGTTACTCTTAGATCTCTCAACAAAAAGTAAAAGAACAGAAAAATTGAGAATAGAGTGCTTAGCACTTTGAAATCTGGAAGTGCTACACAAATGTAAGAAACATGGACCAGAATCACTTTTATAGTAAAACTTCTTCCTATGGAATTATGTAAAAATTGTTTTAATAAATTGGATACACGTATGTAAAACATTTATAAAAACATCTAAAAGTGATAAGTATCTTGGTAGAAAAAAATAGCTAAAAATCCTAAGAAAGAAAGACAGACACATATATACCTTTGGCTGATTCATGTTGATGTATGGCAAAAACCATCACAATACTGTAAAGTAATTATCCTTTAATTAAAATAAATAGATTAATTTTTAAAAGAAAACTGTTAATCACTTATACATTATAAAGAAAATGCTAGAGTTTCTTACTACTGAACCATTTTTATAGGTCTTCTTGCTAGACTATTACTACTTTACTCCTTTCTTTGAACTTAAATGGTGGACTTTGAGAATGACATGTTTCCAGTGACCTCACTGCTATTGTGCAATGATTAATCATCATGAATATAAGTTAAGATCAAGCCATGGAAAGCTTGTCTTCTCCCATCTAATTTGATTAATGAGTTTTATGGCTGAGATGAATTGTGAAGAAAAAGTTAAAAGTACCTGAAGCAAAGTACAATTGTGGTCCATCTCACATGAATTTTTAGGCAAATAGAAACAATCCTAAATATGAAAATTTTATAGTTAGAACAGGACAAGATTACCCAATATGGCTACATATGATCATAAAAAATTGGAATATTCTGTGCACTCTGAAAATAAATAATAAATTCCCTTGCTAGTTACTTTCTTGTTGATAGCTACTAACACACTCTAGTAACCAGTAAGAGAGTGTTGCTTCTTTATATTGGTGTCTTTACAATCCCAACAACATCAATCTTTCAGAAGTAATGAGGGTCATTCAAATATTGACATTGTCAGTCATAAGACAGTGCAGATATTCACTTCTGTAACAGTAGAATTGCATTTATTACATGTAATTAAAGAATGGCCCATGGCAGCTTTTTAGACCTTAATGATTCAGTGAAAAAATATAATAATCTTTTAAAACAGTCAATTGAAAGTAAAGCTCGGCTTCAGTGATTTTGAAAATGTCAATACAGAGCTACAAATAACAGACAAACTCTCTTTGTCACATTGTGTACAAAATCCTTATTAGCATTAGAACTTACAATATTCCCTTTTTAAAATTATGACAATTAACCTTTATTTCTAGGGATCACATATATTCCTGACCTAAATTTACAGATATTTTCTAATATATTTTTATAGTTTGAATATTGAAGTTCTTTTGACATTTACTTGTAAAGTAAATGTTTTCCTTGAAACTTCCTTACCTCCAAATTTCTGTTGTAATTGACATTTATGTGTGTCAGAATTCAACATTTTAGTCTCATTATTAACCAACACACATCTTTTATGGTCTCGCTTACATAGAAATAAAATGGAGAACACAATCTATTACTAGTGCCTAAGATGTTCTCTTTTGGGCATTGGACGACAACACAATTCTGTCCAGAAATAATGACCATTGTATTAGTTTACTAGGACTGCCATAACATAATACTACCAATTTAAGTGATTCAAAGCAACGGATATTTATCGTCTCACAATTCTAGAAGCTGGAAGTCCAAAATCAAGATGTTGTCAGAGCCAGGCTCTCTCCAGAGGCTCTCGAGAGTTATTCTTCCTTCCCTCTCCCTGACTTCTAGTGCTTCCAGTCCTTGGGATTCCTTGTCTTGTAGATATATCACTCCAGTCTCTACCTCTGGAGTCACATGGCATTCTTCCTGTGTATCAGTCCAAATTTCCCTCTTCTTAGAGGGACTCTAGTCACTGCATTAGGACCCACATAAGGTAAATTTGGCAGAATCTGTAAGAACCAGTAAACTTTCTTTTAATCCATCCTAAATAAAAAGCCACACATATACACAAGAGGACCTGTATAAAGATGTTCATCATAATCATTGTTTAGAGCACAAAATTGTAAATAACTTAAATGTCTATCAAGTGTGGTAAGCAAATTGTCACCTATCCACACTATGAAACACTGTGCAACAGTCAAAATGAATGATACAGAAATCTGTGCACGGATAAAAGATCTTCAAGGTATGTTTTTGAGTAAAAATAGCAGGTTGGTGGCAGTATATTACTTATTTTTCCTGAAAATAAATACAGAGCAGGGTCAGTTTGTAAAAGCTCTGCAAATCTATGATAACTGAGACCTCAAGAACAACATACAGAAGAATATTTATCTTTCTGTCTTTCATAGCAGAGTCATTTATCCAATTTACACAAAAGTGGCATTAAGTCGTATGACATATATTAAAGACAAGGAATGGCAGAACACAAAACTGGTTTTATCCCACTAGGTTACCTGCCACTAAGCATCTTTCCAATACTTACCCACATGGCAGTAAAGTTGTACATAAGCATAAGCAGTTAAGAGTTTATGTTGCATTCTTATTGTTGTTCAGTCACTAAGTCATTGTCCGGCTGTTTGCGACCCCAGGGACAGCAGCATGCCAGATTCCCTGTCCTTCACTGTCTCCTGGAGTTTGCTCAGACTCATGTCCATTGAGTCGGTGATGCCATTTATGTGTTCTTATAGGTTATCCCAAAGGCACTTCCAGTTTATGGACTCCAAGGTAGAGAAAAGGTGTGGACAAACTTAGGTTGTTCTGGTAGATTTATCCACAAGATCACAGAGCTTTTAGAAGTATCAATAACTGGACAACTGTGCCAAAAGTCTGCCTGTGGTTTGTTACAATGAAGAAATGCCTGAGGAAGCCAGGCTGTAAGTTACAGACTTTTGAGATGAAAAATCTAAAGAACTGCTGTGAGGGAAATTTAATCTTTCTTTGTTGGATAAATTTGCTAAAGAGAAAGAAGTCCCAGCAGAAAATCACATTATTCTTCCATGGGTCCATATCAAAGAGAGAAAAAGTAGGTTGAGGCCCCATTTCTAGGACCATATTCATGGATGGCATGAACACCTTTGACATTTGAGCTTATGGTAGTGAAATTTTTATGACCCCATCTGATATAGGTTAGTTAGGAAAATGCCATCATGTAATTGTTATGCACAGAGGATTGGGGGAGAAATCATAATCGACCCATGTGATGCCATAAACACCAAGTGTCACAGGTCTGAAACTATATAAACACAGAACTCCAATCGAGAGTTAAAGCCGCAACAGAACAAGAAACTGTATGGACGAAAGAGAAGACACAGTTTATACCTGAAATGGTATAGCTATTTAATAAGCTACATGTTTCAAAAAAATCCATAAAATTAGAAATCTTCAAAATTTGTCTATAAGATTTTCAAATAAAAGACCAATCTTTTTTTTCTGTTCTTATATAGGGGTCTTTCCAATGAAGCAGTTCCATCAGAGATCTCAAGTGTGGAAATAACTCAGATGTAAACACTTTTGGTCTAAAAGCATTCCTCTGGCATATCTTTGTAACAAAATCTTCCAGGTAAGTAGTGAATGTATTTTTTGAAAAGGTAGAGAATTTCACTAAGTTGCAGGTTTATTAATCAATTAGTTCATGTTGTATAATGTCTTCTACTGACCAATTCAAAGAAGTCTAGAGATTCCAGTATTTAATATCTGAGAAAAATAGTAAAAGTACAAATTGAAAGTTTTGCCTTGTTGTCATCCAAAATACTACCCAAACCAGTAGGTTTTATTCATGGCTACATTTCCTTTCAATGTGTTGAATGAAATATATATCAGAGGAAAAAGAACTGCCTCGGTAAAATAAAAGTAAAATCTTATTAAAAACAGAGGATATGGTTTCCTCTCTAACTGTACACAACCATCGTTAATGAATGGAATTAATGTTAAGTGATTTTCATGGAAATTGTCCTAATCAAAAGAGGAAACTAAGGACATTTTAAGGAACTGAGATAAGTCTGTATTGATACAGCAAGCAAAATCATAACGTTGATAATGATGGAGATGTGACAATAATAAAAGCCATAATGTATGGGAGGCTAAGTGTCTGACACTGCACAAACGCACTTTATACAAATTTGTTCCCCATAACAACTCTAAGAAGTGGATGTTATTTTCTTCATTCTGTATAGTAGGAAACTGAAGCTTAGCAAAGTTAAAAGGCAGGCCGAAGTTCACAAAGCTGTTAATGTTGATAACAGAACTCAAACCCACCCAACTTGGCTCCAAAGCTCGAGTTCTTTAAGAGTTGCTGAATGATTTTATTTTATTTTTTTTATTTTTTATTTATTTATTTTTTAATTTTATTTTATTTTTAAACTTTACATGCTGAATGATTTTAATTCAAGTGTCTCTGAAAGACAATTCATTCAAACTTGGTCTTACATTTATTGGTTACTTACTCTCTGCCAGTCTTCTCTAGGTACTCAGGATGCACCAGTAACTATATAAATGTTGAAACATCCAATATGGTCAAGAATGATTTCAACTTGACGAAAACTAGTCCCTTGTGTGCACTTGTCATACAGGAAAGTATATTGTTGCCTTTTATTTTTTGAAAGCTAAGAGATGTTAAGGGTACCAAACCATCCTAAATGGATGTAATACATCCATTTAAAATGAGACAGCATTCCAATCAAGTAGCAAAATTAAAAGAGGGAAAGCATAATCAATATTATCATTTCCTGAAGTTTAGTAGAACTTACCTATCTTTTTTTTCAGTTTCACTTTTTAATCCTGAAAGCATTACTTCAGTGTGTATACATTTATGCTAATCATATACCACAGCCATGGGTTCTTCTATCAATATGAAATGTTTTGTACTTGCTGTTTTTGTGCATCTTGTATTGTTATGTGCAATATACAAAATAATGTGTCTAACTATGCCATTTATGCTTTTGAAAGAAAAAGCAAATTACTTACTGAAGAGAATGGCATTTGCATGCATGTGTGTCAGCTTTCAAGCCATTTCCTTCTACAAAATATTGCTTTCTACACTTAGAAAATGCATCCATCCATCAGTTACAAACCATTTCAAAGCACTTTATGAATCTACAGAGCAAAATGTACTTATCTTACATTGGCAGTGTCCCAGCTGTTACAAAATTGCTATTGTCCTAATACTTACAAGGCAATTTTAGCATCAGTTAATAATTTTACAGGATAGATAACTTCTAAAGCATTATAAAATGACAGACATTAAACAATAGCAACTTAGCATTTTTTGAAACAGTTCATGACAGCTTAAAAACTAAAGTGATTTTAATGTATAGTCTATGCAGTTTTTCGTTCCTCATTGACAATTCCTTTAGAAGACAAAAATGTGAAAATCCTTTTAAATAGTGGGTGAAAGAATAAAACAAATTTATCTTTAAAAGATATTCAGTAAAAATCTCAATTAAGAATAATGTCTCAAATCTTCCTGTACAGATAGTAGGTGACAAGAATTTGAATTTATTTAGGTAGAAAAAAATGATGGTATCATTTAATGGTAGGGTACCACAAAATAAAAAGGCATATCTATTCATTAAAGCTAATACAAAAAGAAAAATACCACGAATAGCATTGTATATAAATCAGTATGCATTATTTCTTCCTAAACACTGTTTTCTATCAATCTTAGTTTAAAAGCTTCAGTTAAAGGAAAAATCTGGGTAATTGTAACACATGTGTTCTCTCTTACTCCCTTTGTTTAAGTTGTTAGGATAGCCATACAACCCTTTTTTGGCTAGATATTTTACCATTCACCTTTGATAGCTAATGCCTTGATGGTACAGAAGGAAAAATAGCTCTAAACAAATTACATTAATTGGCAGTTTGATGATATACGTGCACAGTCTCTTCAAGGGAAAAAATGCTTTTGATAAGCACCAATGTGCAACAGTGGTTATTTTCACAAATGGACTTATTAAATAAAACCAATTATTCCATGAATGTTCACAAAGGCCAAGTAATTGACCACATCATCAAAATACAACCTAAATTCCCCTGGTACACAATTACCATCTTCTTTATCACTGAGCACATTGATATTGCCTGGGCTCGTTATATACCAGCCACTCCAGAAAATCAAGTACAATCTAAATTTTCAAATGATGTAATTTATGTTCACACATTTAATTTTCTGTAGGATGTTACATGAATGTTTTAATACTGCCATGGTCTCAAAATTATAAAATGAGAAGATTGCACAATTTCAGCCTTTTTCATGGTACCAATATATCTAAAGAAAACTGTAATTCAAAAAGCCCTTAATACTTTTTCAGTGTGCATTACAAGTTACTATTAAACAGTTGTGTATTGTAAGACATACAAATCCTTATTTTACTCCTACTAGAAGGAATGCATACAGTAAAATACATCAAATTGCCAATCTATGTTACTAGCTGCATGGACGGGGAGAAGGCAATGGCACCCCACTCCAGTATTCTTGCCTGGAAAATCCCAGGGACGGAGGAGCCTGGTAGACTGCAGGCCATGGGGTCGCTAAGAGTCGGACATGACTGAGGGACTTCACTTTCATTTTTCACTTTCTTGCATTGGAGAAGGAAATGGCAACCCACTCCAGTGTTCTTGCCTGGAGAATCCTGGGGACGGGGGAGCCTGGTGGGCTGCCGTCTATGGGGTCACACAGAGTCGGAAACGACTGAAGTGACTTAGCAGCAGCAGCAGCTGCATGGAGGTAGGGATCATGTCTCTTAAAGACTGCTTAATTCCTGTCATCACACACCCTGCCTGGAATGTAGTGGGTACATTGTAGGTGTTTGTTGATTGGCTGATTGACTGGTCTGATTCAATTGAGATTAACTATTTCAATTCTACATTAACTATTTTTTAATTCACATTTTATTTTTTTTTCCACTTTTTGAAATTTTTTTTAAATTTTATTTTATTTTTAAACTTTACATAATTGTATTAGTTTTGCCAAATATCAAAATGAATCCGCCACGGGTATACATGTGTTCCTCTGTGTACATACGGAGAATAGTTCTTGAAAAGGATACTCTTTTTTTTTTTGTATTTTATTTTTTTAATGTTTTTTTATTTTATTTTATTTTTTAACTTTACAATATTGTATTGGTTTTGCCATATATCAACATGAATCCACCACAGGTATACACGTGGTCCCCATTCTGAACCTTCCTCCCTCCTCCCTCCCCATACCACCCCTCTGGGTCGTCCCAGTGCACCAGCCCCAAGCATCCAGTATCGTGCATCAAACCTGGACTGGCGACTCATTTCATATATGATATTATACATGTTTCAATGCCATTCTCCCAAATCATCCCACCCTCTCACTCTCCCACAGAGTCCAAAAGACTGTTCTATACATCAGCGTCTCTTTTGCTGTCTCGTACACAGGGTTATTGTTACCATCTTTCTAAATTCCATATATATGAGTTAGTATACTGTATTGGTGTTTTTCTTTCTGGCTTACTTCACTCTGTATAATAGGCTCCAGTTTCATCCACCTCATTAGAACTGATTCAAATGTATTCTTTTTAGTGGCTGAGTAATACTCCATTGTGTATATGTACCACTGCTTTCTTATCCATTCATCTGCTGATGGGCGTCTAGGTTGCTTCTATGTCCTGACTATTATAAACAGTGCTGCAATGAACATTGGAGTACACGTGTCTCTTTCCCTTCTGGTTTCCTCAGTGTGTATGCCCAGCAGTGGGATTGCTAGATCATAAGGCAGTTCTATTTCCAGTTTTTTAAGGAATCTCCACACTGTTCTCCATAGTGGCTGTACTAGTTTGCATTCCCACCAGCAGTGTAAGAGAGTTCCCTTTTCTCCACACCCTCTCCAGCATTTATTGCTTGTAGACTTTTGGATTGCAGCCATTCTGACTGGCGTGAAATGGTACCTCATAGTGGTTTTGATTTGCATTTCTCTGATAATGAGTGATGTTAAGCATCTTTTCATGTGTTTGTTAGCCATCTGTATGTCTTCTTTGGAGAAATGTCTATTTAGTTCTTTGGACCATTTTTTGATTGGGTCATTTATTTTTCTGGAATTGAGCTGCAGGAGTTGCTTATATATTTTTGAGATTAGTTGTTTGTCGGTTGCTTCATTTGCTATTATTTTCTCCCATTCTGAAGGCTGTCTTTTCACCTTGCTTAGAGTTTCCTTTGTTGTGCAGAAGCTTTTAAGTTTAATTAGGTCCCATTTGTTTATTTTTGCTTTTATTTCCAATATTCTGGGAGATGGGTCATAGAGGATCCTGCTGTGATGTATGTCAGATTTGACTTGGACTTAGAAATGAAATAGCCACTTCTTGTCAACATTAATTGAGAAATATAAATATTTCTATTACAATTATTCTATTATATACTTATATATTATAATATATAATATATACTTATATTATATATTATAATAATATATAATATATATATTATTATATTATATTAAGTATATTATATTATACTTATATACTTATACTATAATTATATTCTATTATATACTTATATACATGTCACTTACAAACTTTGTCTTTAATAAAATTATTCCTATTAATAATATGAATAGGATAGTCACATCTGCAATGAAAATATAGATTATGAAGGTAATATTGTAGATGCTTCTTTCCATTTACCTTCATACGTCATCAAATTAATAACAGACCTATTTAAATTATCAAATATTTGCTTACTGTGGCCTTTGCTAATATGTTTATTTTTAACAAGTATTAAATATAGCATGTTATATGCAACATAACTGAATAAAAATATAAATAACGCTTGGTACTGAAAGAATATTTTAATTAAAGTTCTACTTTCATAGTACCATTAAACTCAATCATTTTTGAAACTCAACCTCAAAATACACATCCATCTCCCCAAATTTTTGCAAGACTGTATTTAGTGACAGTGATACTGAATTACCTTTGAATGAATGAACACAGGAACAAAGAAAAACTTATTTATTTGGGGAGAATGCCACAGGGGTGGGGTGTGAAATTTGGTAAGCACTAGTTTCCATAAATAAGGAAACAGCCTAAGACTTTCCATCATCTTGTATTACTGGGCTCTAAGATATTTCAGACATGGAATCTTTGAAGTGTGTTTATAAAATCTCGTGAATAGATCTTGAGTAGGTTCACTTTCCTTGCCACACCATTACATGGCCATGCTCCATTAGTCCCATCTATGTTTAACCAAATGTGAAGATTTTCTAAGGCTCCTATCAAAAGGGATCAGACATTTGACCTGCAGAGCAATGAACCTGAGTTCATGAACCTAAACTAAACCTGGACACAGTAACTGGAGAGGAGACTACACTTTGGGAGGATTCCGCAGTAGATTGTTAAGCATATGACTAAGAATTACAATAGATATTTATCGTGTTGTTGAATTCCTAAACCTAAAAAGTTGTTGCTAACTTAGTTTTCTTTGCCAACTTCTCACACACACCTGCATTGCATGAATTATTAATGTAAACAAATTACTTTTTAAAGTTGTTTGTATTATTCAGACACACATCAACCACTTTCAGCAAGAAACTTGAAGAGCAAAACATGACTATTTAAACAGGAAAATTACTTAAAGGAAATAAAAGCATGATGTTCTACCTTTTGAATACGACTCTAGATACCATGCTATTTCCAAGAAATTGGCCCAGAATGACCATACCTGAAATATCCTCCTAAGACTCCCTATTGTTTTGATCGGTCTTATCTAAAGTAGGCAGACCCAAATCTGAGGAACAATACAGACTATTCCGATTTCTGGGGTATCCTATACACTAAAGTCAACATGACCCTGCACCTCTGGAGTTTGCTGAGAGTCACTCCGCCCAGCACATCTCAGACCCATTTCACTGAAATTGCCTCTTTGAACAGCTGCACTATAGCTACTGCCCACTGATGGGAAACTGTCTCTCTTGGATATGAATGTACTTGTTAGAAATCAGTGATCAATGCTGTTTGAATCTACCAACAGATTTAAGTTGGCCCTCACATCACAGTAGCACAAGCTGAGACTTCCCTTAAATAATGAGGAGTGTATTTCCTCTGAGCCCTAGAATGGCTTTATCTACATATGTTCAACAAGTTAATGTTTCAGCGTGTACTCTAGAGCTAGAACGCTTGGATTCAAACCCTAGTCTAGCATATTTACAATGTGTAACCTTTGGAAGACAGCTTGGCCTGTCCAAACATCTTTCCTTATTTTAGTTTAATCATAACTCTACCTTATACTTTTCATTCTTCATGGTAAGGAACAAACTATCTCTTCCTAAGTTTAAGTCTATAAACATAATAATGGCAGTTTTTTTTTCTTCTTGATAAGTAGTGATGTTTATAATGGTTAAATATTTCTATGGCTCAGTGGTAAAGAATCCATCTGACAAGCAGGAGATGCAGGTTCGATCCCTGGGTCAGGAAGACCACCTGGAGAAGAAAATGGCAACCCACTTCAGTATTCTTGCCTGGAAAATTCCGTGGACAGAGGAGCCTGGCAGTCTACAATCCATGGGGTCACAAAAAAAACAGACATGACTGAGCACACACACACACACACACATTAAATCCTCACACATATTACTCCATTTATCCACACTCATCCTTTGATTTCATCTTAGATTTAAATAAAGTTTCCCTTAACTTGCTCACATTTCAAAGGATGGAGCTAGGATTCTTATGATAGAAATAGTGTTTTCTCCAAGAATTTCTTGAAACATGAAGGTTCAGATCATGAATAGCTTTTTCAATCATATGCTCACAAATTATTCCATTTTATTGATCATCTTTCCATAAACATTTTGAAGTTATTTGTGATATGTATGGTCTTTAAGTAGAGGGTGCATATGATGACTTTCCATAGCTGAAAACATTTATAGTACAGAAAGGCAAAGTGGCAGACTTAAAGTTGACTATGGGCAAATTTTAGTAGGATTGACTAAACTTTCAAAAACAAGTGGGAAGGAGAATCATCTCATTGTAGATCATTACCCCATACTTCTTTAGTACTTTGTATTCAAAGTGATCTGTGATTAACATACTTCAAACAATAAGCAAAATATACATTGACTAGTCGATGTTTGCAACATGCTATGGGAATGATGTGTAAGAGATCAACCCAACCTGGCTCTCAGGTACATAACAGTGTAACCAGGAAGATAAAATTAAACTTCGGGGAACTAACTTGGGAAGATCATTAGGTATTAAAATGTATACAGCAGTCAGTCTATAAGTGTGCCAGAGGTCATATTTTTAAAATACGTCTCAGTGCATCTTGAGAGGTACTCCTTTATGAGTTTCTTTCCCTGCAACACTTTTGCTAGTTCATCCAAGTAAAGGAGAAAGTGAATGCCATGTAAGGTAGAAGAAGGGAATGAACCAAGGCAGTTTCTGTCAGATGGAGAAATATAAAGGCCTTCCATCTCTAGGGAAGAAGACAAGAAAGACAAAAATGAAGGAAAAGACATGATGTCGATCATGAGCATACTTTCTTATCATTCCTCCATCCTCCAGAAAATGAGGGAGCCAGGAGTAATACATAACAGACGTGTATGCATGTGTATGTGTATGTGTGTGTGTGTGTGTGTGTGTGTGTGTGTGTGTGTGTGTGTGTTGAGTTACAGGTATTTATTTCAGTTTCACCTGCACATTAGTTTTACTTGTGGTAGTCAGAGATCATTGTTAACCTTAACTGATACCATTTTTCACACCACTGGCACTGGCTAACTTTGATGTATATTGAAATACTCTTTAAAATACATGGATTGTCTTAGATGATCACTAGGGTAAAGTGCAAAAATTGTAATTTAGACATCCAGAAAAGTTGCACAGATCAGACAAAGAACTCTAAGTCACCCTCTGCCCAGGATCCCACAATTTTCCATCTTATATAACTATTGTTAAATTATTAAAACCAAGAAATTTTATATGTTTAAACTCAAAAATAAATGAATAAATATGACAAAACAGAAGCAGACAGATGCAGATAACAAGTTAGTGGTTACCAGAGGGGAGAGGAGTGGGGAAGGGCCAAAATATGTGAAGGGAATTAAGAGGTACAAACTACTAGGTATAAAATAAAATAAGTTACAAGGATATATTTGAACAGCACAGGCAATAAGCCAATACTTTTCAATTACTTTATTTGTAGTTACTTTATAAAAATATCAAATCTCTATATTGTACACCTAAAATGAAATAATAGCATAAGTCAACTATACTTCAATTTAAAAAAGTAAGAAATAAACAATGATGTCATATTACTAACCAATATGAAAGCCTTATTACAATTTTACCAGTTATTCCACTAATATCCTTTTCTCTGGCCCAAGATTCAATCCAAGGTCCCATACTGGATATAGTTGCTTTTGGGGGTTGTTCAATCTGTGATAGTTCCTCAGTATTTCATGTTCTTGACACATTTGAAGAACTCATGCCAGTTATTTTTTAGAACATCCTTCATATGTGTTTCTCTAGGGCTTTCTCATTGGAGAAGGCAATGGCACCCCACTCCAGTACTCTTGCCTGGAAAATCCTATGGACGGAGGAGCCTGGTGGGCTACAGTCCCTGGGGTCGCGAAGAGTCGGACACGACTGAGCGACTTCACTTTCACTTTTCACTTTCATGCACTGGAGAAGGAAATGGCAACCCACTCCAGTGTTCTTGCCTGGAGAATCCCAGAGCCTGGGGAGCCTGGTGGGCTGCCATCTATGGGGTCACACGGAGTCGGACACGACTGAAGCGACTTAGCAGCAGCAGCAGTGCTTTCTTATAATTAGATTGTTGTTAATGTTTTGGCAAAAATATAGCAGAAGTCATGTTATGTCCCTCTTTGCTGCTGCCACTGCTAAGTCGCTTCAGTCGTGTCTGACTCTGCGCGACCCCACAGACGGCAGCCCACCAGGCTCCCCTGTCCCTGGGATTCTCCAGGCAAGAACACTGGAGTGGGTTGCCATTTCCTTCTCCAGTGCATGAAAGGGAAAAGGGAAAGTGAAGTCGATCCATTGTGTCCGACTCTTAGCGACCCCACGGACTGCAGCCTACCAGGCTCCTCCGCCTACGAGATTTTCCAGGCAAGAGTACTGGAGTGGGTCGCCAGTGCCTTCTCCGTATGTCCTTCTCCGTACATCATATACTGGAATAAATTATGGCATTATATCTTATTATTGGTAATGTTAACTCTAATCACATAGCTAAATGGTGTCTGTGAGTCTTTGTTCAATGTTAATATTTCCCTCTTCATAATTAATAAGTATTTTGTGAGGAAATACTTAAAATTATACAAATATCCTATTTCTCATCAATCATTAATTTTAGCATCAACTGATGGTTTGAACAACATGTAAGTAGGGAGACAGATTTCACAAATATTACTGACATGTTTGTTTAATGGTGACTTTAATTTCACTTACTCCTTGTAGATTTATTCCTTTATATTCTCCTGTAAAGGAGAGTTATTGCTGTTGTTGTTCAGTCGCTAAGTCGTGTCTGAGTCTTTGCTACCCAATGGACTGCAGAGCACCATGCTCCTCTGTCCTTCACTATCTCCCCCCTTTTTCTCAACTTCATGTCCACCAAGTCAGTGATTCTATCTAACCATCTCATCCTCTGCCACCCCTTCTCCTTTTGCCTTCAATCTTTCCCAGCATCAGGGGCTTTTCCAAGAAGTCAGCTCTTTACATCAAGTGGCCAAAGTTTTGGAACTTCAGCTTCAACATCAGTCCTTCCAGTGAATATTCAGGGTTGATTTCCTTTAGGATTGACTGGATTGATCTCCTTGCTGTCCAAGGAACTCTCAAGAGTCTTCTCCAGCAAATTCAAAAGCATCAATTCTTTGGTGTTCAGCCTTCTTTATGGTCCAGCTCTCACATCCATACATGACTACTGGAAAAACCATAGTTTTGACTATATGGACATTTGTCAGTAAAGTGATGTCTGTTTTTTAACATGCTGTCTAGGTTGCTCATAACTTTTCTCCCGAGGGGCAATCGTCTTTTACTTTTGTGGCTGCAGTCATGTCCACGGTTATTTTGGAGTCCAAGAAAGGACCATCTGTTACTGCTTCCACTTTCCCGCCATCTATTTACCATGAAGTGGTGGGACTGAATGCCATGATCTTAGTTTTTTGAAAGTTGAGTTTCAAGCCAGCTTTTTCACTCTCCTCTTTCACCCTCAAGAGGAGGCTTTTTAGCTCCTCTTCACTTTCTGACATTAGTGTGGTATCGTCTGCATATCTGAGGTTGCTGGTATTTCTGTCAGCAATCTTATTTCTCGCTTGAGATTCATCCAGCCCAGCATTTCACATGATGTATTCTGCATAGGAGTTAAATAAGCAGAGTGACAATAGGCAGCCTCGTCATACTCCCTCCCCAATTTGGAAATGGTCCAATGTTCCATGTCCAGTTTTAACTCTTGCTTCTTGACCTGCATACACATTTCTCAGGAGACAAGTAAAGTGGTTCGTTATTCACATCTCTTTAAGAATTTTCCACTGTTTTTTGTGATCCACACAGTCAAAGGCTTTTACATAGTAAATGAAGCAGAAGTAGATGTTTTTTCTGGAATTCTCTTACTTTCACCATGATCCAGTGAATATCAGCAAGTTGATCTCTGGTTCCTCTGCCTTTTCTAAATCCAACTTATACATCTGGAAGTTCTCAGTTGATGTCCTGTTGAAGTCTAACTTGGAGAATTTTGAGCATTACTTTAATAGCATGTGAAATGAGTGCAATTGTGTGGTAGTTTGAATATTCTTTGGCATTGCCCTTCTTTGGGATTGGAATGAAAACTGACCATTTCCAGTCCTGTGGCCACTGCTGAGTTTTCCAAATTTGCTGACATATTGAGTGCAGCACTTCAATAGCATCATCTTTTAGGATTTTAAAGAGCCCACTTAGAATTCTGTCACCTCCATCAGCTTTGTTTGTAGTAATGTTTAAGGCCCACTTGACTTCACACTCCAGGATATCTGGCTCTAGGTGAGTGATCACACAATTGTGGTTATCCTGGTCATTAGGACCTTTTTTGTACAGCTCCGTGTATTCTTCCCACCTCTTCTTGATCTCTTCTCCTTCTGTTAGGTCTTTATACTTTCTATCCTTTATCGTGCCCATCCTTGCATGAAACATTCCCTTGATATCTTCAATTTTCTTGAGGAGATCTCTAGTTTTCCCCATTCTATTGTTTTCCTCTATTTTTTTCCATTGTTCATTTTAAAAGGGCCTCTTATCTGTCCTTGCTATTCTCTGGAACTCTGCATTCAATTGAGTATATCATTCCCTTCTCCCTTGCCTCTTAACTTCCTTTCTTTCCTCAGCTATTTGTAAAGCCTCCTCAGACAATCACTTTGTCTTCTTGATTTCTTTTCCTATGGGATGCTTTTGGTCACTGCCTCCTGTTACAAACCTCCATCCACAGTTCTTCAGGCACTCTGTTTACCATATCTAATCCCTTGAATCTACTCATTACCTCCACTGTATAATCTTAATGGATTTGATTTAGGTCATACCTGAATGTCTTAGTGGTTTTCCCTACTTTCTTCAATTTAAGGCTATATTTTACAATAGGGAGCTCATGATCTGAGCCACAGTCAGCTCCAAGTCTTATTTTTGCTAACTATAGAGAGCTTCTCTATCTTTGGCTGCAAAGAAACATAATCAGTCTGATTTCAGTATTGACCATCTGGTGACATCCATGTGTAGAATTGTCTCTTGTGTTGGAAAAGGGTGTTTGCTATGACCAGAACTTTCTGGTGGTCAAAAACTCTGGAAAAACTCTGTTAGCCTTTACCCTGCTTCATTAAGGCCAAACATGCCTGTTACTCCAGGTATAGCTTGACTTCCTACTTTTTCATTCCAACCCTCTATGATAAAAGGGTATCTTTTTTGGTGTTAGTTCTAGAAGGTTTTGTAGATCTACATAGAACCAGTCAACTTCAGTTTCTCTGGCATCAGTGATCGGGGCATACCCTTGGATTACTGTGATATTGAATGGTTTGACTTAGAAATGAACTGAGATCATTCTGTCATTTTTGAGATTATACCCATGTATTGCATTTCAGACTCTTTTGTTGACTATGAGGGCTACTCCATATTTTCTAAGGGATTCTTGCCCACAGTAGTAGATATCATGGTCATCCGAATTAAATTCCTCCATCCCCAGCCACTTTAGCTCACTGACTCCTACAATGATGATGTTCACTCTTGCCATCTCCTGCTTGACCATGTCCAATTTACCTTGATTCATGGATCATAATCCTATTGCATAGGATTCCAGGCTCCTATGCAATATTGTTCTTTACAACATCAAACTTAACTTTCACTACCAGACACATTCACAACACATCCTCATCTTCCAGTGTAATTATATTTTTGCCTTTTCATACTGCTCATGGGGTTCTCACAGCAAGAAAACTGGAGTGGTTTGCCATTCTGTCCTCCAGTGGACCACATTTTTTCAGAACTCTTCACTATGACCCATCTGTCTTTTTTTGGCCCTGTATGGCATGGTTCATAGCTTCACTGAGTTATACAAGCCCCTTCACCATGAAAAAGCTATGAACCATGAAAGGCTAGAGAAGAGTACTCTATTCTAATTATTTACTTTTCCATTTATATTTTTATATCTGTATAGTCATTCATAATCATTTTTAATCTAGAGGTTGTAGTTCAAGCTAGGGCTTACCTGGCGGCTCAGTGCTAAAGAATCCACCGGCAAATGCAGGAGATGCAAGTTCAATCCCTGGATCGGGAAGATCCCCTGGAGAAGGAAATGGCAGTCCTCACCAGTATTCTTGCCTGGGAAATCCCACACACAGAAAAACTTGGTGGGTTATAGTCCACTGGATTGCAAAAGAGTCAGATACAACTTACTAACTAAACAACAATGATCCAAACTAGCATTATTTGGGTTGTTCTCTAATTGATCCAACTTTGGTCATTGGGAGTTCCTAAACTTGGTTTTTGTGGTGATTTCTAGAGTTGCCCCATCATTTTGTGGATGCTTCTATACTTTCTTTTATCTTAAAATATTCCAGTCTTATCTTGTTTTTTCCTACCCTGGTCCTTTCCAGCACCAGCTATTTCTCCAAGGAGTCCTGGTTCCTTTTACTGGAATGATATTTAAATTCCAAGATCTAAGGGTTAAATGTGTTTATTGCTACTGGGAAGAAATTGTTTCTAGGCCCCCCCAGAGAACAAAGCTGGGAAATAGATGTATGTGTAATAACACATGAATACACACAACTGTTTATTTCTGTAACTATCCATCTGTGTGTATATATATATATATATTTTTTAAAGAAAACTGAGTTCATTCTGATATGTTTTATTCCAATTTAACATGACAATTCATTTTATTTTTTCTCATTTTCATTAGTAACCTCTTCCTCCGCCAATGAGAAACATGGTTCTTATGAATAAAAGACAGTATATTTGCTTATTTATTCTGACCTGGTATGAACATAAAATGCTTTTAGAATTCCTAACTTATACCCATGTTAAAGGACTTCCCAGGTGGCACTAGTAGTAAGGAACCAACCTGCTAAAGCAGGAGACATAAGAGACATGGGTTCGATCCCTTAGTTGGGAAGATCCCCTGGAAGAATGGCATGGCAATATTCTTGCCTGGAGAATCCCCATGGACAGAGAAGCCTGGTGGGCTAAAGTTCATAGGGTTGAAAAGAGTTGGACACAACTGAAGCAACTCAGCATGCACACACCCCTGTTAGAAACAAATTTACTAAACAGATTGCAGCATTTGTAGGAAACTTTTTTGTTTGTTTGTCTTTAGATTTACTATATTTAGTCAAAATATTGCTTTCTACAGTTATTCACTTTAGTTCTTTTATTTCCACCTTCATCGGTGTGGTTATTTTATTCATTTATAATACAATCAGGTTCACTTGTTACTGTGTTTCCAGTTTGGGTTTTCCTTACACCCTGTTTTCTTTAATCATTTATTTATTTGACAGGTATATAAAACAATAACATGATTCTAAGAGTAAAAGTTATAAAAAATGTATAATCACAAAAGTATTACTTCTCCCTCAGTCCTATACCATGTTACCATAGCCTCTTTATTTCCATACCTTTTCTACTCATTCCAGTACATAATCAATCTCTTTAGCTTGTTTTATTCCTTTCTATAAGTCTTTTTCACAAATAAGCAAATACATGTATATTCTCTTATTCTTCCTTAATGCTTAAATAGTCACATAACTAGAAAGTGAAAGAGGAGAGTGAAAAAGTTGGCTTAAAGCTCAACATTCAGAAAACTAAGATTATAGCATCTGGTCCCATCACTTCATGGGAAATAGATGGGGAAACAGTGGAAACAGTGTCAGACTTTATTTTGGGGAGCTCCAAAATCACTGCAGATGGTGATAGCAGCCATGAAATTAAAAGACGCTTACTCCTTGGAAGGAAAGTTATGACCCACCTAGATAGCATGTTGAAAAGCAGAGACATTACTTTGTCAACAAAGGTCCATCTAGTCAAGGCTATGGTTTTTCCAGTGGTCATGTATGGATGTGAGAGTTGGACTGTGAAGAAAACTGAGCGCCAAAGAATTGATGCTTTTGAACTGTGGTGTTGGAGAAGACTCCTGAGGGTCCCTTGGACTGCAAGGAGATCCAACCAGTCCATCCTAAAGGAGATCAGTCCTGGGTGTTCATTGGTGGGACTGATGCTAAAGCTGAAACTCCAATACTTTGGCCACCTCATGCGAAGAGTTGACTCATTGAAAAGACCCCAATGCTGGGAGGGATTGGGGGCAGGAGGAGAAGGGGACGACAGAGGATGAGATGGCTGGATGGCATCACTGACTCGATGGACATGAGTTTGAGTGAACTCCAGGAGTTGGTGATGGACAGGGAGGTTGGCATGCTGTGACTCATGGGGTCGCAAAGCGTCAGACACAACTGAGCAACTGAACTGAACTGAATAAATGCTTTTTGCACTTTGCTTTTTTTACAGAACAATATAAACTGAAAAGATCTTTCTCATTTTTATTTAGATGCATGGTACTCCATTGTGTAGATGTAGGAGTTTACTCAACTGTTTTTCTTAGGTGTGAGCATTTAGGCTGTTTACAATGTTTCACAAGTATAATAAAGAAAAATTTAAGAGATTTCCAGTGAGAGAATTTGTTTCTATATCCTCAGGATATTGACTAGGAAAACTTCAATAATCTTAGACAAGCTCCACATCAAACAGGCATTAGAGTATGGTACCTAATGAGCTAAGAAGATAGAAACCTCTGGTGGTTCAGTGGCTAAGACTCCACTCTCTTAGCAAAAGGGGCTTGGGTTTAATCCCTGGTTGGGGAACCAAGATCGTGCATGCCACAGCTAAGATTTAGCATGTCACAGCTAAGACCTGACATAGCCAAATAAATAAAATAAAATGCTTTTTTAAAGAAGAAGAAGAAGTTAAGAGGATAAGAACAATCTATGATGGTAGAGCATCAGACTCTTCATGGCCCATATTTGATGTATGGGGCACCCACAGGCTCAATTGCTGAGACTACAAGTAGATCACAGTAGGCCTGGGTCCATTGCAAAGACTGAAAGATGAAAGTATTTCATGACCAAAAGGCACGACCAAGTTCACAGTCAGAAGGAGTAGATTACAGAATAATGTCCAAATGGGACCAGTTCTCAGTGGATTCCATTGAAAAAAAGTGTTAAGGTGAAATAAGGGTCCCTTCAGCAGAGGGAGCAGGGTCTAGAGAATGGTATAAAATACATTCACTATGAATTTCCTCTGGAGAACTTCCATCTTGGATGAGGAAGGAGAGACTCTTGGAGGAAGTTGGAATTCAGGGAGAAGCTAATCTTAACAGGGAGATTGAATTTCAAATCACTGACTGTTACCTTACAGAGACTATTATATTAATTATGTATTGCTGTGTAGTAAATTATCCCAAAACTTAGTGGCTTAAAACAACAAACATTATCTCAAAATGTCTATGGCTCATTAATTCAGGAACTGCTTAGCTGGGTGGTTCTGGCTCTGGGTCTCACATAAGATTATAAACAAAATGTCAGCCAGAGCTTCTGTCATCTGAAGTCTTGACTGGGGCTTCAGAGTCTGCTTCCAAGCTCATTCACATGGCTGTTGGCAGGAGACTTCACTTCCTCACTAGCTATTGGCTAAAGGCCTCAGTTCCTTGCCACATGGGTCTCTCTGTGGTCTTTTTTAGTGTCCTTATGACATGGCACTTGGCTTCCTGTAGACTCATTGGTCCCAGAGAAGGAGCAAAGAGAAAACCACAGTACCTTTATGTTCTAATCTCAGACGTGACATATTATCAATTCCACCATATTCTTTTCTTTAAAAGTAAGTCACTAGGTTAGTCTTCATTCGGGGGAGGGGAATCAGACTCCACCTTTCGAATGAAAAAGTATCAAAGAATATGTGGACATATGTTACAACTGTAATAACTGTTTTAATCTGGAAGAGATGAGCTACTTATAATTAACAAACTAAAATTTGTTTCTTTCATCAGCAGGGCTTAGGTTCCAGAACAAGATCAGCACAAAATAAAGTCCTGTTTTTAAATGTGTTATATGTAAGTTGTCCTATGATCTGAAGTGCTGAAAAAGACCATATACATTCTCAAATAACTTTTTAAAAACTTTTTATCTTGTATTGGAATATAGCCAATTAGGGCTTCCCTGGTGGCTCAGACAGTAAAGAATCTGCCTGCAATGCAGGAGACCTGGGTTCAGTCCCTGGGTCAGGAAGATCCCCTGGAGAAGGGAATGGCAACCCACTCCAGTATTCTTGCCTGGAGAACCCCATGGACAGAAGAGCCTGGAGGGCTACAGTCCATGTGGTTGCAAAGAGTCAGGCACAACTGACAGACTAACATACAAACACATAGCTGATTAGCAAACAATGTTGTGAGAGTTTCAGGTTAACACTTTCTTTTAACATTTATTTTTATTTATTTGATCACACTGTGTCCTAGTCACTGCACGGAGGATCTTCGATCCTCATTTTGGCACATGAACTCTTAGTTGCAGCATGTGGGATCTATTCCTAGACCAGGGATCGAACCCAGGCCCCCAGCATTAGGAGATCAGAGTCCTAACCACTGGACCACCAGAGAAGTCCTCTCAAATAAATTTTTAAAAACTGAATCTATACTACCTTTATGAAGTCACTGATGACATAACCTCATCCTGCATCTGTATCATCAGTAAGATTGGAGAAGAGTTTAAATTCTCATTTCCATGACTCTTGAATTCTACAATGTAAAATAACTTAGGTTTAGTAATAATAAACCTTGATAGAAAGATGTATATTCAGATATACATTGGTTAGAAACTCATTTCTAGTTACTTACTAGTTTTGTATGAAAGTTTCTAGGTGCTTCCATCTTTAACACCGTCTTCATAGTATTGATATATCACTAAAGCACCTAGCATAGTACCAAGAACATGGTGGATACTCAAAGAATGATATTATCACTCTATGCCATGCAAATATAATTATATTGGTATGGTTTTAGGATTGAATTTCCTAACCCTCATTCTGTTTAGAACTCTGCAAAGTGCTATACAAAAGTATCAAGGACATACAATCAGAGGGCATTGGGAGATAAACTTTATCATCTTCATCAAGTATGCATGTGTGCTAAATCACTTCAGTCATGTCCAACTCTCTGTGACCCTATGGACTATAGCCTGCTAGACTCCTCTGTCCATGGGATTCTTCAGGCAAGATACTGAAGTGAGTTGCTGTGCCCTCCTCCAGTGAACCTGAGTCTTCTGTATTAGCAGGCGGATTCTTTACCACTGAGCCACCTAGAAAGCCCATCAAGTATAATATTCATAATAAATTAAACTAATAAAATATGTTTATAAATACCTAGGATTAGAACACAACTTTTCAGTTACCAAAGGAAGATTTCTAAGAGTTAAGGACTCTGATACGGGAGTCAGATAGCCTTCATTAAAATAACCAGTTCCACACTTACTAAGTGTATGACTTTGGGCAAATCAGTAACTTCTCTGTGCCTGTTTCACTATCTATATAACAGAAATAATAGTTTCTTTCTCATAGGGTTTTGGGAAGATTAGTTAATACATTCAAGTAGTTAAATGAAAACCTGTAATATAGTAAGTGCTAAATAAATGTTAGCTGTTCTCATTGACATGATTATTACTATTACAATTATTACATTCATTTGCTTTTTTTCCTTTGGAAAAAAAGAAGAGTTTTAAAGTTAAAAACAAGAAAATACTGTTATTAATTCCAAGTGATGTTTTAAAATAATTTCTCATTTGGATTTTGGGAGATATTTTAAGAATAGTAAGGAAAGATTTTATTTTTAACCCTTCATCACTTGACAGAAGAATCTCAGAAAACCCAAATGTTGTATGTAGGTAAATTTTGGAGCTGAAAAGGTCCTTTTTCAGAATTTCTGAATCTGGATGAAGATGTATATCTGTTAATCGTTTTGAGGCCCAGCTGAACAGAGTGCCTCAAGGGAAGAGAAACTTGTAAGGAATTCCCTGGTGGTTAGGACTCCACACTGTTACTGCTAAGGGCCTAGGATCAGTTCCTGGTCAGGGAACTGAGATCCCACAAGCTGAGGGTGCAGCCAAAAAAGGAAGAGTTGTAGCTACTTTTGTGGTCCTAAAGTGATCATGATTCTCCCTGCTTCTGCAGCCCTCCATCCTCCATGTGCTAATCACTGACCAGAACTTTCACAAGATTATTGACCTGGTTACTTATTTCCAGTGATAGACTAAGCCCCTCACAGGGCTTTCCCTGGTGGCTCAGTCGTAAAGAATTTGCCTGGCAGTGCAAGAGACTAAGGTTCTATCTCTGGGTCGGGAAGATCCCCTGGAGAAGGAAATGGTGACCCCCTCCAGTATTCTTGCCTGGGAAAAATCCCATGGACAGAGGAGCCTGGTGGGCTGCAGTCCATGGAGTAGCAAAAGAGTCACACATGACTTAGAGACTAAACAATAACACTAAACGCCTCAACAAGGAAGAGTTGAAGTTCCTGAATATGAGAGAAATTGCCATGGGGTTAAGTATGGCCAAGAAAGCTTGCTTCAAAACCTAGGAAAATAACACTAGCTTTTCCCCATACCATATATTTTGAAAGCTTGATTCAACTGAGAATTTTATACAAAAACAAAAATCAGCTTCAAATATGCATTGATTATTACTGGAAAAATATAGAATTTAAGCTGAAAAATTTTTAAAGTCACAACTTTGCACAGTATAGTGGTAGCCTCTTCTGGCTGACAGAGGTCTAGTCGTCTAAGTGAATATCACCCCAGCCCAACTGTGCCTTGTGGGAAAAACTTGTCCAGTATCCAGATATCACTAGCCAGTGATTATGAGAGTGGTCACATTTACAAAAATGCTCAGACTGTTGCTAGGTCTTAGTGCATATACATTTTATCGCACACCTCATCTTTTCCTCAAAATTCCCCTTCTGAAATTCTCAAAGGGGAGCTTCTCATGTTTTCCAGGACAAGTCTTACTTCTGTTTTTCATCTCTGCTCACTTCAGAGAAATCCAGTACTCATGAACCGTTTGAGGATGCAGTCACACCCCATTGCTGTTGCCTTTCTCCACCATCCCCACTCTGACTAACCCTTACCATGTGGATTTTGCACAGAAGTCTACAGTGGAGTGAGGAGTCGGAGATAGCCCTCTGGCTGCCTCCAAGTGGGATTTTAGTGGTATTACCAAGGTGATATGGTTGGAATTAATTTGTACTAAAATGTTAATGACTTATGTATAGTATTTTCATTGTAAATGAAGTAATTTAGTGCCTAAGTTTAATAGAAAAAATGATTTTTATTTTTTGGCCATACAATAAGGTGTGTGGGATCTTAATTCCCCAACCAGCAATCAAGCTCAGGCACACTGAAGTGGAAGCACAGAGTCCTAACCACTTAACCACCAAGGAATTCCCTGATTTTTAACAGAAAAAAGTCTTCACTGAAGAGCTACTACAAGAGATCGTGTGGATGGTGTAGTCTTATGGTGGTGGTGGTGGTGAAGTCACGTCTGACTCTTTGCAACACTATGGACTGTAGCCTGCTAGGCTCCTCTGTCCATGGAATTTTCCAGGCAAGAGTACCAGAGTGGGTTGCCATTTCCTTCTCCATGGGATCTTCCTGGCCTAAGGATAAAACCAAGTCTTCCGCATTGTAGGCAGGATACTTTAACACTGAGCCACCAGGGAATCCCTATGGTACCTTTCAAAATCAAGAACTGACCTCAAAATCAATGAAGTAGTATAATTCTTGGCAAAGAAAAAAGGGATAAAAAGGAAAAAAATTTTAAATGGAGAGGTGAAGATTCATCTTTGCTTCTTTTAGCAATCAGGCAGCCTCTTGAGTGTGTCTATAAACTCCAGGTTTTTGTTTCATTCTAAGCTTTAAAAACGGATTTATAAATCTTTGCCTAGTTGAGATGATAGGTAATAATTCCAACGAATCAGAGTAAAGCACACTTTATAGGTATAAAATGTTTTGCAAAAGAAGGTTGACCTCTTTGCTGAAATTTGTAGACCATTTCTTCATATGCCTTCCTTTCATAAATAGAAATGAAAATGCTTATACCTTACACAATAATTTCCTCATCCTGGAAAGTTGTCATTGAACTAACATAAAGCACGTTGACTCTCACCTCTGGTCTGTAGTGATGGAAAGAATTACTTTGCTTTCAGGCATAGTTCTTTAAACTTCAAAGTAGGTACTATCACACTCTAAGTTTGAATTGATTGAGTAAAAAGAAGTTTCAATTAATGTAAAAGTAAACTCAACTCTGAATCTTTGATATTCAAAAAAAATAGAGTTAAAATTCTCATTCATTTTACTGAAAATGTATGGTTTTCCTTAATTCAAATGATATTTATTTAGCATGTGACTCAAGTAAGCTCCCTGTTGGATAGGAAAGAAGTTATATTCTTCAGGAAAATAAGTGGAACAGAAGTCTCTCTAGTGCAATAAGGGTTGACAACAGGAAAGTGACAGGCACAGAAGTGATTAATAAAGGAGGCTAATTTTAAAACTAAGATAGAATTAGAGGGGAAGATTTTGTAGCCCAGAGAAGATAAGCTATTTTGTGAAAAATCATTAATGCTTGTATAAAATAAAGCTTTTATGGAAGTAATTCTTAGCTTATTAAATTTAGTACACTATAACTCTGCAAAAAAATATTTTTTTACCTGTTAGTCTGGAGTAGGTTCTTTATGAAGAGAGCAAAACGTTCCAGATTTCATTTCTTGCCCTTTTTGTGTGCACAGCTCATCATAGAAGAAGGTGTTCTCACTCTGAGATCTTTCTGTTTAAGAAAAATAATCAGTGTCGCAAACTAGAAATGGACCCATTCTAGGAACTGCACCCTCTAGACATAAGTCATTTTATGTGACTTTGAAGTTTTTTTTAAAAGGCGACTCAGATTGAGGCCCATTCTACTGAAATGAAGTGGAGGGAGGAACCACACTTTTTCTGAAGTTCTTGGTGTCTGAAACCATGGCATCAATATGAAGTATTTCAAGATTTAAATTTAAGAAAAAGCAAAATAAAAAAACAGCAGAACTCTAGTTGATGAGATACAGTCAAAATGAGTGTGTTATCATAATCATTTGCATCTTTATATAAAGGTGCACCTCATCTAAATCTTCTTATTATCATCTTATACTTAAAAAAACCTCAACTAGTTCAGTGCCCACTGAAAATTTCATCCAATGTTTATCCTAAAGACATAACGCTGATATTTTTAAAGTACACAACAACCTATTTCACAATAAAGTTATCGATTTTATTAATCTATAAAACAATTAGTGAGGTTGTCTAGAAAAACAGTTCATTTAACTTGATGTCTATCTATAAAATTGAATCCTAGATTTTATTTTATGATAATTCATATTTTATTTGAAATGTTTCTAACCATTTTAATTTTTAAAAAGAGGTATCCCCTTCAAGAAGAAGTAAAGATGTGGTAACAAATGATCTGGAAAATATGATATCTTTGACTGTCTGAAGAGACAGAAATCTTATTAGTATGCTTTTAATCTTTTAAAACAATAAAGAGAGTATCTTCTATTCACTTTCAATAGGACAAGACAATATTAAAACAAGACCATCCCATCAGAGAAGCTTGATTATTTTCTCAAGGTTTTAAATTATGCATATGACTGGTGACACAAATACATGTTTAAGTGGTTGCAAATTTAAAAAATCAATATTCCCAAAGAACTAAAATTATGCCCAATCATAAATCACAAATTAATTCACCTGCATATTTTGATCTACAACTTTCCTTATGAACACGAACATTTTATAAAAGAGAAGTATCTTTTCATATCACCTTATGTTCATTGCATTTATACAAATATTAATTCAAATCAAATGCAAGCCTTTTCAAAGAGGGGGAAATTAGAACTGTTCACTGTCCTCTCCTTGCCCAGATGATCTCGTGTGAGATCTGGACTGCCATGTTGCACCAAACCACAGCAACCAGGACCCATTGTTCCCAAGGGAAACAGCCTATGCGGGAATGCAATAGTGCGCCCTGCAAGGAACGTGGAAAATAGCATATGTCACTACTGTACGGAACACAACAGACAATTATGATTCAACTGTCCAAATTATAATCAGTTTGACAAATGTCCACAAGCGTCTTCATTCTATTTTATATTTTCCCTAAGACAAGGCAATCACACAACCAGACAATTCCATCAGGGAAGCTTGTTAGCTGCTTAGTCTGTTAAACCCTGGTTGCCATAGCATCTAGAGTTGAAAAAGCTGCAGATTGGCATGAAAAAGCATGTCGACAATTGCCCTGTCACAGCATGCAAGCCAGGTCTGCTCAAAGGCAGCACACTACAAGTTTTCTTTCCCAGTTTGCACTACCCCATGCTGTTTAATAATATCCATTTACTGGTATTGGGATTGATCTAGCACAGTGTAAAATTCACATCTAGTGAGACTTTGCTTTTCACATGGAGTGAAATTCTTTAACAAATGGGAGTATGGCAATTAATTTAGAAATGTAATACTGTATATACTAAGAAGTATATTTAGATTTAATAGAGAAACTGTCCAAAATTTTAATGCACAGTTCTTTAAAGAGCCAAACAGTTTTACTTGGCAATTTTTCAGTTGACTTTCTAGTCATTTATGAAACCTAGTCATACTTTGGAGATGACAGACAGCATTCAAAATTCAGTAGTACATTTTAAGCATGTTTTAATCATACCATAGTCATTTCTTCTTTACATGCATGGTATAATTTAATTAAGGATATGCATTTCTAAAATAACTATAATTTAATTAAAGATTAATATCATGAACATTAAAATTATAGTCTAGAGAGCAATGTGCATCCATTTTTTTCCAGAGGAATCATATACTTAATGGTGATAAATTACCATGTATTAATAAGAAAAATTGTGTTTCTACTGAAGGGTATTCAAATCCTTGCCAACTCTCAGATTTATATGGTATATGGATGTTCAATAAAGTAAAGCATGTTTACAAACAGCCATTGTTAACTTATCAGAACTATGGAAATATAAAAATGTCTACATAAGTTGTGAGACTTACAAAATAATTTTTGCTCAGAAGTTTGTGTTATTCAGTCTTTCCTTCTTCCATTATCTCCTTCTTTTCTAATCTGTCACTTCAGTTTAGTTTTCTTTCAATGCCACAGAGAAAAGAAATATCTTAAGATTCGTGCTCGGGAGCAAATTAACCTGGCAAACTAATAAGTGTTTCTAATATAGATATTTGTCTATGTTTTCTACAATACTTGTTCTTTCCATTAATATCCACTGCTTTGCTCACCAAATGTCACAAAATCATATTTAATTAAGTAGAGTTTCATTTTCTTGAACTTTACATGGCAAAAAGTTGATAATTTAAGCACAATGCAAGAAAGGATAGTTAATATTTACACTAAAATAGAGATGCTGAAGTAATGATTACTTTTCTTATTCCTGAACTATTGAAGACCTTTTTATTCCTAAAGAAGATTATCAAAGATTTTTTTAGACAAAATAATCAAAGAATAACACATTGCGCTTTACATGTACATATAAGTAGATGAGTATGGAAATAGTGTTAATGAGTGAGCCTCTTCAGTAAAATTCAGTATAAATTTAAATCTGTCATTTTCTAGGAATTCTCAAAAATCTCAAATCTTGGGATGAAACTTGGTTCACATATGGTGTCCATGAATGTGTTTTCTTATACCACATCTTCCAGTTTTTTAAAAGAGAGGAAAGCTGTTTACTTGTTAAAGGTCTTTTTATAAGCTTTGATGACTCAAAAACACCTTCATTTTAACACATGGAATTTGGCAAAGAACTTAACCATGTTACCATTTGAAAGACTTTGATATTTTGAAAAAGAGAGAATTAAAACAACAGAGATTGAAACTCAAGTTGGCTTTTGTGTATAGAACATAATTTTCTCAAGTATATTTTTTAGTATAAGGATTTACTATTGAAATGTATCTGCCAGAACACTATAACATATCAAAACTATAGTTGTCCGGAATGAACAATGGTGAATAGAGCCTCAACCTGTACTCTGGTGTATCAAGTTAAACACACACACACACAAAGATTCTTGGTATACCATCACAGTAATCTAAATAGATAAATGTGTATGTCAAATAAAAAGCTTAACAAAAGGTTGAAACAAAATGTCTTCTAATTACGCTTTTCCAGAAAGATAGTACTCAAACTTTACTTCCCATTCCCGTAATTCACATGCAGTACAGAACAGTGCTGTTCTTCCAGTTGGATTAAAGGAGCTACCACCTCTACACAAGTCTTTAAAATGTGTATTTTCGGTCCTCTAAGTATTTGGTTTGCAGAATTCCACAAACTCGATAGCATGGAAATGAAAGTTTTTGCCTTAACTCAGAGTACCTTTGCTTTAGTCAGGATGTCTCAGATGTTCCCTGTAACTCAAATGCTGCTTTTGTCATTGATTTACAAACATGTGCTGTTCTTTATAACTGTGCTGTATTCATATTCTCCATTCCCACTACTTAAAAATCTGTTAAAACTGCATTTTTTTATATCTAGATTACTTCATGTAGATTCTTCTGCTCTAAAGTTGGAAATTATGTGATCCTTTCTGAATTACTTCAAACATTTCATTGGATATCATTAATATTTTTGGACCTCCTCTACAAATAATCTCCCTTTCAGTCCTTTTGATTTTTGCTGAATGAAATTACACAAGAAAATGTTGATAAATCTAAAAAGAAATCCATAAAATGAAAGACACAAATTTGACCTGTGGTAGCAAAGAGGTGGTATCTTGCAATGGCATCAGTTCCTTTCATAATACAAAGGGTAAATGTCCTAATAAAGACACTAAACTGAACTGCTTTATTTCGTAAAATTCAGGCACCCTGTTTATTTCCCCCAAGTGAACTACTACCTTACACAAAATGCAGGTTTCAAGTAAGCGCATACATTCTTCTGTAAGGTAGCTCTTGTTTTTCTGGGTGATTTTGCCTTATTTAGAAATTTTCTTCACCTGACTGAAAGCACATTAACTGCTAGATAGGCATCACACAGCCGTCCCCATGCTGTAGCATACAGCCGTGAATTTGCTACGATCTGTTTAATCAGCAGTGTATTGATTTTCCGCAGCTTTCCTTCATTTTAGCCCCATAGCAGGCTTCTGTAATTTCCTTTGGACAAAGTGTAACCAAACTGTGCTAAGTGATGTTGATTTGCAGGCAAAAGTAAAGGGGTAAATATAAATTAACAAGCTATAAACATTTTACAAGTGGGGAGTCAATAAAAACAGTGTCTGCAGTTTCTTTTAGAAAAAATGATTTGAAGCAGATTGTTAACAAACGTGTCCAAAGAAACTGACATGAGTCTGAGAATAATTTTTGCGCTTTGTGATTAAGAATTGATCAGTCTAAAAGCCTCGGATGCAACTGAATCACCCATAAGCTGCTGGCCTGAAAAGGCTCAGCAGGGGCTGGTATTTGTTTGTTAAACTCCCATGATTCCAAGTAGATAATTGGTCTGTGAAGTTCATGGCAGAATCTGAATTTGCTTTCTTGCTTCCCAGCTGGCTGAGCACTGGTTTATAGACTTCTGTGTACAAATTTAGCCAGCAGCAAACCTCACATCTTTAATATAAAAGGTGTTTTGTTGTGTTTTTCAGGTGTTGAGTGGAAAGCCCACACTCCAGAAGCTCATTAAAAGGGCCAAGTTACAGTACAGGTTTATTTCTGTCACAGCGTTTCTGAAAACAGTGACAAGGATTAATATGTTTCTTTAGTACTGGAAAAAGCCTGACACAATCCCTTGTGAATTTGATCATCTGTTTCATTGCCTGTATAAGATTCAATCTCTTATTATATCCTGAAGTTACAGCTGTAAACTAATGCTGGTAAGAATTCATAAGCTATTGCAGAAGCCTGGGGCAAAACTAATTGTTTTATTCAACAGTCACTTATTTATTTATTATTTGTTTCATACTCTCCTATCATCTTTTTCCACTGTTCCTCCTCAAAGTCAAGATGATCTTGGCTCTTTGTCTACATGCACAGAGCTAATACAGAGACATGGGAAGTTCATGTTGCCAGGAGCTTTCAAAAAAGTTGATACAGATCAGTACGTTGTAGAAATGTGGCCCACTCTACATTTTTTTAATAAAACTATTCTTACTTTTCTTTCCTGAAAATAGAAATTCCTTATTAAAAAGCAATATCTGCACAAACATTATAACCTTTGTGTTCCATATAATCATGTGACTTTAGACTCTATCTGCTAGTGGGTGCTATGTTTCTGGGGCATGATTTAACATGTGGTACATGCAAATCCTGGTAAAGTGCAAACTATATCATAAAATGATTCTGTTTTACATCAAAGTAGATAGGCAAATAGCTATTTGTCATTTTCAAAAATTAACAGCTATAACAATGCACTATGGATACCATAAAAAAGTAATCTTCTAAATTTAAATTTCAGAGAGGAACCTCTCTGAATCTCTAAGTCAGTTTCTTTCTCTTTCTCAAGTCATTTGTAGAGAAATATTTATTCCCTACCTATCAGTTTTTGTTATTATGGCAAATTACATGTGACATTAAAAATTTACATGCAAAAATTTATATTCAAAATTTCAAACTCTAATGCAAGTGCATAATAAGACACAAACAGAACAATTCCTAATAATTCATTTGTATACACTTTAATAAAGTTGGTAGAAATTAATGCAAGACTAGACAGAAGTATGTTCAGGGAGTGTTTGAAATTACACATTAGGCTTCCATTCTTAACAGAAGTTGGGTGCTAATTCCCTATGCATCACAGACATTTTAACCCATAATAACTGATTGTAAATACAGTATGAAGCTAGCTGTAGCCTTATTTACACCTGCCAATTTGCTGCCCTCCAGCACTAAAAACAAAAACAAAATGGTAGCACAAGAACTGCCAAGCAAAACACACTCTGCCCCTCATATACACTCCTTTCCATTTCCACAAACAGAGCCTCTTGCTTCTTGTTTCCCATCAACAGATTCAACTATGGGATTTGAAATAAAGGAGAAAGACGCATGACATAACAATAACAAATAATTGTTAAAATGATCATCTCTTTCAAATGCGTCCTCTTAAAACACTGTAAGTACTGTAAGCTCCTCACAGCACTGTTAACTGAGGGAAGCAACACACGTGCCATGCGATGCATATGTTGCAATGGCAGCCACTTATTTTTACTGGATAGCTCCAAAATTTGCACTCAATTTTGTTCATATAATAAAAGTCCACGTTATGTGTTAAAAAGAAAAATCAAAGATATTCGGTTGACAAAGTTGCACTTTCTGTTTTTTATCCCCCGTGCCTTTCCATCATATCTCATTTACGTAAATTGTGACAGTCCAATTATTTCTGTTTCTACTGTTTTTTAGAAGCTTAAAGCATTTGTCAAAATTTTAGAGAGGCTTTCCCTACTACCTTAATTCAATAAAAATAATTTCTGCTAAATGTTAGACAGTATTTTACCCTTCTATTGAGGACAGTAGTGCTTTGCATATATTACTTAACTTATATATATTAAAACAGTAACATAAGCTTATAATAATGACTTGCATATATAATGATATGAATAATTTGTGTATCAATAGCATCTTTTTTTCAGTGAGCTCAGTGCCTGTTATTTGATACTGAACTCTATCCTTAAATATTCAATAAATTGAGAACCAAAAGAACTCATACATTAGACCAGAGTAGTTACCAGAGGGTAAAGGGTAAGGAGCACAAAATGGGTAGAGGGGATAGATGAAAATTAAATTTTGGATGGTGAGTACATGTAGCATGTACAGAAGTTGAAATAGAATGTTGTACAAATGAAACTTATAAACTAATGTTACTTCAAGAAAAAATAAATTTTAAAAAGTACACATACATCTTAATGAGCTTTTTAAGGTTGTTGAGAACAATTATTATTTTTATCACATAGAAAAGACTGAAGATTACTCCATGGACAAAAATTGGTGGCTAAGCCAATATTAGAATTTCATAGACTTTAGATCACATCTTAAAATTTTATGTCAAAAGCTTATGATTTTTAAGGCTGGTAAGCACATATGTAGAGATCTATGTGTTATTGGCTAAATTGTAGGACCCTGAGGACAAGATAAATGTCTCATTTAACTTTTAACCAACATCAAACATGTATTTGAGGAGGGTATGGCAACCCATTCCAGTATTCTTGCCTGGAGAATCCCCATGGACAGAGGACCCTGGTGAGCTACAGTTCATGGGGGTCACAAAGAGTCGGACACGACTGAGCAACTAAGCACAGCATAGCACACAAACGTGTGTTTAGTGTTCAGTAAACACTCATGAAATTAAACAAACTGAGGCTTTCAAGACATAAATCGCCAACATATGATATCTTAATAGAGTATACCAATTCTTGGCACTTGTGGCAACAATGACCAGTTCTTCAGGTCAATATGTTACAATTATAAATCATTGCACAGACAATGTGTATTGTGCCTTCTAATGGAAAAAGAAATGAATAAGAGTAATAAATAAAATCCCTGGAGAAGGAAATGGCAACCCACTCCAGTATTCTTGCCTGGAAAATCGCATGGATGGAGGATCCTGTTAGGCTACAGTCCACGGGGTTGCAAAGAGCCGGACACGACTGAGTGACTTCACTTCACTTCACTAATAAATAAAATAGTAAACAATGTCTAGTATGCTGTATTTGGATGTTGCATTACTCCTGTTAATTAAAAAGATTAGGTATCTTAGGAGAGAAAAAGGTGAAATTCCAAGAATTTTCTTTTTCGTTTTTGGGTTAAGTATGTAAAGTATAGAATCCTATGAAACATTAGTAAGCAAGAAAGTAAATACAAGAAAAATTCTATAAAAGGCATGATTGCTATAGATTTTTGACAGAGTGCAAGTAAACCCATATCATTCATTAGAAATTGAATGTAAAAAATATAAAGTTTCAATTGTGTGGCTGTTTGAGTAAGTAAAAATCATGGCCTTAAATTTTCCGTGAATATATATAAGAAAGAGACTAAAACAGGCATAATTTGTTGAGACAAACTTTGAAAAAAATTTCTACCAATTTCTGTTCTCATATTAAACTCTCAAGTGTTCAGGTATTGAATTAAGTAGTATAGGTCTATGATAGAAATCTGAAGCATATTTTTAAGGACAGAATTTGTGCCAACAGTGTCAATCAGACAGTGAGAAAGTACTGTTTATTTAGGATGATTAATGACTATCTAATGTCTTTGTTGACTTTTCTTTGCAGTTAAGTGGTGGTCTCAAGTTTATTTTGGTAATAAAGCACTGTTCTGGGAAATGAATTTAAACCTTGGGTTCTCATCTATTTAAACTTTAGATTTTTGTTAAGTGGAAATCATGCTTTGTTCCCTTCATTTCCTTTATTCTGCATTATACTATACCTTCTCATTCAAAAATGTCCAAACCGGTAATCAGATACATACTATAACTTACTGCAATCTGTAGCTTAACTTCAGAGAGTTAAGATAAGCCAGTGATCAGTTAATCAGTGTGAAAAGAGTGTTGCAGATCATACTGTATTTGTGCCCATATAGAACAAAGTAAATGATTTGTGTTTTCTCAGCTTTTCTCATCCACTATTTTTAATTTTTTAAATTCTTTTATTCTTGAATATCAAACACATGACTCTACTTAATTACTTTAGGCTCTATGAAAAGAATAAACATCCCAATTAATATGTGTCATCAGTATAGGTGATATATCCTAGGGAATTGTATAACTAAAATAACAAGAAATAATAAATATTTACATAAGGTATACAGATACATTTATCTCATTATAACCACTAACAATACCATAGATATGGCAGTTAGACTGAAACTACTTCTTTATTCCCAAATCATAGATTATCATTTTTATTGAGCTATTTGTTTGGAAATTTAAAATATGGTTATTTGACTAATTGATTCTTCTTACAGGAAGCTATTCCTTTGGGGGTAAATTATAGCATCAGGGAGGAGACTGGCCCAAGCAAATTTCCAAGGTTTAGTCAACAATATTTGCGTGTGTGTATGCTCAGTCATGTCCAACTCTTTGCAGCCCCATGGACTGTAGCCTACCAAGCTTCTCTGTCCGTGGAATTTTCCAAGCAAGAATACTGGAGTGGGGTGCCATTTCCTACTCCAGGGGATCTTCCTGACCCAGGGATCAAACCCACATCCTTTGCATCTCCTGCATTGGCAGGTAGATTCTTTACCACTAGTGCCACCTGAAAAGCCCATCAACAATATTTACTAAGCTTTAATGATGAAACAGAACACTATATCAGGTTTTATATGGAAATAGTAAAAAAAAAAAAAGAAGAGTGTAGGATATGGGATTCCTCTCCACAGAGCATTTTAGTATATCCTGGAAAATTAGGGCATTCGTCAAGAAGACTTGAACACTTTTATTAACCAGTGTTGCATAAGTACCATGAAAATGCCAAGTGAAGGCATGGTCATAATCAAGTGGGATTCATCATGGAAACAATTGGTTTTAAGCTTGGTTTTAAAGTAATTAAGAATTGTTGAATGGAAAAGGGGAGAGAATTATAAGCTCACCAGAAGAGAAGTAAATGTCATTCAACAAGCACTGAATGCTGTCTATGTGCAAGGAAGGCACTATCCTCTGAACTTCATTGATGTGTGAAAGACTCAAAGGCATGCCTGCGCTCATGATCTCTCCAACTAGGGATGGAGATATAGAGACAGAGACTGACAACAATGGCATGGGCCAAGGCTCAGGAACAGAGCCATATCTAAAATTTTTAGAGAACCAAAAAACTTTTGTTTGTGCTAAAGATTCCATGCAGAAGAAGGGAAATGAATTAGTTTATGAGAAAAGCTGGAGTGGGTCATCAGTTGGCAGATGATCTTGAAAGCACATGCATCAGCTAGGAACAGTTTCAGTCCTGAGAGCTGTGAATCAAACTCCAAAATGCCATCAATGTTCCAGGTTCCTTCTTTCTTTTGGCTTAATGATTCATAGTGTGAAACTCAACTGAGAAATGGAAGCATCGTGAGCCTGAACTTCCCTCTCACATGCACCCATGTGGGCGCACACACACACACATTCTCCATCTTAGTTACCTGGAACCCCATTCACCCAAACTACAAATATAGGAATCATCTTTTCTCCCCTTCCTCACCACTTGTAGCAATTCCTATAAGCATTACATCCAAAATACTCCTTACATTTAGCCATTATTTATTACCGTCTTCACTAATACCACCCTAATTCAAACTTCTGTAACTGGATGGAATTATTACAATAGTAATTTCCCAGATCTCCTTGAACTCTTATCTCTCACCTTATAGTCTCCTCTGATAACCAGAGTGATTTTCTAAAGAATATGTATCAGATTATTCTGCTCACAGCTTTAAAACTGCTCACAAACGTTCCATCGCAATTAGAATTGAAACTTCAGATTCTGTATCGTGACCTGCCTATGTGGCCATAAATGATCCAACCCCTCAGCACTCTGCCACTCATTCTCTCCACATTGACACACTCCTTGTACTTTACATACTTTCCTTTTTCTTTTTTTAATTAATTAATTTGACTGTGCTGAGTCTTCATTGCTGCATGTCGGCTTTCTCTAGTTGTGGTGAGCAGTGGCTACTCTCTAGTTATTGTGTGCAGCAACTACTGTCTGTGGTGTGCGGCCTTCTCGTTGCAGTGACTTCTTTTGTGAAGAACAGGCTTTAAACGCATGGGCTTCAATAGTTTCAGAGCATGGGCTCAGTAGCTGTGACTCGGTGGCATGTGAAATCTTCCTGAACCAGTGATCAAAACCATGTTCCTTGTATTGCAAGGCAGATTCTTAAACACTGGACCACCAGAGATGCCCTCTTATTTTCTTATATTTCATATACTTACACTTTGTAAACTTTCTGTAGAACACATTAAGATCATTCCTTCTTGAATGTTTATAATGACTGTTTGTCCTTCCTATAATACTCTTCCCTCTGCTGCTGCTACTGCTAAGTCGCTTCAGTCCTGTCCGACTCTGTGCGACCCCATAGACGGCAGCCCACCAGACTCCCCCGTCCCTGGGATTCTCCAGGCAAGAACACCGGAGTGGGTTGCCATGTCCATCTCCAATGCATTAAAGTGAAAAGTGAAAGTGAAGTCGCACAGTTGTGTCCGACTCTTAGCGACCCCATGGACTGCAGCCCACCAGGCTCCTCCGTCCATGGGATTTTCCAGGCAAGAGTACTGGAGTGGGGTGCCATTGCCTTCTCCGACTCTTCCCTCTAGGTAGTTGCATTCATATATGTAGCTTCTTACAGTCTTCCCTCACAGCTCAGTTGGTAAAGAATCCACCTGCTATGCAGGAGACATAGATTCGATCCCTGGGTTGGAAGATTCCCTGGAGAAGGGAAAGGCTACCCACTCCAGTATTCTGGTCTGGGGAATTTCATGAACTGTATAGTCCATGGGGTTGCAAAGTTGGATGTGACTGAGCAACTTTCACTTTCATATAGCACCTTATTTTTCAGGTCTTAGAGGCCTTCAGAGTTCAGTCTATCAAAAGTGGTCTCCTTTTACCTAGGTACCATCCATGTTCTGTATTTTTCTTTGTAACTTTCACTCTGTAAAATATGTATCTCTGTATATATTGTGTATTGTCTGTCCAGTAGAACATAAGCTCCATTAGGCAGGCATATTAACAGTCATGTGTGTTCTTGTTTCTCAGCAGGTACAGCAGCTCCTTCTTCAAAACAGGCCCTAAGTAAATACTTGTGGGATAAATAAAGGCTTACTAGAATGGCTTTGATTACTAGAATGGCTTTGGAAGATGTCCACATCATTGTCATTGAAATGAGGTAAGTTTGATCTTACCAAACCAAGGAGAAATATTAACACTATTTTTTTTTTTTTTTTTGCAGTAGGAAAAGTAATACTATAGGAGGAAAAAAAAATTAGTTACAGAATGTCCTGGGACATTCTTCCTCAGTACACAGCAGGCAAAGGAACAAGGCTATTCAGATTTGGAACTGAACTGAAAAAAGAATAACAGGATCAGAGACTATAGACTCTAGTAGACAGACTATACAACCCATTTTACTCAGTCATGATTTACATCTATTGTCTCAACTTAATTATGAACCATGCTCCCTTTTCATTCTCAAACAAATGTTCCTTGGATGAAAAATTATATGATCAACCGAAGTTTAGGATGCTAAAGATTACCCATGGAGTTTCTACAAGCCAATGAAGTTTAAATGGAGATTCTTCGGTAGTTTTGGACCATGTTACTTGCTCCTCTGAAGTGCAGAACATCTCAGAATGTTTTCCAAAGGCATAGGCCTCAAAGGGATCAACATGGACTTTTCCACCAGCTGCTTCAGTGACTGTGCAATAAGCAATCATCCAGGGAACTCAGCCTGAGCTCCTGCGAAAGTATTTGGCAAAAAGGAATTAACACTGCTACTTCTGATGCAAGAACAGCAAGTACTTCCCTGAATCATCAAGTCAAACCAAAGATGGAAGGAGTCCCAGAATGCCAGCTGGGCTAGGTTCCTACTTTAGTAAGCTAAATACAAAAGCTCCATCAGGTCTCAAATGGCATTCGCTTAACATTCAGGTAAAATGGGCCATGGGAAGAGTACACAACATGAGCAAACCATAAAACTATGTGGCAGCTATTTTATTGGATTTGCAGATATGGGTCTAATACTTTTTTATTCAATTTTCTGTCGACTTCTTCCAGCTCTGAGTTTAGAAAGAAATTTTTAAAAGCATATATAACAAGTTTTCTCTGATAAACTCTGTTACAATTTTTGTCATTAGCAGAATTAGCATAGTAGTTAACAAGCACAGATACTTGCTTGGAAGTTTATGTAAGTTATATCAATTAATCTCTATACAAGCATACTCCAGAGATACTGTTAATTCAACTCTAGATCAATGCAATAAAGCAAATATCAAAATAAAAGCGAATCACATGAATTTTTTTGGTTTCCTGGTGCCTATGAGACTTATATGCACACGATACTGTAGTCTATTGAGTGTCAAATGGCAGTATGTCTAAAAATGGAATGGAGGTATGTGCTAAGTCACCTTAGTCATGTCCAACTCTTTGTGACCCTATGGACTATAGCCCACAAGGCTCCTCTGTCCACGGGATTCTCGAGGCAAGAATACTGGAGTGGATTGACATTTCCTTCTCCATGGGATCTTCCCAAACCAGGGATTGAACCTGCATCTCTTATGTCTCCTGCTTTGGCAGGCAGGTTCTTTACTACTTCACTACTTTATTGCTAAAAAATGCCAACCATAATCTGAGCCTCCAGGGAGTCATAACCTTTGTGCTGGTAGAGGGCCTTGCTTCTATGCTCATAGCTGCTGAGTGAGCAGGGTAGTGGCTGCTGAACATTGGGGTGGTTGTGGCAAGTTCTTTTGTAATTTATATTGGAACAGAGTTGATTTACAATGTTGTATTAGTGTCTTCTGTACAGCAAAATGAATCAATTATACAGATCCATGTATCCACTTTTTTTCAGATTTTTTAGATTCTGTTCCCGTGTTCTATTCCCATTACAGAGTACTCTGTAAGGACCTATATGGGAACAGAATCTGAAAAAAAGTGGACACATGGATCTGTGTAACTGATTCACTTTGCTGTATAGAAGAAACTAACGGTGTGCTCTACGGTAGGTTCTTACTAGTTATGTGTTTTATATATAGTAGTGTGTGTATGTCAATCCCAATCTCCCAGGTTATCCCTCCCTGCCACCGACAATTTCTTAAACTAAGAAAACAATGAAGTGTGCTGTATCGATTTACCCTTCCTCTCGTGAACAATTTCTCTGTAGTACTCAGTGCCATTTGATAGCATTTTACTCACAGTAGAACTGCTTTCAAAATTGGAGCCAATCTCTCAAACCTTGCCTCTACTTTATCGAGTAAGTTAGTTTATTTACTATTCTAAATTGCTCGCTATCATTCCAACAACTATCATAGTATCTTCACCAAAAGTAGATTCTCTCTCAAGAAATCACTTTCTTTCTTCATCCATAAGTAACAAGTCCTCATCTATTAAAGTTTTATTATGAGATTGCAGTTAATTCAGTCACATCTTCAGACTTCAGTTCTAACTCTCTTTCTCTTGCTATTTCCATCACATCTACAGTTACCTCCACTGAAGGCCTGAATCCTTCCAAGTCATTCATAAGGGTTTGAATCAACTTCTTCCAAACTCTTGTTAATGTTGATATTTTGACCTCTTCCCATGAATTATGAATGTTCTTAATATTATGCAAAAATCCTTTCCAGAAGTTCTTCAGTTTACTTTGCCCAGATCTATCAGAGGAATCAGTCTGTGACAATTATGGCCTTATAAAATGTATTTCTCAAATAGTAAGACTTGAAAGTCAAAATTAATCCTTGATCCACGAGCTGCAGTGTAAATGTTTTTAGCAGGCATAAAAATATTGATTTCATTGTATATCTGCATCAACACTCTTGAGTGACCAGGAGCATTGTCAATGAGCAATAATATTTTGAAAGGAATCATAGTAGACTTAGCATAATTCTTAAAGGGCCTAGGACCTGGGGAAAGGTAAGTAAGCTTTGGCTTCAACTTAAACTCACCAGCTCCATTAGCCCCTAACAAGTGATTCAGCTTATCCTTTGAACTTTTGAAGCAGGGATTGACTTCCCTCTAGTTATGAAAGTCCTTGATGGCATCTTCTCCCAGTAGAAGACTGTCTCATCTACATCTACAAAAACCTGTTGTTTCATGCCAAAGGCACATGAAAAAATACGCAACATCACTAATCCTCATGGAAATACAAATCAAAATCATACATAGATATTACCTAATAGCTAAAAGAATGGCCATTACCAAAAACATAGCAAATAACAAGTGTCAGCGAGGTTATGGAGAAAAGAGAACACTTGGGCACTATTAGTGGCAATGTAAATTGGTGCAGCCACTGTGGAAAACAATATGGAAATTCCTCAAAAAATTAAAAATAGAACTACCATATAATCCAGAAATTCCACTTCTGGGTACTTATCTAAAAAATAAAGATAGTAGTAATTAGAAAAGATATATGTACCCGTACGCTCCACAAGGAATACTATTTACAACTGGCAAAATATGGAAGTAACTCAAGTGCCTATTGGCAAATAAATGGAAAAACAAAATGTGGTATACATAGACAATGAAATGTTGGGCATAAAAAAGAATGAAATCTTGCTACTTGCAACAATATGGATGGACCTAGAGGCTATTATGCTAGATGAAATAAGTCAAAGAAAGAAAGACAAATACTGTATGATTTCATTATATGTGGAATCCAAAAAGCAAAATAAATGAATAAACATAACAAAACAGAAACAGAGTAATAGGTACAGAGGACAAACAGGTGGTTGCCAGAGGAGAGGGGAATACAAGGAGGAAGCAAATGGGTGATGGAGATTAACAGGCACAAACTTCCCATTGCAAAATAAGTAAGTCACAGGTATGAAATGTACAGTATGTGTAATATAGTCAATAAACATGCAATATTTTTCTTTGGTGACATAGTGCAACTAGCCTTCTGTGGTGACCATTTTTAAATGTATAAAAATATCAAAATAGACTATTTTGTAACAAAAATTAATATAGTGTTGTAGATCAACTGTATTTTAAAAACAAACAAACTCATAGAAAAAGAAATTATATTTCTAGTTACCAGATATACGGGGTGGGAAAGGAGGAATTAGATAAAGACAGTCAAAGAAATAAAGATAAATAAATCTTAGGTATATAGTGTACAACATGATAAATATAATTAACACTGTTGTATGTTATGTATGAGAGTTGTTAGAGTAAATCCTAAGAATTCTCATCACAAAAAATTTTTTTTTATATTTCTTTAATTTTGTATCTATATGAGATGATCAATGTTCACTAAACATATTGTGGTAAAAAAATATTGTGGTAATCATTTCATGATATATCTAATTGAATCATGCTGTACACCTTAAACATATTTCATGTATGTCAATCATATCTCAGTAAAACTGGAAGCAAAAAGTACTACATATGTAAAAGTAAATCTGTTGTTCAGTATGGCCACTTTCTTTTTTGATGAAGTATAGTTGCATTACAATGTTGTGTTTGCTTCAGATGTATAGCAAAGTGATTGTTATACATATATAGGAATAGGTGTTATATACATATATGTTAAGCTGTATGTTATATGTTATACATATATAGTATGGGGGTTCCTTACAAAACTAAAAATAGAGCTACCACATGATCTACACTGCTGGGTGTATATAAAAATAGATAGATAGATATGAAAGAAAACGCTAATTTGAAAATCTACATGCATCCCAACATTCATAGCAGCATTATTTACAATGCTCCCCGCCTTGAGTTGCCTTTTGGCAACCATAAGTTTGCTTTCTATGTCTATGAGTTTGTTTCTATTTTGTGTATAGATTCATTTGTGTTGGTTTTTAGATTCCACATATAAATGACGTTATATAGTACTTGTTTTTGACTTTCATTCGTATGATATTCTCTAGGTCCATCCACATTGCCGCAAATGGCAATATTTCATTCTTTTTATGACTGAGTAACATTTCATGTCTATGTATACCACATCTTCTTTATCCATGCATCTGTTGGACACTCAGATGTCTTTCATATCTTGCCCATTATAAATAATGCTGCTATGAACATTGGGATGCATGCATCTTTTCGAATTAGTTTTTTCTTTTGTCATATATATATATATATATATATACATACATATCTGCTTCCTTTGCTGAAGATGAATTGACCATAGGTATGGGTTCTGACCAGACCTCATCTCCACATCCTCCTACCCATTTGTTCTTTAGATCTTTAGTTTTGAAAAGCCTTTCCTGCGAGTATTCAGGTTGCTCTCAGAGATAGTTGCTCTATAAGTAGTTAAAATTTTGGAGTGCTCAAACGAGGAAGTATGCTCAGAATCTTCCCACTCTGCCATCTTGATCCTGTCTCCTGTTTCATGTGTTAGTACACAGTGCCCACGGTTAGGAGGAGACTAGGGTAGGTCTTGAGCTGGAATTAGGGGGCATCTGAAGCTCTGTACTTCGGGAGTGGCTTTTCTGTAAGCTTGAAAATGTTCTTTTAAAAAAGTAAATATGCACCTGGTTATGTATGTTCATAAAAAAATTATGGTGGCTGAGACAGTGAATGCGAATATAATCATATTGCAGAATTTGTTAGAAGATTTGGTGAAGATCTCAGGTGACTTGAGCTTGAATAACTCATTTTATATATATGTACGTATATATACACATATACATAAAGAGAGAGAGACAGAGAGAAGGAGAAAATTACAAAATTCTCCTCAAGATAATCAAATATGACAAGTGAAATGTTGAAGATAGGCCAAGCACAAGAGAATCTCAATAATAGTGTCTGAGTATAACCTTGGAATCATGCAGGTATGACCGTTGACTTCTACACCTATCATGTGTAATTAGGCACAAAATCCCATCCATGCTTTCTCAGTTTGCCTCTCCTCTTGAGTCTCACTGCCATCTCCTCTTCAAATTTCAGGTGGACTAAAGCCTTTGAGCTCAGTGGTTCACAACACTTGTGGCAGAATTGAATCGTTGATTCAGTGATGTGCCCACACAACAGTATTTTTAAAGTTCCCAAGGTAATTCCAGTGTGCATCTGGAGTTGAGAAACAATGTTTTAATTAAATTCTCTATCTCTAGTCTCTCTTCTTAACCCTTCTTTAACAATACTGATATGTCTTTGTAGTGGGCAGATTTTTAAGTACAATTATTCTGTTTAAAACACTTCTATTAGCTTTCCATAGCCAGAAAAATTCCAGATTCCTTAGAATTGCATTTAAAGTCCTTCAAGCCTCTGAATATAATCAACATTTTTAGTTTCATACGTCCTCATACACGGTCTTAAGTTCAATGAGACTAGAGCATTCATCATTGCTGAAACATGCCATTTATTTTCATGCCTAGCCTGTACCATTGATTCTCACACTTTGGTGAGCATAAGTAGAGTATGGGAAAGAGCTTATGAAAAATAAACATTTCAAAGGAAAAAAGTTAAAGTGCACATTTCAACAAAACAGAAACAGTCTCATACATAGAAATAATTGGTGGTTGCCAGAGAGGAGGGGGAGCCTGGTGGGCTGCCGTCTATGGGGTCGCACAGATTCAGACACGACTGAAGCGACTTAGCAGCAGCAGCAGCAGCAGAGAGGAGGGGTTCAGGGGAAGGGAGAAAATAGGCGAAGGAGATTGAGGTACACACTTCCAATCATAAGATAAATGTCACAAGGATACAATGTACAGCATAGGGAATAAAGTCAATAATATTGGCAATTTTGTGTGGTGACAGATGGTAACTGGATTTACTGTGGTGATTATTTGATAATGATAAAAATATTGAATCACTATGTTGTACACCTGAAACTAATATAATATTGTAAGTCAAGAATAACTTAATAATGAAAAATGGCAAAAATTCAATGAAATAATATAAAACTGGGATACAACTTGGGACATCTGATCTCATCCTGATTTAATAAAGTATTTGTGTTCTGTTTTTAAAAATTAAATAATGAAAATACAAATGTACATTTCAAGTCAACGTACTGCATTATGACCCAAAATAGTCCAAAGGATCTTCCTGGTACAGAACAACCAAATATTTGATATAACAGGTTTCTATACATCGCTGAAGTCACAGGAAGTAAGGGAAATGCTAAAGGCATCCCCTACAGCGGGGCAGTATCTGTTTGCTGAACTTTATTCCGTGACCCCTATCTTGGTTCTCCGCTTTTCCTCATTAAGTTGTTCTCAACATCTGTGAGTCTGTTTCATTTCTGTTTCTGTTTCATTAGTTAGTTTTATATTTTAGATTCTACATATAAGTGATATCGTATAGTATTTGTCTTTTCTGTCTGACTTATTTTACTTAACATAATACTCTCAAGTCTGTCCGTGTTGTTGCAAATGGCAAAATTTCATTCTTTGCCATGGCTGAGTGGTATTTCATTTTTTATATGTACCACATTTTCTTAATCCAGTAATCTGTTGATGGACACTGGGGTTGCTTCCATGTCTTGCCTATTGTAAATAGTGTTGCTATGAACACTGGGGAGAGCATATCTTTTTAAATATGTGTTTTCGTCTTTTCCAGATATATACCCAGAAGTAAAATTGCTGGATCACATGATAGTTCTATTCTTAGTATTTAAGAAGGCTTCATACTGTTTTCCATAGTAAATACACCAATTTGCATCCCCACCAACAGTGTAGAAGGGTTCCCTTTTCTCCATATCCTCGCCAACATTTTTTTGTGTTGTTTTTAATGATAGCCTCTCTCACAGGTGCAAGGTGCTTATCTCATTGTGGTTTTAATTTGCATTTTTTCTGATGATAATGATGTTGAGCGTCTTTTCATGTGCCCATTGGCCATCTGCATGCCTTCTTTGGAAAAAAAATGTCTATTCAGGTCTTCTTGCCATTTTTAATCAGTATTGTTTGTTTTTTTTTTATATTGAGTTATATGAGCTGTTTTTATGTTTTGAATATTAACATCTTATGGGCCATGTCATTTGCAAATATTTTCCCCCATTTAGTAGGTCATCTTTTTATCTTATTGATGGTTTCCTTAGCTGTGCAAAAGGTTTAAGTTTAATTAGTACCCATTTGTTTATTTTTGCTTTTATTTATTTTACCTTGAGATACTGATTTAAGAAAAATATTGCTACAATTTATATGAGTGTTCTGCCTATGTTCTCTTTTAGGTGTTTTTAATGATCTCAGGTCTTACATTTTTAATGATCTCAGGTCTTACACTACACTTACCTAGAGCCAGACATCCTGTTATGCAAAGTCAAGTGGGCCTTAGGAAGCATCACTATGAACAAACCTAGTGGAGGTGATGGAATTCCAGTTGAGCTATTTCAATCCTAAAAGATGATGCTGTGAAAGTGCTGCACTCAATATGCCAGCAAATGTGGAAAACTCAGCAGTGGCCACAGGACTGGAAAAGGTCAGTTTTCATTCCAATCCCAAAGAAAGGCAATGCCAAAGAATGCTCAAACTACTGCACAATTGTACTCATCTCACATGCTAGAAAGTAATGCTCAAAATTCTCCAAGCCAGGCTTCAACAGTACATGAACCATGAACTTCCAGATGTATAAGCTGGATTTAGAAAAGGCAGAGGAACAAGAGATCAAAAGGCCAACGTCGTTGGATCATCAAAAATGCAAGAGGGTTCCAGAAAACATCTCTTTCTGCTTTATTGACTATGCAAAAGCCTTTGACTGTGTGGATCACAACAAACTGTGAAATATTCTGAAAGAGATGGGAATACCAGACCACCGGACCTGCCTCTTGAGAAATCTGTATGCTGGTCAAGAAGCAACAGTTAGAACTGGACATGGAACAACAGACTGGCTCCAAATAATGAAAGAAATATGTCAAGGCTGTATATTGTCACCCTGCTTATTTAACTTATATGCACAGTACATCATGAGAAATGCTGGACTGAATGAAGCATAAACTGAAATCAAGATTGCCGGGAGAAATATCAATAACCTCAGATATGCAGATGACACCACCCTTATGGCAGAAAGCAAAGAATGATTAAAGAGCCTCCCTGATGAAAGTGAAAGAGGAGAGTGAAAAAGTTGGCTTAAAGCTCAACATTCAGAAAACGAAGATCATGGCATCCGGTCCCATCCCTTCATGGGAAATAGATGGGGAAACAGTGGAAACAGTGAGAGACTTTATTATGGGGGGCTCCAAAATCACTGCAGATGGTGACTGTAGCTGTGAAATTAAAAGATGCTTGCTCCTTGGAAGAAAGGTTATGACAAACCTAGACAGCTTATTGAAAAGCAGAGACACTACTTTGCCAACAAAGGTCTGTCTAGTCAAAGCTGTGGTTTTTCCAGTACTCATATATGGATATGAGAGGTGGACTATAAAGAAAGCTGAGCACTGAAGAATTGATGCTTTTGAACTGTGGTGTTGGAGAAGACTCTTGAGAGTCCCTTGGACAGCAAGGAAATCCAACCAGCCCATCCTAAAGGAAATCGGTACTGAATATTCATTGGAAGGACTGATGCCGAAGCTGAAACTCCAATATTTTGACCACCTGATGCAAAGAATTGACTCATTTGAAAAGACCCTGATGCTGGGAAAGATTGAAAGTGGGAGAAGAAGGGGACAACAGAGGATGAGATGGCTGGATGGCATCACTGACTCAGTGGCCATGAGTTTGAGTAAACTCTGGGAGTAGATGATGGACAGGGAGGCCTTGTGTGCTGCAGTCTGTGGGGTCGCAAAGAGTCTGACACAACTGCACGACTGACGTGAACTGAACCGAATGATGTCAGGTCTTACAATTAGATGTTTAGTACTCCAGACCTCACTCAAAGTTGGCAGCCTTTTGTGTCATCCAGTATATAGACCAGAGGATTATTCCAATATATAGAGAGAGAATTTATTGCCTGCAGAACCAAAGAACCAAAGTAGGTGATTTAATTTTTGTTAAGGGGGACAAGATTAAGGAATTTTTCTTCTTGGAGGGGAGCTGTGGCTTTCTCCTGGCTACTGTTTACCTGAAATCTTCACTGGCATAGTCCCTGAGTCTTCTTGGTGTTTATATCTCACCCTCTGGAACATAAGTGTCGCACCAAAGTCTCTTGTTATTAGCCATCTCTTGTTTGTCTGGACCAGTCAGCATGATGTGTTGACATAATTTTTCAACCAGATGTTCTGTGAGATGTCAATGCAGTCCAGATATTTTTTGGCAATATGATGACAGTGGGTTAGAGAATTAATATAGCACTGAGTCAATACTGTAAATTAATATTTTTGTCCATAACATGTGAATGCAAACTGTATATGATTTTCCTTGCAAATTAGAAGAGCAAAAGATGCATTTACTAAATTTTTAACCACATACCGTATGTCTGAGGCATTGTTCATCTGTTCTGACAATGATACCAACTCCAGCACAGTATCTGAAATCATCTGCAGTCATTCTCCAGCATCCATCCAGTCACCATAAGACCAACCTGACTAACTAAATAGGTACTGATAGGGGCAACCACACCTGCATCCCTTAGGTCTTTAAATATTGTATTAATCTCCACCATCTATCATAAAGTATTATACCATTTTTAATTTACTATCTTGATGGGGAGGACTGGAGGGCATGGAATGTTTCAGAGGTTTTCACTTGGACTTCTCTGCTTCTACAGCACTTGCCCCAAAGGCCAAAGAACAAATATGGTGATTACTCCAACTGCAAGTATATCAATTCAAATTATACATTCAGACACTCAGAAAATGAGTACTGGATGGATCCACAATCATAGTGGAGACACTCTGCTGCTACTGCTAAGTCACTTCAGTTGTGTCCGACTCTGTGTGACCCCAGAGACAGCAGCCACCAGGCTCCCCCACCCCTGGGATTCTCCAGGCAAGAACACTGGAGTGGGATGCCATTTCCTTCTCCAATGCAGGAAAGTGAAAAGTGAAAGTGAAGTCACTCAGTCGTGTCCGACTCTTCACGACCCCATGGACTGCAGCCTACCAGGCTCCTCCATCCATGGGATTTTCCAGGCAAGAGTACTGGAGTGGGGTGCCATTGCCTTCTGAGCTGGCCTCTAAGCCAGGATTCCATTTATTACATACTTCCCTTAAGTCTCCATTCTAAAAGGGGAATGTTGATGAAAACTTAAATTTCCACATACAGATGTCAACACAAACTCTGGGTCTAATATTCCTCAAAATTAGAAGAGGTCTGCTTGTCCCCCTTTCTCTGTATAGTCATTTATGCACATTGCTAGAATTCCTTCCTCAGTGGAAGACAACAGAATCTAGTTTCTACAATGTATCAGCCACAATATGAAACATATTTTTTAAAATAGTAGATATTTTTTTGCAACTTTAATGCCTGTTTTATTAGAGATATTTGTGATTGTATCTTTTTATTGAGTTATAGTTAACATACAATATGTTAGTTCCAGGTGTCCAACTTAGTGATTCAATACTTTTAGATATAATGCAGTGAATACCTCAATAAGACCAGTTACCATCCATCACCATACAAAGTTTTTACAATATTATTGACTGTATTCCCTCTACATGAACTGCATCACTGAGACTTATTTTATAGCTAAAGGTTGGTGTCTCTTAATCTCCATCTATTTAAGTAGGTATTTTTTAAATGGTCAAAGTGAATGACGAAACTAGTCAATAGAAAAGTGTTAGTTGCTCAATTGTGTCCAACCCTTTGCAACCCCATGGACTGTAGCCTGCCAGGCTCCTCTGTCTAAGGAATTCTTCAGGCAAGAATACTGGAGTGAGTAGCCATTTTCTTCTCCAAGGAATCTTCCCAACCTATAGATTGAACCTGGATCTCCTGCATTGTAGGTGGATTCTTTACCATCTGAGCCACCAGGGAAGCCCAGTCAATAGAACCAGAGTACAAAATGAATCAAACACTGGAATCAGTAAACAATGATTTTGAAGCAGCTATTGTTAATCAGTCCACGAATTTAAAGGAAAATTTGGTTATAAGTGAACGGATGGAGAATCTCAGCTGAAAAATAGAAACTATGAGAAATGAGAATTCCAAAACTGAACAGTACAGTCTGAAATTAAAAATCCCCTGTGTGGAGTCAAAGATTGTAGGTGGCAAAAGAGAATTTTACTGAACTTTAAGACAAAGCAATAGTAATTATTTCCATCTTAATTGGTGTTTGTGTCCTAAAAGATATTTTTTCTCTGTCATGTAAGCTTTGAAGCCAACAGAGTATTGAAAAAAACACAGAAGCAGTTATTTTACACATGCCTACATAAACACACACACATACAAACATACACTCAAAGAGTCAAAATATATGTTTTATTATTAAAATTAAAACTTAGGTCTGTTGAGTTCATTCATTTCTGTTTATTTTTTCTAAATAAGAGTATCTTAGGATATATATATATATAGCTATAGTTATGGCTGATACACATTGTTGTATGGCAGGAACTAACAGAACATTATAAAGTAATTATCCCCCAGTTTTAAATAAAATAACATCTTATAATGTAAAAAATGTTTTTTCAATGTATCAATAGGTAAAATGCACACAAAAATGCAGAAAATACAGATAAGTAAAAATCAGAAAATATGTATCACCAAGAGACCAAGACAATTAGCATATTACGTTTTAATAGACTTATTTCTATTATTTCTATTTTTGCCTAAGCAAATATAAACATATTATTTTTTACTAAACTAGATCTTTATGTAAATAATGTTATTGGCTGCTTTTTCTTTCTTTCATTTCTTTTTTATTGACTGTGACAAGCAGGATGCTAGTACTCTGACCAGGGATCTAACCCATGCCCTCTTTCATTAGGAGTGCAGAGTCTTAACCACTGGACCACCAGGGAAGTCCCAACTGCTTTTTCATTTAACATTTTTTTCATGATCATTTTCCTATTTCATTAAGCATTCTTTTAAAATATAATTTTATTTGCTTTTGTATCTGTATCATAAATTACAAATCTGTTCCTCTATGGTTGAACAATGAGTTGATTTCATTTTTCAATATTGCAAATATCATTGTAGTAGATTTCATTGCACACAAATGTGCCTGAATTCCTTCTTATTTAGAAAACCTAGAATTGAAATTATTTATATAACTGTACTAGTTTGCTAGGACTACTACAACAAAATAACACAAATTGGGTTTCTTAAACAGCAGTATTATCTCACAGTTTGGGAGGCCAGAAGTCTGATATCCAAGAGTCAGCAGGACTGATCCTTTTGAGGGCCACAAGAGAAGGATCTCTTCTGGGTCTCTTGCCTTGGATTATTAATGGATGGCCGTATCCTCCCTGTGTCTTCAGATTGTCTTCTCCCTGTAAGTGTCTGTGTCCAAATTTCTTCTTCTTATAAAGACATCAGTCATATTGGATTAGGACACACCTTAATTACCTCATATTAATTCAACCCTCTTTTAAAATCTTACCTCCAAATACAGTCACATTCTGAGGTACTAAAAGTTAGAACATCAACTTCTGAATTTTTTGAGAATATAAAACTTCCTCTGTAACAAACGGCACTGAACACTTTTAAAGATATGAATATTTTTAATCAAACAGGCCACAATAAATTGCATTTCTATCCAGACTCAGGATAATCTTTTCCAAGAGCATATGGAGGACTTATATACAGCAAAAGTTACTCCTATAGTATTTCCCTCCAAAGGTATACATGGAAAGTAATTCCATTTGAAATTGGAGAAGATACCTGTATCAGGCAGCATCTCAATGTTTGAAGCATATTGAAAATTAATTTATCATACATGTAATTTAGTAAGAGCTCCTGCAGAAATACCACCTGGATTATTTCTCTGTTCTGAGGGACATGGATTTTAATCACATTATCCAAAAGTTTAATATTAGTTTGTCTTATATTACATATGTATACAATATACTTTATCACTATGTTATAGATTTTTTTACAGATGAGACATTTTAGATGAACTTCAAATGTTTCTTCTGCCATATTTTGAAATGCTACTTGCAATCAGGCAATAAACTGAAAGGCAACTAAAGAAGTCCAACACAGCTGCTGGAATAATCTTACATAAATGTTGTTTGGATAACATCATTCCCTCTCTTAAAAAACTACAGGGGCTTTCAACTTCTTTTTGTTCCAAATATGAACTTCTAAATATTTGCTACAAGGTTTAGAAAAATTCAAAACCACCTACCAAGACAAGAGTTTTCTTTGTCTGATGATTCACAATCAGTTTCTATTCTATCAAACAACAGCTACTTAACTTCCAGGGCATGTGTATCTCATTCTCATGGTTGACTTTCAGCTCAGCTATTGTTACCAACCAAAATTTCTTTTCCATAAGCTCACAATCTTTCTTTCCATTAAAATTTTTTTTATAAAATTTGTCTACACCACAATGTCTTTTTTCTAAAAGAGCAAAAATACAGCAAAACAAACAAGCAAAATGTTTCATCAAGGTACTCCAGGGGCTTCCATGGTGGCCCAGTGGTAAGCAGTTACCTGCCAATGCAGGAGATACGGATTCCATCCCTGGTTTGGGAAGATCCCACATGCCATAGGGCAACTAATTTTGTGTGCCACAACTACTGAGCCTGTGCTTCAGAGCCCAGGAGCCACAACTAATGAGCCCTCCTGCCACAACTACTGAAGTCTATGCACCCTAGAGATGTGCTCTGCAAAAAGAGAAGCCATGATAAGAAGAAGCCCACTGACAGCAACAAAGAGTGGGCCCTGCTCCCATAACTGGAGAAAGCCTGTGCAGCAGCGAAGACTGAGCAGAGCCAAACTAAACAAATAAATAAAACACTTTTAAAAATTAAAAACAAAAAAGATAGTCCCAACAAATTCTAGGGACTCTCAAGAGTCTTCTCCAACACCACAGTTCAAAAGCATCAATTCTTCAGTGCTCAGCTTTCCTTATAGTCCAACTCTCATATGCATACATGACTACTGGAAAAACCATAGCTTGGACTAGATAGACCTTTGTTGGAAAAGTAATGTCTCTGCTTTTTAGTATACTGTCTAGGTTGATCATAACTTTTCTTCCAAGGAGCAAGCGTTTTTTAATTTCATGGCTGCAGTTACCATCTGCAGTGATTTTGGAGTCCCAAAATATAAAGTCTGTCACTGTTTCCCCATATATTTGCTAAGAAGTGATGGGACCAGATGCCATGATCTTCGTTTTCTGAATGTTGAGTTTTAAGCCAACTTTTTCACTCTCCTCTTTCACTTTCATTAGGAGGCTCTTTAGTCCTTCTTTGCATTCTGCCATAAGGGTGGTGTCTGCATATCAGAGGTTATTGATATTTCTCCCGGCAATCTTGATTCCAGCTTGTACTTCATCCAGTCCAGCATTTCTCATGATGTACTCTGCATATAGTACTGTTAGGTATATTTAAAGGCCAGCAAGTAGAAGCATTTGCCCAGGTCTCATCTGCCTTTTCAAAATGATAATCCTTCTTAAAGTCAATATGCTGCATAGCTTGCTTTTATAAATTTTTGAAGCATTTTCTAGTTTTCAAACTGTTTTATATAACTGAAATTATTATGGTATACCCACCAAATGTAGTTCAAGATTTCTACATTTTTAATGACAAAATATTGCATGTTATTCTCAAACACTGTGGCTGGAGGATAAATTTGTGTAACATTTTTGAGAGAAATTTTATATTGAACAAATAATTATAAATTTATACTTCAGTGAAACGGGGTTCCATTGGATATGGTAGATATACAATACAGTCATATATGTTTATGATATTAGTAGCACCATTATCTGGAGAAGGCAATGGCACCCCACTCCAGTACTCTTGCCTGGAAAATCCCATGGACGGAGGATCCTGGTAGGCTGCAGTCCATGGGGTCGTGAAGAGTCGGACATGACTGAGCAATTTCCCTTTCACTTTTCACTTCCTGCATTGGAGAAGGAAATGGCAACCCACTCCAGTGTTCTTGCCTGGAGAATCCCAGGGACGGGGGAGCCTGGTGGGCTGCCATCTATGGGGTCACACAGAGTTGGACATGACTGAGGTGACTTAGCAGCAGCACCAGCAGCACCATTATCTAATGGAAAAGGCTATTTGACAGAAAATTGATGGAACATTATGCAGCTTTACAATACATGAGCAATTTAGCATGAAGTAGCTCTATACAGAAATAAAGTTACTAGATATAGGGAAGTGAGTAAAAGTCACTGCAAAACTATACATAATGTATGATACTATATGTTTAAAATAATGCCAGAAGTGCTTGTATCTGGTATTATGGTACTTTGAACTTCCCCTTTTCAAATAGATCTGAGCATCTACTTATTTTATTTTACTTATGTATTTTCACTGTTCTGGGTCTTCATAGAGGCATGTAGGCTCTTTTTTGTGGCTTGAGGGCTTCTCTACTTGAGACATTTGGGCCTCAATAGTTGTAGCACATGGCTTTAGTTGCCTCCTGGAATGTGGGATCTTCATTCCCCAACCAGGGATTGACCCCACACCCCCTGTATTAGAAGGCAGATTTTTTACCACTGAGCCACTAGAGAAGTCCCTTGAGCATCTGTTAAGTATAAAATATAGAAACAGGTCCCTTCAAGAATTACAGCCTTGTCATGGCAAAGAGACTTGCATAACTCAATGAATCTATGGGCCATGCTGAGCAGGGCTATCCAAGATGGACAGGTCATAGTTAAGAATTCTGACAAAACGTAGTCCACTGGAGGAGGAAATGGCAAACTACTCCAGTATTCTTGCCTAGAGAACCCTGTGGACAGTATGAAAAGTCAAAAAGATAACAGAAGATGAGCCCCTCAAGTTGGAAGGTGTCCAACATGCTACTGGAAGAAAAGTAGAGGAAAATTACCAACATCCATTGGATCACTGAAAAAGCAAGAGAATTCCAAAAAAATCTACTTCTGTTTTATTGATTATGCCAAAGCCTTTGACTGTGTGGATCACAACAAACTGTGGAAAATTCTTCAAGAGATGGGACTAGCAGACCACGTGACCTGCCTCCTGAGAAACCTGTATGCTGGTCAAGAAGCAACAGTTAGAACTGGACATGGAACAATAGACTGGTTCCAAATTGGGAAAGGAGTATGTCAAGGCTGTATATTGTCACCCTGCTTACTTAACTTATATTCAGAGTACATCATGAGAAACGCTGAGCTGGATGAAGCACAAGCTGGAATCCAGATTGCCGGGAGAAATATCAATAACCTCAGATAGGCAAATGACACCACCCTTAAGGCAGAAAGTAAAGAAGGACTAAAGAACCTCCTGGTGAAAGTGAAAGAGGAGAGTGAAAAAGTTGGCTTAAAACTCAACATTCAGAAAACGAAGATCATGGCATCTGGTCCCATCACTTCATGGGAAATAGATGGGGAAACAGTGGAAACAGTGAGGGACTTTCTATTTGCGGCTCCAGAATCACTGCAGATGGTGACTGCAGCCGTGAAAGTAAAAGACGCTTGCTCCTTGGTAGAAAGGTTATGACAAACCTAGACAATATATTAAAAAGCAGAGACATTACTTTGCCAACAAAGGCCCATCTAGTCCAAGCTATGGCTTTTCCAGTAGTCATGTATGGATGTGAGAGTTGGTCTATAAGGAAAGCTGAGCACTGAAGAATTGATGCTTTTGAACTGTGGTGTTGGGGAAGACTCTTGAGGGTCCCTTGGACTGCAAGGAGATCCAACCAGTCCATCCTAAAGGGAATCAGTCCTGAATATTCATTGGAAGGACTGATGCTGAAGCTGAAACTCCAATATTTTGGCCACCTGATGAGAAGAACTGACCCATTTGGAAAGACCCTGATGCTGGGAAAGATTGAAAGGGAAGAGAAGGGGACAACAGAGGATGAGATGGTTGGATGGCATCACCAACTCAATGGACATGAGTTTGAGTAAACTCCGGGGGTTGGTGATGGACAGGGAAGCCTGGTGTGCTGCAGTCCATGGGGTTGCAAAGAGTCAGACATGACTGAGTGACTGAACTGAATTGAACTGAACTAATAGCTCCAGAAAGAAAGAAGAGACTGGGCTAAAATAGAAATGATGCTCAGTTGTTGGTGTGTCTGGTGTTGAAAGTAAATTTCAATGTATAAAGAACAATATTGTATAGGAACCTGGAATGTTAGGTCATGAATCAAGGTAAGTTGGACATGGTCAAGCAGGAGATAACAAGAGTGAACATCAATATCTTAGGAATCAGTGAACTAAAATGGATGGAAATGGACTGATTTAATTCAGATGACCATTATATCTACTACTGTGGGCAAGAATCCCTTAGAAGAAATGGAGTAGCCCTCGTAATCAACAAAAGAATCCAAAATTCAGTACTTGGGTGCAGTCTCAAAAATGACAGAATGATCTCAATTTGTTTCCAAAGCAAACCATTCATTATCACAGTAATCCAATTCTATGTCCCAACCACTGATGCCAAAGAAGCAGGAGTTCACTGGTTGTATGACCACCTAGCACACCTTCTGGAATTAACACCAAAAAAGGTATCCTTTTTATCATAGGGGATTGGAATGCAAAAGTAGGAAGTCAAGAGAAAATCAAAATAACAGTCAAGTTTGGTCTTGAAATACAAAATGTAGCAGGGCAAATATAGTAACATAGCTTCATCAAGAGAAAGTGTTGGTCATAGCAAATACCCTTTTCTAACAACCTTTTCAGAGAGAGTTCTACACATGGACATCACCAAATGGTCAATACTGAAATCAGATTGATTATGTTCTTTGCAAGATGAATAAATTCCATACAGTCAGCAAAAATAAGACCTAGCTGACTATGGCTCGGATATGAGCTCCTTATTGTAAAACACAGGCTTAAACTTAAGAAAATAGGGAAAAACCTCTAGGCCATTCAGATATGACCTAAATCAAGTCCCTTATGATTATACAGTGGAGTTGACAAATAGATTCAAGACATTAGGTCTGGTAGGCTGAGTGTCTGAAGAACTGTGGACAGAAGTTCAAAACATTGTACAGGAGGTGCTGACCAAAACCATCCCAAAGAAAAAGAAATGCAAGAAAACAAAATGTTTGTCTGAAGAGGCTTTACAAATAGCTGAGGAAAGAAGAGAAGCGAAAGGCAAAAGAGAAATGGGACAATGTACTTAACTGAATGCAGAGTTCTCTCCAGCAAGGGGAGATAAGAAGGCCTTCTTAAATGAACAATGCAAAGAAATAGAGGGGAACAATAGAATGGGAAAGACTAGAGATCTCTTCAAGAAAATTGAAGATATCAAGGGAATATTTCATGCAAGAATGAGCATGATAAAGGACAGAAACAGTCAGGACCTAACAGAAGCAAAGGAGATCAAGAAGAGGTGGCAAGAATACACAGAAGAACTGTACCAAAAAGATATTAATGACCAGGATAACCACAATGTTGTGATTACTCACCTAGAGCCAGACATCATGGAATGTGAAATCAAGTGGGCCTAAGGAAACATTACTACAAACAAAGCTAGTGGAGGTGATGGAATTCCAGCTGAGCTATTTCAAACCCAAAAAGATAATGCTGTGAAAGTGCTGCACTGAATATGTCAGCAAATTTGGAAAACTCAGCAGTGGCCACAAGATTGGAAAAGGTCATTTTTCATTCCAATCCCAAAGTAGGGCAGTGCCAAAAATGTTTAACCTACTGAACAATTGCTCTCATTGCACATGCTAGCAAGGTAATGTTCATAATCCCTCAAGCTAGGCTTCAGCAGTACATGAACCAAGAACTTCCAGGTATACTACCTAGGTGTCTAAGAGGCAGAGGAACAAGATATTAAATTGCCAACATTCATTGAATCATGGAGAAAGCAAGGGAATTCTAGAAAAACATCTGCTTCATTTACTACACTATAGCCTTTGACTGCATGGATCACAACAAACTGGAGAATTCTTTTTTTTCCCCCTATGTTTTTATTTTATTTTATTAGATTAACTAATCATTTTAATTGGAGGATATTTACTTTACAATATTGTGATAGTTTTTGCCATACATCGACGTGAATCAGCCATGGGTACATATGTGTCTCCCCATCCTGAACCCCCCTCCCACGTCTCTCCCCACCCCATTCCTTTGGGTTGTCCCAGAGCACCGGCTTTGGGTGCCCTGCTTCATGCATGGACTTGCACTGGTCATCTATTTTACATATGGTAATATACATATTTCGATGCTATTCTCTCAAATCATCCCACCCTCGCCTTCTCCCACAGAGTCCAAAAGTCTGTTCTTCACATCTGTGTCTCTTTTGCTTCCTTATATATAGGATCATCTTTACCCTCTTTCTAAATTCCATATATATGTACGTTAATATACTGTATTGGTGTCTCTCTTTCTCTTACTTCACTCTGTATAATAGGCTCCCAAACTGGAGAATTCTTAAAGAGATGGGAGTACCAGACCACCTTACCTGTCTCCTGAGAAACCTGTATGCAGGCCAAGAAGCAATAGTTAAAATTGGACATGGAACAATGGACTGCTTCAAAATAAGGAAAGGAGTACATCAAGGCTATATATTGCCACCTGCTTATTTAACTTCTATGTAGACTTCATTATGTGCAGTGTAGGACTGGATGAATCACAGGCTAGAATCAAGATTGCCAGAAGAAATATCAACAACCTCAGATATGCAGATGATACCACTCTAATGGCAGAAATTGAGGATGAACTAAAGAGCTTCTTGATAAGAGTGAAAAAGTTAGCTCCAAACTCAACATTAAAAAACCTAAGATCATGGTGTCCTGGCCCATCATTTCATGGCAAATAGAAGGCAGATAAAGTGGAAGCAGTGACAGAATTTCTTTTCTTGGAATCCTAAATCACTGCAGCCAAGAAATTAAAAGATGCTTGCTCCTTCAAAGGAAAGCTATGACAAATCTAAACAGCATGTTGAAAAGCAGAGATATCACTTCCCAACAAAGGTCCACATAGTCAAAGCTATGGTTTTTTCCAGTAGTTATGTACAGATGTGAGAGTTGGACCATAAAGAAGGCTGAGCACTGAAGAGTTGATGCTTTTGGATTGTGGTGTTGGAGAAGACTATTGAGAGTCCCTTGGACAGCATGGAGATCAAACTAGTCAATCCTGACAGAAATCAACCCTGAATACTCATTGGAAGGACTGATGCTGAAGTCCTAATAATCTGGCCACCTGTTGCAAAGAGCTGACTCGTTGGAAAAGACCCTAATGCTGGGAAAGATTGAAGGCAAAAGGAGAAAGAGGCAGTAGAAAAGATGTTTAGACAGCATCATGGACTCAATGGACATGAATTTGAGCAAACTCTGGGAGATAATGGAAGACAGAGGAGAGTGGCATGCCACAATCCAGGGGGTTGCAAAGAGTCAGGCATGACTTAGTGACCGAACAACACAGAGACGGGTTTGCTCTGCTGCTCTTAAGAGAACTGGGCCTATGGGAGCTGGAGGAGGGGAAGTTGGACTGGAAGAAGGTCAGGATGGGAGCTGAGTAGAGAAGATCGAAGATTAAAAAGTAGAGGAAGAGTGAGAATAGGGGGGAAAGAAGGCGAAGAGGAAGAGAACAACAATAAAAATAAGACCAAGAAAAATTAGAACCAAAAAGAGGAAAGGACAGGAGATAAATTGTCCAAGCATAAGAAGCCACATTTGGCAGAATGTGTCCTGCTATGTTTAGCCCCTCATCATGTCATTTTTTCTATTAAGATGCTACTGGGGACTTCCTTGGTGGTACAGTGGATGGGAATCCGCCTGCCGATGTCGATTAGGGACTCGATTTAATTCTTGGTCCAGGAAGACTCCATATGCCGTGGAGGAACTAAGCCCATGCGCCACAACTACTGAGCCCACATGCTTTAACTACTGAAGCCCATGTACCTCGAGCCTGTGCTCCACACCAAAGAGCAGCCACTACTCACCACAACTGGAGAAAACACACATGCAGCAGTGAGGACCCAGTGCAGCCAAAAATTAAAAAAACAAAAAATTCTCCCAGTCTTTCAATAAAGACAATTAACAAGCATAACATACTTAACTTTCATTAAAAGTTTTAAAGTATACACACACACACACATATATATACAGGCTTTCCAGTTGGTGCTAGTGGTAAAGAACCCACCTGCCAATGCAAGAGACATAAGAGATGCACGTTTGATCCCTGAGTCAGGAAGATCCCTTGGAAAGGGAAATGGCAATCCACTCCAGTACTCTTGCCTAGAAAATCCCATGAACAGAGGAGCCTGGTGGGCTACAGTCCATAGAATCTTAAAGAGTTGGACACAACTGAAACGACTTAGCATGCACACATGCACGCAGGTATCTATATAATCTTATAGATATATGAATATAAGAATTCAAAACTTTACATATAATATTATGTTCTATGATATTATAATAAACATTATTCACTCTACCATGGAGTGCAATTATATTTATGGAAATATATTTAGATAACTAAATTTCTGCTGCTTGAAATAGAATATCCCAAAAACCTGAGTCAATTATTTTTCCCTACCTTTTCATCTATTGCTCAAAATCATACTGTAGTTTATTTTGGTGCATACTTAGAACATTACTTCTTGCAGAATATTTTTCTTTCCTGAAATTTCCTGGAGGCTCAAATTAATTTTCTTTATTTTTTTATGTATCAAAAGAAACATGTATTTATTACTAAAATTATCCAGAGCTTTGTGCTTATACTATTTAATACAGTGCATTTTTTTGAAGATATTTCTTTCACATTAATCTGACTTAAAGCTTAGTTTGATTCTTTTATAGGTTTCAGTTCAGTTCAGTCGCTCAGTCGTGTCCAACTCTGTGACCCCATGAACCACAGCACACCAGGCCTCCCTGTCCATCACCAACTCCCAGAGTTTACCCAAACTCATGTCCATTGAGTCGGTGATGCCATCCAACCATCTCATCCTCTGTTGTCCCCTTTTCCTCCTGCTTTCAATCTTTCCCAGCATCAGGGTTTTTTCAAATGAGTCAGCTCTTCACATCAGGTGGCCAAAGTATTGGAGTTTCAGCTTCAACATCATTCCTTCCAATGAACACCCAGGACTGATCTCCTTTAGGATGGACTAGTTGGATCTCCTTGCAGTCCAAGGGACTCTCAAGAGTCTTCTCCCACACCACAGTTCAAAAGCATCAACTCTTCTGCACTCAGCTTTCTTTATAGTCCAACTCTCACATATGTACATGACTACTGGAAAAACCATAGCCTTGACTAGACGGACCTTTGTTGACAAAGTAATGTCTCTGCTTCTTAATATACTGTCTAGGTTGGTCATAACTTTCCTTCCAAGGAGTAAGCGTCTTTTAGTTTCATGGCTGCAATAGGTTTAATACATGGTTATCAGACTATTATTTATTTTTGTTGCATTCTTGGGATAATCTTACTATTTTTTGCATCTTTAATCTTTTTTTTTTGAATTATTTTTTATTTGTGTATTTGTTTTGCTGCAGTAAATCCTCTAGTTATTCCCAAACATAAAGCATCGAGCTAAGGTCAATATTTATCGGAAAATATTTTTATTTTGACATTGGTTAGTAGTTTGGCTTTCTTTACTATATTCCTTTGTTGTTGATGTTTAGTCGCTAAGTCACATCTGACTTTTGGTGACCCCATGGGCTGCAGCCTATCAGGCTCCTCTGTCCATGGAATTTTCCAGGTAAGAATACTGGAGTGGGTTGCCATTTCCTTCCCCAGGGGATCTTCTCAAACTAGGGATCGAATCCACATCTCCAGCATTGGCAGGCAAATTCTTTACCACTCTGCCACCAGGGAAGCCCACCATATTCCTTAGCAAAGAAGAAAAACATGGAAGTTCTGAAACCGATAAACAGTTGCAGGACATGCAAATTGTAAGCAACTAAACCCCTGTGGCAGGCAAAATCATGGCATCCCAAAGATGTCAGTGCCCTAATCCCTATAACCTATAAATTTATTAAATTACATCAGCTCTGACATCAGAAGAGATACAGAAAAATTCAGACTGTAAGGACTAAATGAAGATGGAAAAGCAATGTGATGAAAATGTGGGTGGACTTAAAGAGAGGCTCCCAGTTGACAACCAGCAGACAGGCAAAACCTCAGCCCTACATCCATGAAGAAGTGAATTTTGCTGACAACCTAAATGAGCTTGAAAGTGGATTCTTTCACAGAGCTTCCAGATAAGAGCCCAGAACTACTGCTGCTTTGATTTTGACCTTTTGGGACCTAAAGCAAAGAATATTATTGCACCCACACAGACTTCTGACCTATATAACTGTGAAATAAGAATGTATATTGTTTTAAACTGCTAATAATAATGTGGTAATTTGTTACGGCAGCAGTCTAAAACTAATTCTTTGGAAACTTCAAGGCTCTGGAGTACCAACAAATAATTTATGAAAACTACTAAAAAAAAAAAGAAGAAGATACAACACCAAGAAAATGGAAAACCATTCATGGGGAGATATGCCAACTATGTTTATCCTCTCCAAGGGCTTGTTACAAGTTTTTTCTCTGGAAATAGATGGAAATGAGTGTTTGGAAGATGTACTAAGAGCGCTCTTGGCATCTACACAGCAGAAGGAAAGAGAAGGAAGAAAGATTGGGCAGTGGGAGAAAATGAACTCTCATGCAGTCTCAGTCAATCATGCATGGGGTTCCAAAGTTGGATGGCCCTGCAGAATTACTCCAAGACAGGGTGAATGGTTTAGGTTTTTATATCCATACTTCAAATAATATGGCAGCCCCAATAGAGACTGTATCTTTGAACAAGGACATTCATTGCACCTGAAATAACCCCTCCATTTAGGTGGCTGACAGTTGAGGAAGAGGAGAATCACTATGCTAGTAGTACTTATACCAGCAGCAGAAGTGAGGCCTTCATTCCATCACATCACAGCATCCACTGCACCATTGCTATTACCAAGTTATGTAGAAACATAATACACTGTGTCCTGTGGTTAAGGGAACATAACTACAATCCATGATCTCTTTATGCATAAATTAATTCAACAAATTTTTGTTATTAAGTATCAAAATGCCCCAGGTACTATTCTTACTTCCATAGTTATTTGCATGCTTTGTAAGGTTTTGAATCTTTTTAGTTTATTGAGACTTTTTTGTATCACAGTAATTGCTCTATCTTGGTGAACATATTCTGCACAGTTGTAAGAATGTGTATTCTTCTCCTGGTGAATACTAATTAGGTCAAGGCAGTTAAAATCTTTACTGATTTTTTTCCAATTTTTCTATCAATTGCTGAGAGAGGGTTGTTACAATATCTAACTAGGATTATAATCTCTTTCTCTGTTTAATTTTGTCTACTTTTCTTGGAGTCTTTCCTGTGCATGTATCAGCCAAAGACATAGGTGAATTTTACAAACAAATTTTGGAGATACCTTTTCTCTGGTTGTCTTCTTTCTGGGATTTTTTCCTTACTTCCCAGTGGCTATGGTTGCTCTGAACTCTGTCCTCCAGATATTCAAACATGTAAGCTTGGAGCCTTCTCAAATAATGTTTTCTAAAGGAACTTTTCTAAAAGAATGCTTCTGGTGCAGTTGGAAAAGACTGTATCCTTACAGCAATGGTGCAAAGTCCTTCCTCAAGGGCATCTGGCTTCTCTTTCAATCAAGGGCCTTGAGCCTGTGAACTGACTTAAAGGTTGAAACTGGGTGAGAGCTGGTAGTGACACAAATTAGGTTTTTCTAAAAATATTTATTTACTTGGCAGTGCTGAGTCTTAGCTGAAGCTTATGGGATCTAGTTCCCTGACCCGGGATCAATCCCAGCCCCCTTGCCTTGGGAGCATGGGGTCTTAGCCACTGGACCACTGGGGAAGTCCCACAAATTAGGTTTTTGGATACCAGACTTAGAGTTTTTCCCTTTGTATAGTTCAGGAAATAATCTGTTAGGCTATCTATTTCTTTCCTAGAGACTTTGTAATCAATTACCAACTATGAAAGATGTATATGAGAAAATGCTTTCTTATTTTTAAGTCTTTCCTGACATTTACTAGTTAACGTATTCACATTATATTTGACAAGGGTAACAACAGGGGAGGTTTTGGTATATATTTAGGACAGTAAGTATTTCCTTCCAAACCATCTTTTCAAGTGTAATTATCACCAGTTTATCAGGCAGAAAGGCTAGCCTCTTTGGACACCAGAAAGCAAGCTTTCCCTGATGAGGATGTCTCAGAATGGCATGTGGACTCAAGACTGTCAGTTGCACATAGGTCCACCCAGAAGTCCCCATTGCAAGTTTTAGAATTCCATTATTTCCACTTTCACATGAGAAACCTAGCAAGAGTGTGAATTTACCTGTCATTGTAATTTAGCAACTCACACAATTAAATTTTGCATTTGTTTTTCACCAATATCACTCTTGTGATTACAAGAATTAAGAGCATTTCTCAGCCTTTGGCTAAGATCAAGTGTATGAGAATTAAGATATTTTGAGGAACATCATAGAAGCTCTCTGGTTATGAGGTATGAGTTGGTTTAGAAATAATGGAGTTAAAATTATTATTTTCTCTCTATAACTACTCAGGTGCACACAAAAATATTTCACCCCACATTCCAGTCATTAAAGAATTCATTACTCCCATCTGGTTAAGTGTAATAGCCACTTGAGTTCCCAAGAAATGTGCTTTAGTTGGCACTTCATTACAATTAACCACAGTTGGTAGCTTAATTAGCTGTGATGCCATACAAGCCATGGATTACTAATATCTATTTCCTGTTGACAAGGAACTCAGCACTGTGCTACTCAAGAGCATGGCCAAATCTCAAAATCCCATCTTCAAGAGTCTGCTTCCTGAGATACATTCCACTTCGTACACCAATTCTGAATCAATCTGGGTCCAATTAGGAGATAGGAACATCATAGTGATTTAAACAGGAGAAGTTTAATATGATTAATTATTAAGATATGATAAAAGAGTAACTATAAAATGTAAGGAATTTCTGTAAATCTCCCTAAGATGTTGAGAGAGTACCTAAAGGGAAAAAGAAAAAAATACTTGGACTGAAGGTTCTTTTTTTAAGGGTGAGGTTCAGATTTCACTGGAGAAGGTACAGCTGCAGAGCAGGTGTTGAAGGGTGAATTTGGAGCTGAGATGCAGTCAGTTGGTATCAGATGTGTCTCCTATCCTTCTCCTATCCACTCTCTCCCCTTTCCAATCAATTTATTTGTTCTTCTATTGGACCAATATTATGGAGCACTTATCATGTCTCTTTTCAGTTCCAGAGACAACACACTAGGCAAGACAAAGCCTTTGCCCTCATGTCATTCTATTACAGGGGATAATAAACTAACAAACAAATCAGATAATATATCCTCAGATTATGATACAAAAATCAAATAAAATATCATGCTTAGCAACATTTTTTAAAGAAAAGTAAACAGACTAAGAAGGTGACTATAATTTAAAAGATATAACCATTTCAGATAGAATGGTCAGCAAAACTTTCGAAAGTGGTAACTTTCAAACAGATCCACTTACTTACCATTAGAACCTACCAACAAGCACTCTGCCAGTTATCAATCAAAAGTCACAGTTGAATCATGTCATTTTCTTCTCAAAAATCTTTCATAACTCCCTACTTAAAAATAGATTAAGCAAATCAAAGCCACATTCAATAATAAAAGTGATCAGGACAAATCTTCAATCCTAGAAGGGTCACGTTAAGGTAAGCAAGAAATGAAGACAGAAGTGTGTTTGGAATGAGTAAGCCCCAGTAGGATGAAAAAAATTCATGGGGAAATGAGCCCCTGTTTCACTTGAGCTAGAGCCTCCTATGAGTCATTTCCTTTGGCCACAGATAGTACAACTCATAATGGAAAAACTGCATGTCTTGAAAGGGCCCATCAGAACCTGTGACAGGGGTTCAGTGTATAGGTTCATGCCATCCACACTAAGCTCTCTCTTCCCACTGATATCCATTAGAAATGGAATGTTTTAATTTCAACCTGGTACTTGCTTGCTTCTTTCTTTTTAGAACTTGGAAAACTCAAAGTTGACTCTCTTCTGGTCTCCGTCAGAGGCACACAGTAGATTGTGAGAGACTAAGCATCTTGCCCAAGATCACATAAATTTATTGGTGGCAGGCATGATTCAAATCCTATTTTTTGTTCTATCATAATTCTTAAAGTATGTGCATAATAAGTTGGTCTGAGAAGATGCTGAATGAGAAACAGCTTATGATCAAATAAAATTGGTAATCATTTCACACCATAGTGCCCTTTTAAAAATTTAGATTATACATTTGCATACTAAAAGCTCTGAAAAGTCTAAGATTTGAAGGAAGAAAATTTTGCTTTATTTATTTATTCTTTCATTCATTTAACAAATTTATATCAAAAATTTACCAAGTTCAGGGCATTCAAGGCAAAAGAAAGAGTACAAGGGCCCCGGGGTTAAAAAAAAAAAAACAAAAACTGGCTTGTGTGAGGAACTTACAAAAGACTGATATGTCTGAAGTGTCTTGATTACATGAGAACAGTAAGATACAAGGTTTCAGAAGTTGGCAAGGAATTAATAGACTACCAGAAGAAATTTGATTTCCATTCCCAGTGTAATCAGAAGCCTCAGAAAGATTTAGCCCAACATTAAACTTACCTGCTCACAATCCTCTTTATTCACATAAAATTTTAATAAATATATGCTTCTTTATACTTTGTTGATTCCCTTTCACTGGTAGAAACTGATTCTGACCTAGATAAACTCCTCCAGGGCTGGATAGATACTATAAACCCTAGGATAGACATAGTAACTACTCAGTAAATGATTTTTGGAATGGATTCAATTAATGAAGAGATGGAAAGCTATGACATTTGATAAATGTTTGAAAGAACTCAAAATGTTTCATCCTGCCATCTGAAAGATTTATCAGAGAACAAGAAACAAACCTTGAAATGTTTGCAGTGGTACTAGAAGACAAATTGGGGCTTCCCAGGTGGCACAGTGGTAAAGAACCCACCTGCCAATACAGGAGATGCAAGAGACACAGGTTCAATCCCTGGGTTGGGAATATCCTCTGAAATGAGAAATGGCAACCCACTTCAGTATTATTGCCTAGAAAATTCCATGGACAGAGAAGCCTGGCAGGCTACGGTCCATGGGGTCGCAGAGAGTTGGATATGACTGAGTGACTGAACATACACAAAAGGCAAAGTACATTGGCTTTGTAAGGCTCAAGAAGATGTGCTCCTAGTCTGTAGCAAAGAATTGTAGTCACAGAGAAGCAGACAATAAAATGGACATGTCAGTGTTATTGAGGCAGTAAATTTCTTATCACATTTTTTCAACAGAAATCAAGAAACAATTATAGGAAATATCATTTATTTATCAATCAAAGGCTGCATTACATACTTTAAAAATCTCTTTCAGCATCCCTAAAATTCTGGGATTCCTTTTGGAAAGGATTAGGGGAAGGAAAATGATTAGATGAGGAAGTGTGGCTAGAGAAAACTTTTAGATAACATTTTTTTTAATTTTGCAAATCTTTTATCTAATTAAGGCAGAATAAAGAGCATTATTTAAAAGAATGAAAGGAAGCAAAGGAACTTCCAATAAAAGATGGCAGTATAAAGAAATTCTTATTACACTCCTCAGTTCAGTTCAGTTCAGTCGCTCAGTCGTGTCCGACTCTTTGCGACCCCATGAATTGCAGCACGCCGGGCCTCCCTGTCCATCACCAACTCCCGGAGTTCACCCAAACCCACATCCAGTGAGTCGGTGATGCCATCCAGCCATCTCATCCTCTGTCGTCCCCTTTTCCTCCTGCCCCCAATCCCTCCCAGCATCAGAGTCTTTTCCAGTGAGTCAACTCTTCGCATCAGGTGGCCAAAGTACTAGAGTTTCAGCTTTAGCATCATTCCTTCCAAAGAACACCCAGGACTGATCTCCTTCAGAATGGATTGGTTGGATCTCCTTGCAGTCCATGGGACTCTTCAAGAGTCTTCTCCAACACCATAGTTCAAAAGCATCAATTCTTCGGCACTCAGCTTTCTTCACAGTCCAACTCTCACATCCATACACGACTACTGGAAAAACCATAGCCTTGACTAGATGGACCTTTGTTGGCAAAGTAATGTCTCTGCTTTTTAATATGCTATCTCACTCTGACACTAACATAAAAAAAAAAAAAACACAAGCCACTAGAGAATAAAATGTTCATCAGTAAAGTCTATAAAACTCTTGGAATTCCAAGTCCAAACCTGTAAAATCTGTCAATAAAACTAAAGGAGCCACCTAAAAAATTGTAGAATTCTTGAAATATTTCTGTAATACACAAGGAAGCACTAATAGAAGAAAATTTTAGAGAGTAAGGATTGGGTTTATGGAAAGATGTGCAAACTTCTATTTTTCGCTTTGTACCTTTCCCTACTCTTTGAACATTTTTAGATAAATATGTATATATTTTACATTTTAAAAACAATTTCAGAAAGATAAATGTGATAGAAGTAAATTTGTAATGAATATATGAAAGATTCTTTCAAGGAGATGTGTCTTGACTGTTATAAATCTGAGTACATGACAACTTAAAATAGTTCTCTAGGAGGAAAGCAAAGGAATGGCCAATAGAAAATGTATTCGGCTTCTAGATCCTACAGTCCTACAAAAAAATAAGCTCTGTGACACCTGAACTTTTAATTTCATTGGAAGAATTATATTCATACCACACTGTAGAAACACCTGGAAGCTAATAAAATACAATGCATGTGTGTGTGCTCAGTCTCTCAGTAGTGTGTGACTCTTGAGACCTCATGAACTGTAGCCCACCAGGCTCCTCTGTCCGTGGGATTTTTTCAGGCAAGACTACTGGAGTGGGTTGCCATTTCCTCCTCCAGGGCACCTTCCGTACCTCGGAATAAAATACGCACCAAAATATAACATACGCATTATAAACAAAAGTCATCATAAAAGTCCAGACCTCTGATCAACAGTAAGCGCAAGTCTTTGAACACGATTGTAGGTGTAGGCTGTGCAATAGCTGATAATTAAATTATAACTTCTTATTAGACACTAGAGTTTAAGTATGTAGCCTATGAGTAGCACCTTAACAGTCAGATTTCAATGGAAAAAAACACGAGTGGAGAGATGATTTTTCCAAATTTCAAGTTCAGGTAGATTTCAGTTGAAGAATATATTTTGTCTTATGCTAAATTTATTGCTTTGGAAATATTACACTGATGCCAAGTCATATTTAAAAGGGAAATTTTCTTTTAATGCCACTTACAAGAAACAACCTGGAGCCTTACAGAAGTAATGCCATTGGGCCTTTCTTTTTTAAGAAATCTACATTCCACCCCAAGCATCTGTAGGCTACAGAATATTATCAGACAACTAATACATCCCAATCAGACTGAATTTATTTATAGACAACGTTCTTTTTGCAATGTTAGATGCCTCATTAACTTGATTCAGCTTGTGCATAGCAAAAATATTCCCTCCCTCTTCAGATTTTTGATAGAGTGAATTATAATTTCTTGTCTCTCTCATTATAAACCTTTAGTTTGGAGGACATTTCAGAAATGTGTAGTGCTACTTATGTAAATCCTGGATTACTTGCCCTGGATTAATTATGTGCTTTATTTATCTTTATTTGGGAGGAATATGCAGTGATGTAGTGACCATTCTTATTTTTCACTTTACATGGAAAATAAGTTAAAATTTAATTTTGCTATAAACCCCCTCCTGGGAGAAATGAAATGTGAATTTGCATTTGAGTAGATTCCAGTATAGACATTATTGTCAAGTTAGCGGGGTGTGGGTAATATAGTTGGGATTTTAAGACTCCTAGAGCCTTAATAATTCAATGTACTTTTTAGGTATGTATGTTCATCGGAGAAGAAAACCAAGGAGATACTGTGAAAAATCAGCACATAAAGCTCCCATATTATGTTACACATATTTGAATTGTGAAATTTCCTTTTGAATATCACTATGCAACTTTGGGTTGTATGCTCTTTTAATTTGGCTTGCACTTCCACAGCGTGGGGAAAAAAACGATTTTTCGTTCCAAATATTCCACTACAACTGTTTCAGACTCATCATTTTAAAAACCAGATTTAACAGGTTAAATTGAGCTCAGGAAAAAGATGATAATTAAAAAGCTAACTTCTATTTCTCTTAAACTCAACATATCATAGTTTCAATGAACTTTCACACAAATAAATAAGAATATCTAATGTTTGTTATAAAGTAGCCACAAATTAACTGAGAAGTATTTCCACATTTTGTTTTAAACAAATGGTAGTTTTGTGAAGAAGAAAGAAAATTTTTTCTTAAATTTCAGCCTGCAATGTTTTAAATTTACTCTCTATGATTTATGAAGCCTGTTTCACATACCGGAATATAGCAAATATAAAATATCCGATATATGTTGTTTTATTGTCTGCCACTTAATAGGAAACATACTTACAGTCTTGTAGATCTGATACGATCATAATTAATTTAGCCAAAATTGATTCTGTAGCGACAACAGCAAAGGTGGTTTCATTGCTGAGTCTTAACTAAAATGTGTAGCAGAAGTGTGAACACATTAAGCAAGTTTCAGGATTTCTGTTTTTAGTCAAGGAAAAACGCAAAAAATTTTTCCCTTCTGCAAAGCAGATTTTTTTTCTTTATTATGTGTATTCTAAGTAAGCTTCTATTCAGAAGAAAGAAATAAAAAGAAATCTCTAAATATGAAATCCTCCATGTGATTGGGAAAAAAAAAAAGTTCTAAAAACCACCTACACCCAGTGTTTTGTCATCAAGAACCATGACATTAACTAGAAGAAACCTTCCCCTTCTAGGCCACGAATTGTCCTGGATCCACATTGTTTGATAAAAATTCTGATTTTCACAAGACAATGGGAATTTATGCACAGTAAGACCTACGTTCATCAGATGGAGTGCTTTTTTCCTTTGTAGTGGGAATGGAGGAAAATTAAAAGCGTTTAAAATTAAGATGGAGTTCCTAAACTTATAAAATTAGTCTAGTGTGCCAAATGTATGCCAAATGATACGGAGCATAGTTTAAGCATATATAACTGGATATAGATGAGCAGTCTTTTTCAGAATACATAAATGAAAAGTTATGTGTAAGCCCCCCTGCCGTTTTTGTTTTTTTTGTTTTTTGTTTTTGGTCCTAGAGAAATTCCAAGTTTACCTGTTAATCAGGTTTTAAGGCTTCAGGGTACATATGGTAAGCCCAAACTAGAGACCATCTCCTATTCTAATCACAGTTAAAATCAGCTGTGGGAGGCTGCCACCCTTGAATGGTTTATAATCAGCTTGAGACATGAAACTGACTCATTTCTGGAAGTGTGGGGGCTGTTCTTTCACTCTCTTCAGTATAAGAATGCCACCATAAAATAAGATTAAAAGCTCTGGGGTTTCCCCTGCTGCTTCCCGTCCCTATTTGTTAGCTTTTCATGGTATGTGGGCTTATACTGTATTTATGTGTTCTCTGCTACAAATTATCTCACTCAGGTCTTCATTGGACAGCCTGCTTTGCTATACTTCCAAAACAAGATGTATTTTCTTATTATGCTATATTTTTATGATGTTATTTTTTAAAGATTAATACCTTAAATGTAAAAGATATAATACTTAAACTCATTAGAGTTATCTTTCTTGGTGCCCCACTCCAGTCAATGTCATCTCTTGGGAGAAGATTACTTGTGAGCTTCTTTCACACTGTCTAAAGGTGGCTGTAAACTTGTCCTCTAAAATACTATTATTAAGGAATCACACTGCAATTACAGACTTTCTTCCTGAAGCTTCTAAACTTCAAGTTATAGTGTTTTATTTCCTTCTTTTAAAAGTATCTTGGTCCCCTCAATTATGGACACATATCTTCCCGGATCTTATAGATATTCATCTTACTTAATGTTCTCTTGCATTTTGAAAAATCTTACTCAAATTTTAAAGGAGGGAAAGCCTTAATGTACTCAATCCACTCTCAAATGGGTTAGAAAATTAGACTACAGAGAGAAGTAATATAGAAAATGTGGTAAGATGTTAATTTAAAAAAATCAGTAAATCTTAGAAAAGAATAGGAGTTTTCTGTACTATTCTTGCAACACTTCTGTAAGTTTGAAGTTATTCCAAATGGAAAAATAGGGAATTCCCTGAGGGTCCAGTGGTTAGGACTCCACATTTTCATTGCCAAGGACCCAGGTTCAACTCCTAGTTGGGGAACTAGGATCCCATAAGCTGCAACCAAAAAAAGAAAAAGAAAAAAATATTAGCATTAAGTATAACATGTGCAGGTATGCAGTGAATAATATAACAATGTGGCAAATAATACTATGATGACAACAATATAAACTATAAATATAACATGAAGTGAGACAATAATTGGGGTGTGGGGTCCTTTCACTAAAACCCTTCACTTTAATATCAAGAATTTAACCAATTATTGTATAATTTTGTATCAAAACATACAATGATAAAATCCATTTGTGACATTGAGATCAGAGAAAAGTATTCAAATTTCGTGGAAGTAGGCATTATGCAGAGAGGTAGGAAGGAGATTTACTTCATTTATATACTTACTTATTTTTATTGAGATAGCACTGGTTTATAACATTAAATAAGTTTCATGTAGAGAACATTGTATTTCTGCATCTGCATACACTACAGTATGCTCACCACCAAAAATTTAGTTTCTATCCATCACCGTCCAGATGATATTCTTTACACGTTTTGCCATCCCTGATCCCTTTTCCCTCTGTTTACCACTACTCTATTCTCTTTATCTGCATGTTTAGTTTGGTTCATACATGTATTTTAGGGTTTTTTATTGTTTTTTTTTTTTATATTCTATATATGAATGAAATGCTAAGGTATTTGTCTTTTTACATTTGATTTATATCACTTGGTATTGTATCCTGAAGGTCCATCCATGTTGCCACAAATGGGATGATCTCATCTTTATTATGACTGACTAGTACTCCATTGTACATATAAATATCTAATAGAATATGTATATGTGTGTGTGTATATATATACATGACATGTGCGTGCTTAGTGGCTCAGTCATGTCCATCTCTCTTTGTGACCCCATGGACTATAGCCTGCCAGACTCCTCTGTCCATGGGATTTTCTAGGCAAGAATACTGGAGTATGTTGCCATTCCCTTTTCCAATATGTGACATATATATACATATATGGGCTTCCCTGGTGGCTCAGGTGGTAAAGAATTCTCCTGCAATGTTGGAGACCTGGGTTCGATCCCTGGGTTGAGAAGATCCCCTGGAGAGGGGCATGGCAACCCACTCTAGTATTCTTGCCTGGAGAATCCTCATGGACAGAGGAGCCTGGAGGGCTACAGTCCATGGGGTCGCAAAGAGTCAGACATGACTGAGCGACTAAGCACACAAAAACATATATATATATATATATATATATATATAGTCACATCTTCTTTGTCCCTCCATCTGTTGATGGGTACTCAGGTTGTTTCCTTATCTTGACTATTGTAAATAATGCTGTGATAAATACAAAGGTGCATATATTTTTTCAAATTAGTGTTTTTGTATTCTCTGGATAAATATTCAGAAGTAGAATAGTTCAATCATATGGTAGTTCTACTTTAATTTTTTAAGGAATCTCCATACTATTTTTCATAGTGGCTATACCAGTGTGCATTCCCACCAACAGTGTATGACGGTTCTCTTTCTAAAGAGATTTACTTTAAATAAATAAAACATTGGCAACACACACACACACACACACACACAAGTCCTACTTAAGTAAGAAAGAATTTAACTATATGATTCATTCAAGGTCTACAAGTAGTCACAATCAGAGCTATAGATAATGATAACTTGAAAAATGACAAGATAGTAACAAGCAATGAGAAGTTATAAAGCAACCAAAAAAGAATAATAGAAAAGACAGAACAGATACATAGCACCAGAGAATTTTTAAAAAGAAAACCTGAAGCAATTGACTCTGTCAGATTAAGCTGATTAACTTGGGTGAGAGTTGATTCTGACTAAGCCAAAACTAAAGACTTAGAGGGTTCCTTGGAAATAAAAATTATAAAATTCACTCTGGCTTGGTAGAATGCAGAAATGGGATCCAGTAAAGTGTTTAGTAAGATCAGATCAGATCAGTCGCTCAGTCGTGTCCAACTCTTTGCGACCCCATGAATCGCAGCATGCCAGGCCTCCCTGTCCAACACCAACTCCCGGAGTTCACTGAGACCCACGTCCATCAAGTCAGTGATGCCATCCAGCCATCTCATCCTCTACGGTCCCCTTCTCCTCCTGCCCCCAATCCCTCCCAGCATCAGAGTCTTTTCCAAAGAGTCAACTCTTCGCATGAGGTGGCCAAAGTATTGGAGTTTCAGCTTTAGCATCATTCCTTCCAAAGACATCCCAGGGCTGATCTCTTTTAGAATGGACTGGTTGGATCTCCTTGCAGTCCAAGGGACTCTCAAGAGTCTTCTCCAACAGCACAGTTAAACTTTTTATTTTGGAATAGCTTAGATTTACTGAAAAGTTTCAGAGTTAGTACAGATAATCCCATATACCATTTCTCCTATTATAAACATCGTATATTTGGGTGGTACATTTGTCACAATTGATACATTATTATTAACTAAAGTCCACATTTTTTCAGATTTCCTTCAGTTCAGTTCAGTCACTCAGTGGTGTCTGACTCTTTGCGACCCCATGAATCGCAGCACGCCAGGCCTCCCTGTCCATCACCAACTCCCAAAGTTTACCCAAACTCATGTCCATTGAGTTGGTGATGCCATCTAGCCATCTCATCCTCTGTTGTCCCCTTCTCCTCCTGCCCCAAATCCCTCCCAGCATCAGGGTCTTTTGCAATGAGTCAACTCTTCGCATGAGTGGCCAAAGTATTGGAGTTTCAGCTTCAGCATCACTCCTTCCAAAGAACACCCAGGACCCATCTCCTTTAGGATGGACTGGTTGGATCTCCTTGCAAATTTCCTTAGCGGTTACCAAATGCTATTTTCTACTCCACAGTCCCATCCAAGATATCACATTAATTTAGTTGGCAATTCATAATCTCTTGGCTGTGATATAGTTCCTCAGACTTTACTTGTTTTTGATGACCCTGACACACTGCAGGAGTACAGGGCAGGTATTTTGTTCAGTGTCCTTCTATTGAAATTTTTCTGATTTTTCTCATGATTACACTGGTGTTGTGTTTTGGAGAGGAAGATCACAGAGGTAAAGTGTCATTTTCATCACACCACATCAGGAATGTATATTATCAACGTGAATTGTCACTCTTGATGTTAATCTTAGTCACTTGATTGAGGCAGTGTGTCGGGTTTCTGCACTGTAAAGTTACTGATTTCCCCCCTTTCTCTACTCTACTCCTTGGAAGGAAGTTCCTATGCATAACCCACACTTAAGAAGTCAGAAATCATGCTCCCCCTTCTTGAGGGTAGAGTATCCAAATCTTATTTGTTTATTTACTTAATTATTTAATATCAGTTTGGACTCATGAATATATATCTGTTCTTTGGGTTATTGCTGCTGCTGTTCACTCACTCAGTTGTGTCCGACTCTCTGCGACCCCATGGACTGCAGCACACCAGACTTTTTTGTCCCTCACCTTCTCCCGGATCTTGCTCAAACTCATGTCCATTGAGTCAGTGACTTTGGGGTATAATTTGATACTGTTTTATTTTGTTGCTCAAATGATTGTATCTTTGTTTACTGAGAGGTCTTTACTTGGCTTCTGTGTCTCTTTGACATACTCCCCTCATTGTGTGTCTGTGTATGTGTGTGGGTCATGTGGGTTACTTTCTAAAGTTACAAGACTTTCCCAGTTTATCTTATGTATTTCCTGCCTCAGACTTAGAATCAGCCATTTCTCCAAGGAGCCTTAGTTCCTTTAGTTAAAGAATGGTTATGGAAACCAAGATCTGCGTGTTAAGTATACTTGCTGCTACTGGGAGTCTTCACCTTCATGGATCACAGTCTTGTCATGATGAAGGGGCTTGCATAACTCAATAAAGCTATTAGCCATATCAAGTAGAGCCACCCAAGATAGATGGGTCAAAGTGAAGAGTTCTGACAAAACGTGGTCAACTGGAGAGAGAGATGGCAACTCACTCCAATATTCTTGCCTAAAGAACCTCATGAACAGTATGAAAAGTCAAAAAGATATGATACCAGAAGATGAGCCTGCCTGGTTGAAAGGTGTCCAGTATGCTACTGGGGAAGAGCAGAGGGCAATTATTATTAGCTCCAAAAAGAAGGAAGCTCCTGGGCCAAAAGGGAAATGATGCTTAGTAGTGGATGTGTCTGGTGGTGAAACTAAAGTCTGATGCTATAAAGAACAATATTGCATAGGAACCTGGAATGTTAGGTCCATGAATCAAGGTTAATTGGACATGGTCAAGCAGGAGATGGCAAGATTGAACATCAACATCATAGGAATAAATGAACTAAAATGGATGAGAATGGGTGAATTTAATTCAGATGACCATTATCTACCACTATTGGTAAGAACCCTTAAAAGAAATGGAGTAGCTCTCATAGTTAACAAAAGAGTCCAAAATGCAGTATTAGGTACAATCTCAAAAATGACAGAATGATCTAAAATCATTTCCAAGGCAAACCATTCAACATCACAGTAATCTAAGTCCATGCCCCAACCACTGATGCCGAAGTTGACCAGTTCTATACACACCTATAACCTTCTAGAACTATCCCCAAAAGAAGATGCCCTTTTCATCATAGGGGATTGGAATGCAAAAGTAGGAAATCATGCCAAAATAACTGGCATTTTGGCCTTTCAGTACAAAATGAAGCAGGGCAAAGGGTAACAGTTTTGTCGAGAGAACATGCTGGTCATGGCTTGTCCCAACAACCCAAGAGACGATTCTACACATGGGCATCACCAGATGGGCAGTACCAAAATCAAATTCATTATATTCTTTGCAGCCAAAGATGGAGAAGCTCTATACAATCAGCAAAAACAAAATCTGGAGTTGACTATGGCTCAGATCATGAGCTCCTTAGTGCAAAATTCAGGCTTAAATTGAAAAAAAGTAGGGAAGGCTCAGTGGTAAAGAATCCACCTGCCAGTGTAGGAGATGTAGGAGAGGTGGGTTCAAATCCTGGGTCAGGAAGACCCCCTGAAAGAAGTAATGGCAACCCACTCCAGTATTCTTGCCTGGGAAATCCCATGGACAATGGAGCCTGACGACTATAGTCCATAGAGACGCAAGAGTCAGACACATCTGAGCTCAAGCAGGAGCAGGAAAGGGAGAACCACTAGGCCATACAGGTATGACCTAACACCAAACTCTTAGATTATACAGTGGAGGTAATGAATCGATTGAAGGAATTACATCTGGTAGACAGAGTGCCTGAAGAACTATGGATGGAAGTTTGTAACACTGTACAGGAGGCAATGACCAAAACTATCCCAAAGAAAAAGATACACAACAAGGCAAAGTGGTTGTCTGAGGAGGCTTTACCAATAGCTGAAGAAAGAGGAGAAGTGAAAAGCAAGGGAGAAAGGAAAAGATATACCTAACTGAATGCAGAGTTCCAGAGAATGGCAAGGAGAGAAAAGAAGGCCTTCTTAAGTGAACCATGCAACAAAATAGAGGAAAACAATAGAATGGGAAAGGCTAGAGATCTCTTCAAGAAAATTGGAGATATCAAGAGAACATTTCATTCGAGGATGGGCACAATGAAGGACAGAGGCGGCAAGGACCAACAGAAGCAAAAGAGATTCGGAAGAAGTGGCCAGAATACAAGAAGACCAAGGCAAAAAAGGTCTTAAGGACCCAGATGACCACCATGGTGTGGCCACTCTCCTAGAGCTGAATGTCCTGGAGTGTGAAGTCACGTGGGATACACAGAAGACCAATGCAAAAAAAGGTCTTAAGGACCCAGATGACCACCATGGTGTGGCCACTCTCCTAGAGCTGAATGTCCTGGAGTGTGAAGTCACGTGGGATACACAGAAGACCAATGCAAAAAAAGGTCTTAAGGACCCAGATAACCACCATGGTGTGGCCACTCTCCTAGAGCTGAATGTCCTGGAGTGTGAAGTCACGTGGGCCGTAGGAAGCATTACTACAAACAAAGCTAGTGGAGGAGATAGAATTCCAGCTGAGCTATTTAAAGTCCTAAAATATGACGTGGCAAATGCTACACTCAATATGTCAGCAAATTTGGAAAACTCAACAGTGGCCACAGGACGGAAAAAGGTCAGTTTTCATTCCAATCCCAAAGAAGGGCAATGCCAAAGAATATTCAAACTACCATATAATTGTGCTCATTTCCCATGCTAGCAAACTATTGCTCAATATCCTTCAAGCTAGGCTTTAGCAGTACATGAACCAAGAGCTTCCAGATGCACAAGCTGGGTTTAGAAAAAGCAGAGGAACCAGAGATCAAATTGCCAACCTTCATTGGATCATGGAGAAAGCAAGGGAATTCCAGGGGAAAAAAAAAATATTTTTGCTTCATTAACTATGCAAAAGCCTTTGTGTGAATAAAAACAAACTGTGGAAAATTAAAGAAATGGGAATACCAGATCAACTTACCTGTCTGCTGAGAAACCTGTATGCAGGTCAAGAAGCAACAGTTAGAACCAGACATTGAACAACTGAATAGCTCAAAATTGGGGAAAGAATATGACAAGTCTGTATATTGTCACCCTGTTTATTTAACTTATATGCAGAGTATATCATACCATATTCCAGGCTGGGTGAATCACAAACTGGAATCAGATTGCAGGGAGAGATATCAACAACCTCGGATATGCAGATGATACCTCTCTAATGGCAGAAAATGAAGAGGAACTAAAGAGCCTCTTGATGAAGGTGAAAGAGGAGAATGCAAAAGCTGTATTAAAGCTCAACATTCAAGAAACTAAGATCATGGCATCCAGTCCCATCACTTCATGGCAAACAGATAGGGAAAAAGTGGAAACAGTGACAGATTTTATTTTCTTGGGTTTCAAAATCACTGCAGACTGTGACTGCAGCCATGAAATTAAAAGATGCTTACTCCTTGGAAAGAAAGCTATGACAAACCCAGACAGCATATTAAAAAAGCAAAAACATCACTTTGCCAACTAAGATCTGTATTGTCAAAACTATGATTTTTCCAGTAGTCATGTATGGATGTGAGAGTTGGACCATAAAGGCTGAGTAGCAAAGAATGGATGCTTTCAAATTATGGTGTTGAAGAAGACTCTTGAGAGTCCCTTGGAGTGCAGGGAGATCAAACCAGTCAATCCTAAAGGAAATCAGTCCTGAATATTCTTTGGAAGGACTGATCCTGAACCTGAAGCTGCAGTACTTTGGCCACTTGATGAGAAGAGCCAACTCATTGGAAAAGACTTCGATGCTAGAAAAGATTAAAGGCAAAATAAGAAGGGTGCAGCAGAGGATGAGATGGTTGGGTACATCACTGACTCAATGTATGAATTTGAGCAAACTCCCGGAGACAGTGGAGGACAGAGGAAACTGGGATGTTGCAATCCATGGGATCACAGAGTCAGACACAACTTGGCCACTGAACAACAGCAACAACTTCTTGCATTGCTTTTAGGATTTCTCAGGTAACACAATTAAAAAAATATGTGTTCTGCATACATTAAACGCTGGAGAGGGTGTAGAGAAAATAAAATCTTCTTACACTGTTGGTAGGAAAGTAAATTGATACAGCCACTATAGAGGACAGTATGGAGGTCCTTAAAAAACTAAAAATAGAAGTACCATATGATCCAGCAATCCCACTCATTGGCAAATATCCAGAGAAAATCATAATTTAAAAAGATACATGCACCCCACCTCCCACAATTTTCATTGCAGCACTATGTACTATAACCAAGACATGGAATAAACTTAATTCCCATTGACAAATGATTGGATAAAGTAGATGCAGTATATACACACAACAGAATATTACTCAGCCATAAAGAGCAATGAAATAATGCCTTTTGCAGAGACATGGTTGGACATAGAGACTGTCATATAGAGTGAAGTAAGAAAAGAGAAAAAACAGATATAATATCACTCATGTGGAATCTAGAAAAATGATACAGATGAACTTATTTGCAAAGTAGAAACAGAGACACAGATGTAGGCAGCAATAGCAAGGACACCAAGGGGGGAAGGGTGATAGGATAAATAAGGAAATTGGGATTAATTTACATACATTATTATATATAAAATAGATAACTAATGAGAACCCACTATACAGCAGGTTATACTACTGTATATACAGCAGGTTATACTACTCAGTTCTCTGTGGTGACTTAAATTGGAATGAAATCCAAAAAAGAAGGGATATAAGTGTATGTAGCTGATTCACTTTGCTGCACTGCAGAAACTGAAACAACACTGTAAAGTAACTATACCCCCAAAAAATCAATTCAAAAGAAAACATGTGAATGTATGTTCACCTTTGCATATATGTGTGTGTGTATATGTACATATATATACATAGAGGGAGAGAGAGAGAGACATACCTTGGAGCTACTGAAAGTTCAGTTCCAGGACACTGCATTAAAGCAAATATCATAATATAGCAAGTTACATGAATTTTGGAGTTCCCAATGCACATAAAAGTTATGTTTATACTACACTATACATGGAACAACAGACTGGTTCCAAATAGGAAAAGGAGTACATCAAGGCTGTATATTATCACCCTGCTTATTTAACTTATATGCAGAATACATCATGAGAAACGCTGGGCTGGAGGAAGTACAAGCTGGAATCAAGATTGCCGGGAGAAATATCAATAACCTCAGATATGCAGATGACACCACCCTTATGGCAGAAAGTGAAGAGGAACTCAAAAGCCTCTTGATGAAAGTGAAAGTGGAGAGTGAAGAAGTTGGCTTAAAGCTCAACATTCAGAAAACGAAGATCATGGCATCTGGTCCCATCACTTCATGGGAAATAGATGGGGAAACAGTGAAAACAGTGGCTGGCTTTATTTTTCTGGGCTCCAAAATCACTGCAGATGGTGATAGCAGCCATGAAATTAAAAGACGCTTACTCCTTGGAAGGAAAGTTATGACCAACCTAGACAGCATATTAAAAAGCAGAGACATTACTTTGTCAACAAAGGTCCGTCTAGTCAAGGCTATGGTTTTTCCAGTAGTCATGTATGGATGTGAGAGTTGGACTGTAAAGAAAGCTGAGAACATAAGAATCAATGCTTTTGAACTGTGGTGTTGGAGAAGACTCTTGAGAGTCTTGGACTGCAAGGAGATCCAACCAGTCCATCCTAAAGGAGATCAGTCCTGAATATTCATTGGAAGGACTGATGCTGAAGCTGAAACTCCAATACTTTGGCCACCTGATGCGAAGAGCTGACTCATTTGAAAAGACCCTGATGCTGGGAAAGTTTGAAGGCAGGAGGAGAAGGGGACAACAGAGGATGAGATGGTTGGATGGCATCACTGACTCAATAGAGATGGGTTTGGCTGGACTCCAGGAGTTGGTGATGGACAGGGAGGCCTGGCGTGCTGTGGTTCATGGGGTCGCAAAGAGTCAGACACGACTGAGTGACTGAACTGACTGATGATAGCCTACTAAATGTGCAATAACATTATGTCTAAAAATATATGTCTTAGTGGAAAACATGATATGACACTGAAAGATGAACTCCCCAGGTTGGTAGGTGCCCAATATGTTACTGGAGAAGAGTGGAGAAATAACTCCAGATAGAATGAAGAGATGGAGCCAAACAAAACAAAAAAAAAACACCCAGGTGTGTATGTGACTGGTGATAAAAGTAAAGTCTGATGCTGTAAGGAATAATACTGCATAGGAACCTAGAATGTTAGGTCCATGAATCAAGGTAAATTGGAAATGGTCAAACAGGAGATGGCAAGAGTGAACATCGATATTTTAGGAATCAGTGTACTAAAATGGACTGGAATGGGCGAATTTAATTCAGATGACCATTATATCTACTACTGTGGGCAAGAATTCTTTAGGAGAAATGGAGTAGCCATCATAGTCAACAAAAGAATCTGAAATGCAGTACTTGGGTGCAATCTCAAAATCGACAGAATGATCTCTGTTTGTTTCCAAAACAAACCATTCAATATCACAATAATCCAAGTCTATGCTCCAACCAGTAATGCTGAAGAAGCTGAAATTGAATGGTTCTATGAAGAACTTCTAGAACTAACACTCAAAAAAGGTGTCCTTTTCATTATAGGGAACTGGAATGCAAAAGTAGGAAATCAAGAGATACCTGGAGTAACCGGAAAGTTTGGCCTTGGAGTACAAAATGAATCAGGGCAAAGGCTAACAGAGTTTTGCCAAGAGAACACAATGGTCATAGCAAACACCCTCTACCAACAACACAAGAGAAGACTCTACACATGGACATCACCAAATGGTCAATACCAAAATCAGATTAATTATATCCTTTGCAGCCAAAGATGGAGAAACTCTAGGCAGTGAGCAAAAACAAGACCAGGAGCTGATTGTGGTTCAGATCATGAACTTCTAATTGCAAAATTCAGACTTAAATTGAAGAAAGTAGGGAAAACCACTAGACCATTCAGGTATGACCTAAATCAAATCCCTTACAATTATACAGTGGCAGTGACAAACAGATTCAAAAGATTAGATCTGATAGACAGAGTGCCTGAAGAACTAGGGATGGAGGTTTGTGACATTGTACAGGAGGCAGTGATCAAGATCATGCCCAAGAAAAAGAAATGCAAAATGGCAAAATGGTTGTCTGAGGAGGCCTTACAAACAGCTATGAAAAGAACAGAAGTGAAAGGCAGAGGAAAAAAGGAAAGGTACACCCATTTGAATGCAGAGTTCCAAAGAATAACAAGGAGAGATAAGAAAGCCTGCCTCAGTGATCAGTGCAAAGAAATAGAGGAAAGCAACAGAATGGGAAAGAATGGAGAACTCTTCAAGAAAATTAAAGATACCAAGGGAAAATTTCATGCAAAGATGGGCACAATAAAGGACAGAAATGGTATGGACCTAACAGAAGCAGAAGATATTAAGAACAGGTGGCAAGAATACACAGAACTATACAAAAAAGATCTTCCTGACCCAGATAACCACAATGATGTGATTACTCACCTTGAGCCAGACATCCTGGAATGTGAAGTAAATGGGTGTTAGGAAGCATGACTAGGTACAAAGCTGATGGAGGTGATTGAATTCCACTTGATCTATTTCAAATCCTAAAAGATAATGCTGTGAAAGTGCTGCAATCAGTATGCCAGCAAATTTGGAAAACTCAGCAGTTGCCACAGGACTAGAAAAGATCAGTTTTCATTCTAATCTCAAACACAGGCTAATGACAAAGAAGGTTCGAACTACCACACATTTGCACTCATCTCACTAGCAAAGTAATGCTGAAAATTCTCCAAGCCAGGCTTCACTTGTATGTGAACTGTGAAATTCCAGATGTTCAAGCTGGATTTAGAAAATGCAGAGGAACCAGAGATCAAATTGCCAACATCCACTGGATCATAGAAAAAGCAAGAGAGTTCCAGAAAAATGTATGTTTCTGCTTTATTGACTATGCCAAAGCCTTTGACTGTGTGGATCACAATAAACTGTGGAAAATTCTTTGAGAGATGGGAAAACCAGACCACCTAAACTGCCTCCTGAGAAATCTGTATGCTGGTCAAGAAGCAACAGTTAGAACCAGACATGGAAAAAGAGACTGGTCCCAAATTGGGAAACGAGTACATAAAGGCTGTATATTGTCACCCTGCTTACTTAACTTATATGCAGAGTACTTTATGTGAAATACTGGGCTGGATAAAGCACAAGCTGGAACTAAGATTGCCGGGAGAAATATCAATAACCTCAGATATGCAGATGACAACACCCTTATGGAAGAAAGTGAATAAGAACTAAAGAGCCTCTTGATGAAAATGAAAGAGGAGAGTGAAAAAGTTGGCTTAAACTCTACATTCAGAAAATGAAGATAATGGCATTCAGTCCCATCACTTCATGGCAAATATTTAGGGAAACAATGAAACAATGAGAGACTTTATTTTTCTGGGCTCCAAAATCACTGCAGATGGTGACTGCAGCCATGAAATTAAAGGATGCTTGCTCCTTGGAAGGAAAGTTATGACCAACCTAGATAGCATATTCAAAAGCAGAGACATTACTTTGCCAACAAAGGTCCATTTAGTCAAAGCTATGGTTTTTCCAGTAGTTGTGTGTGGATATAAGAACTGGACCACAAAGAACGCTGAATGCCAAAGAATTGATGGTTTTGAACTGTGGTGTTGGAGGAGACTCTTGAGAGTCACTTGGACAGCAAGGAGATCCAACCAATCCATCCTAAAGGAAATCAGTCCTGAATATTGATTGGAAGGACTTATGCTGAAGCTGAAACTCCAATATTTTGGCCACCTGATGTGAAGAACTGACTCATTTGAAAAGACCCTAATGCTGGGAAAGATTGAAGCCAGGAGGAGAAGGGGATGTCAGAGGATGAGATGGTTGGGCATCATCAACTCTGACATGAGAGTTTGAATACCCATGCCCAGCACATATTCAGCACATAGTAGGAACCCAGTGACCATTCGGAATAAGCATGTTAATACAAGTTAATCCTAATTAAAATAAGCAATACATAGTTTTCATTCTGAAATTTTTCTGATTTTTCAAGGTTTTTATTTGAAAAAAATGTGGAAAGGTAACTAAAGCTTTGAGATTCAATGTATGTTCTATGGGGCTTCCCAGGTGGCACTAGTGGTAAAGAAGCTGCCTGCCAATGCAGGAGAGGCAAGAGACACGAGTTCAGTCCTGGGTGGGGAAGATCTCCTAAGGTAGGGCATGGGAACCCACTCCACTATTCTTCCCTGGGAAATCCCAAGGACAGAGGAGCCTGGCAGATTGCAGTCCACAGGGTCTCAAAGAGTCAGATATGACTGAAGCGACTGAGCACACAGGCACACATTTATTCTATAGACATATTTATAATTTAGCTCATTCACTTAGCTCTACAGAGTCTTAATAACTCAAAGGGGATTCTGCATACACATAATGAATATTTCATCATGTCTTTACGTATATACTGAAAATACAGACATTTTTTAATAGCTTAGATTTCCTCTTCTACAATTCTACAATGCTGCAAGAAATTTTGAATAATAAAATGACATATTTTATGTCCAAAACAAAAAATGTTTACAAGTTTTATTTTCTGCAGTTTGGAATATGTTACTCTTTTAGGCAAATAAGGTCAAGCTTATGATTTTCATAAGTGTAATTTTGCAAATTTTATAAAAGGTAAAACTTCTTTTATTTAATGTAATGAACAGGTGATGGTGACATGCATAATGCAATTTTCATAAATGAAGGTAAATGTAAGTTCATATTTCTGTATTCAAGAAAAATATAAACTAACTCAATAAAGATGAGCAATATTAACCTTAAGGAGTTAATCATCAGAGTGAATGAGGGAAAATAGTATAATTAGCAATATACGAAGGTAGTCATTAAGGTGAACCAAGGCACATAATGTAGTTTGCAACATAATGTAAACAAAAGCCAAAGTTCCCATAGCAACACAAACTTTTCTCCAATGTACATATACTCTATTTTGGATTACCAGTTAGATTCTAAATTTGTAATTTCTTATGCAGGTGAGTAATAAGAGTATGTCTGAAAACAATAACATTTACGTATTCAAGTTTAGATGTGTTTAACACTTAGTTTTCTTTACAGTTGTTGTTTTAGTAGCTAAGTTGAGTCCTACTCTTCTGTGACCCCATGGATCTATAGCCCCCAGGCTCCTCTGACAATGGGATTTCCCAGGCAAGAATACTGGAGTGGGTTGCCATTTCCTTCTCCAGGGGAACTTCCCCACCCAGGGAGCAAACCTGAGTATCTTGCATTGACAGGCATATTCTCTACCACTGAGCCACCAGTTGATAGTCCTAAAATTGTGCTGGTGTGCATGCTAAGTCACTTCAGTCATGTAGAACTCTGTGTCATACTATGGACTGTACCCTGCTAGGCTCTTCTGTCCGTGGGATTCTTCAGGCAAGAGTACTGGAATGGCCTTCTCCATGTCATGCCCTTCTCCAGGGGATCTTCCTGATCCAGGGATCAGAGACCAAATCTGGGTCTCCTGCCTTGCAGGCCGATTCTTTACCATCTGAATCACTAGGGGTATGCTGGCATTTCAAGTTAATCCCATGAAATAACATTTATCTCATTTGTGGCAATGTTTGTAAATACCTTAATTGTTTTAAGTTTGCATGTGTTAGGATGCATATATTTTGTGATGTGCTTAAAAATCTTTGTTGATTAAATCTAGTATTTAAATATAAGCTTATATAAATATTAGGAAATCTAATAGCTATCCCTAAATTATTTCACATAAGCAGTAAAATAGCAGATACCATAAAAATTATATTCTTTGCTCAACATGGGTGATTATACTGTTACTCTTTCTGTAGGGAAAATTTTTTTCTTCTACAATTCTAGCTCAGTAATCCATTCCATTATAGCTATGTCTTTACTTTGTTTTTCTTCTTTATAAAATAAAACAGGACTGTTTAAATTTACAAAGCTTTTTATAATCATTTGTATACTAATTCTCATAAAATTTTTGTGAATATGTCAGAAAATACAATTACTTGTATTTTATGTATGGAAAAAGAGGCAAACACCCAAGATCACACAATAATTGGCAAAACACTATAGTTATTCAGCATAACCAACTTTAATTTACATATTATATATGTATATATAAATGGAAACTGGAAATAACTAGGAGAAAAGTCATGTATTTTATTTCATATTTACATATTTTATTCACCTAGATACAAATTCTTATTCATTTTTATTAAGACTCAATAATCAAATGCTTAGAATATTCTAGAGAATCCTAGTGACTCTTTATTTCAAAGAGAAATTGAAATTTTCATGATTTAAATTATTGACAGATTTTGCTCATTGTAAAATGGAAAGAGTTTAAAAGAGGCATTATTTTTGCCAATCTATCCATCCTCAATTTGAATGCCCTCAAATATTTGTGTATTTGAATTACATTATGATAGAGACAGAAGGATCAATCTTTAAGTGAAGATTAGTGTGAAGTCTCAAAATTAAACCATTTTGGAATTCAACTCTCCATGACCCTTAACTTAGGTATATAACAAAGTATCTGACACGTGGCAGATAATATTATTTATTTTACAATTTTCAAAGACAGAATAAAAATATAAAAATCTTACTAAACTTTTCAGAAAACATAGATTTCCATTTCTCTATTAGTTAAAATATATTTTTGATAAGCATATATGAAGTTAGAGATGCTGAAAATGTTAAAATTCCTCTTCAATTAAAAATAAAATGAAATTAATAGTTATAAGGAGTATAAATGACATCAATATTTTAGCATTTTCTAGGACTTAGAGATATTCTCACTGTGGTGCAAATATAAATGGTTTCATTCATGTTGATATTAAAGTGAAAACACATGTGTCAGAATACAAATTTTAAAACAATGATGTCCAATTTCAGGGGGAGAAATTATCCCTTTTGAAGATAATAATAAATATTCAAGTTTTCCTCTCTGAAGGTAATATTTTTTGTCTAAATCAACATACTTTACCATTTTTAAACTTTTCTCATCATATTTTTGACAGCAGGTTTTCCAATTTTGACAGCTCTTTAAAAGTGATTTTAACAGCCGAGTGATTTCTCTTCTAAGCAAAGTCAGATTATGTGAAATGTCAATGTAAAAACTATATACTCTGACACATAATCATTTTTAGTTGAATTTACTTATTAATTTTGCTTGCTATTGCTAATAAAACATAAGTGCTTAGCTAATTGTATTGCCTTTTGAAATGTTTTAAACGTATTAAAACTGTATCCTTTTCACTAGAAAATGTCTCACTTTATCACAGTTACCCTTCCAAAAATGGAGAGGAGAGAGGAGTAGCAATGCTAGATAGAGAAAAGGCAACGGAGAGACTCAATAACTGACTCAAGTGAAAATACAAGCCTACACCGGTTAAACCAGAATGGAAACCTATCTGTGTTCCCTGAAGAAGCGTTTGCAAAACTCAAGCATGTCTCTTCTCCCCTTCCTCACTTAACACAATATTCCCAACTCCCATTACTGATATTCTGATTATTTCCAGAGCAGGGATAGAGAATATTTTTCCACCTACCACACTCTCACCTGATTGAAAGTCCCTGGAATGTTGTTTTAGTTGTTGTTGTTCAGTCACCCAGTCATGTCCGACTCTTGGCAACCCCGTGGACTGCAGCACGCCAGGCCTCTGTGTCCCTCAACATCTCACAAAGTTTGCCCAAGACCATTGCCTTGGTGATGCCATCCAGCCATCTCATCCTCTGACGCCCTCTTCTCCTTCTGCCCTCAGAAATTCCCTGGAGACAGTTTAAATCAAACTGACAATTTTTTTTACTGAATTAATACAGTTAATTTCCTCAATCCTTTATTTCATGATCAAAGTGTTGAAGTAGGTGAAGTGATCATCTGGTAAATACAAATAAATGGGTTGTGAGTTCAAAAGTTATCTTCTCTTTTTAGTATTTTCTCTAGTCTCCTGTTTCTTGATTACTATTTTGGCAACTGAAAGCTTGTCTCTTCATAGAATGACTTTGTCACAATTTTAAAGAAAAAAAGTTTTACAGAAGAGGGTTTCATTTTAGCAGATGATCCATATAACCACAGTTCTAAATAGAATTAAAATGTCATCTTTGTGCATAAAAAGAAATTCCAGTAAACCAAAATTTTAAACATTTAAAAGTTTTTAATAGCAAAAATTTTAAAAGTTAGATTCGTCTTATTAGATGAATTCATTGAGGATTCAGTTCAGTTCAGTTCAGTTCAGTCACTCAGTTGTGTCCGACTCCTTGCAACCCCATGAATCGCAGCTCGCCAGGCCTCCCTGTCCATCACCAACTCCTGGAGTTCACTCAAACTCACGTCCATCGAGTTGGTGATGCCATCCAGGCATCTCATCCTCTGTCATCCCCTTTTCCTCCTGCCCCCAATCCACACATTGTCTAAATTAGTAAATTGAATTCTAAATTATCCTATGTTCCTCATCACTTTAGAAATGTCCCACTTCATGTTGAATGAGTAGACTTTCCTTAGACAAATTAGGAGCATTAATTACATTTTGAAAGCTAAACTAGTAAAGAAACAAACAGTCAAAATTACAAGCAAGATTCAACAACTCAGTAGCATCACTCAATGGGAAGTGGAAAACGATAGAGAAATAACTTTAAAATTCCAAGAGAAAATTATTTCCAATCAGACTATCAATCAAGTGTGAAAACAGAATATAGACTTTTTCAGTTCAGTTCAGTCGCTCAGTTGTGTCTAGCTATTTGAGACCCCATGAATCGCAGCACGCCAGGCCTCCCTGTCCATCACCAACTCCCGGAGTTCACTCAGACTCACGTCCATCAAGTCGGTGATGCCATCCAGCCATCTCATCCTCTGTCGTCCCCTTCTCCTCCTGCCCCCAATCCTCCCCAGCATTAGAGTCTATTCCAATGAGTCAACTCTTCGCATGAGGTGGCCAAAGTACTGGAGTCTCTGCTTTGGCATCATTCCTTTCAAAGAAATCCCAGGGCTGATCTCCTTCAGAATGGACTGGTTGGATCTCCTTGCAGTCCAAGGGACTCTCAAGAGTCTTCTCCAACACCACAGTTCAAAAGCATCAATTCTTCGGCGTTCACCTTTCTTCACAGTCCAACTCTCACATCCATACATGACCACTGGAAAAACCATAGCCTTGACTAGACGGACCTTTGTTGGCAAAATAATGTCTCTGCTTTTCAATATGCTATCTAGGTTGGACATAACTTTCCTTCCAAGGAGTGTCTTTTAATTTCATGGCTGCAGTCACCATCTGCAGTGATTTTGGAGCCCCAAAAAATAAAGTCTGACACTGTTTTCACTGTTTCCCCATCTATTTCCCATGAAGTGATGGGACCAGATGCCATGATCTTCATTTTCTGAATGTTGAGCTTTAAGCCAACTTTTTCACTCTCCTCTTTCACTTTCATCAAGAGGCTTTTGAGTTCCTCTTCACTTTCTGCCATAAGGGTGGTGTCATCTGCATATCTGAGGTTATTGATATTTCTCCGGCAATCTTGATTCCAGCTTGTGCTTCTTCCAGTCCAGCGTTTCTCATGATGTACTCTGCATAGAAGTTAAATAAGCAGGGTGACAATATACAGCCTTGACGTACTCCTTTTCCTATTTGGAACCAGTCTGTTGTTCCATGTCCAGTTCTAACTGTTGCTTCCTGACTTGCATACAGGTTTCTCAAGAGGCAGATCAGGTGGTCTGGTATGCCCATCTCTTTCAGAATTTTCCATAGTTTATTGTGATCCACACAGTCAAAGGCTTTGGCATAGTCAATAAAGCAGAAATAGATGTTTTTTCTGGAACTCTCTTACTTTTTTGAGGATCCAGCGGATGTTGGCAATTTGATCTCTGATTCCTCTGCCTTTTCTAAAACCAGCTTGAACATCTCGAAGTTCACGGTTCACGTACTGCTGAAGCCTGGCTTGGAGAATTTTGAGCATTACTTTATTAGCGTGTGAGATGAGTGCAATTGTGCAGTAGTTTGACTTTTTAGGTGATATGTAAAATAATTTACCTTGTATTTAGCCTTTCTCAGGAAGCTATTAAAAGATGCACTCCACCAATTCAAAAAAGTAAGCAGCGCTATAGAGTCCAGCAATTCACCAAACAGGAAATCAAACTCAGGAAAGAAACAAAGGGAATTTTCAAGGTGATGAAAAGTAACTATGCAGTAGGCCTAAACTTCTGGTTGTGCAGGCTAAATCAGAACAGAAATACCCACAAACATAAAAGGAGAAGAAGTTAATATGTTGCCTGATGTGTTTGAATATATGGAAACAGTTTTACAGTTTTGGTACAAAATTGGCTCTGAAAAAATGATGTAAAAAACAAATGTAAAGCTATGTAATTATGAATCAAACTTCAAGAAAAAGTTGTACAAGAAAGTTAATGTAATTAAAGGAAAAGAACACCTAAACCATGAACAAAATTTACATTGTAAAAAACATGTAACAACAGAATATTTTTAACAATTGTATCGATATGTGACTCACATATCATGATACTCAGTCTTCCAAAGTAGACACTTCAGTGGTTTTAGTATATTCTACAGGCTTGGAGAAGGAAATGGCAACCCACTCCAATGTTCTTGCCTGGAGAATCCCAGGGGCGGGGGAGCCTGGTGGGCTGCCCTTCATGGGGTCACACAGAGTCGGACACGACTGAAGCGACTTAGCAGCAGCAGCAGCAACAGGCTTGCGCAATCATCTGTACTATCTAAATCTATATGAAACCTATACCCATTACCAGTCATTCCTATTCCTTTCTTCCCCAACCCCTGGCAGTCAATAATCCACTTAGTATCTCTATAGATTTACCTAGCTTAGACAGTTTTATAAATGGAGCTATATAATATGTGATCTTCTGTGACCGAATTCTTTGATTTAGCTTAATGCTTTCAATATCCATCCATATTTTAGCTTATATCAGGACTTTGTTTTGTTTTTTTTTCATTGCAAATAATATTACGTCGTAAGGATATAGTACATTTTGGTTATCACCCATCTGCAGATGAAAATTTGGGTTGTTTCCACCTGTTAGCTATTATAAATAATGTTGATGTGAATATTTGCTTACAAGTTTTGGGAGGCTTCCCAGGTGGCGAGGTGGTAAAGAATCAACCTGCCAATACAGGAGACACAGGAGACATAGGCTCGATCCTTGGGTTGGGAAGATCCCCTGGAGTAGGAAATGGCAACCTGCTCTAGTATTCTTGCCTGGAAGATTCCATGGACTGAGGAGGCTGGTGGGCTCTGGTCCATGGGATTGCGAAGAGGCAGACATAACTGAGCACATACACATACAAGTTTTTGAATGAACATATGTTTTTTTATTTCTTTGGGGCACATACCTACCAAATTGCTAGGTCATCTGGTAACTCTATGTTTAACATTTCAATAAATTGCCACACCATTTTACAAAATAGTTTTACCATTTTGCAATCTCATCAGCAGTGCATGAGAGTTTCAATTTCTCCACATTCTGGTCAACACTTGTCCATCCTTTTTATTTTAGCCATCCTCATGGGCGTGAAGTGCTATGTCATTGTGGTTTTGATGTACATTTCCCTAATGACTAGCAATGTTGGGCATCTTTTCATGTGATAAGTGCCAATTTAATATCTTCTTTAGAGAGACATCTACTCAAAACTTTTGTCAATTATAAAACTGGGTTAGATTTTTTTGGTGAGTTGTAGGAGTTCTTTAGGAGAAGGCAGTGGCACCCCACTCCAGTACTCTTGCCTGGAAAACCCCACGGATGGAGGAGCCTGGTGGGCTGCAGTCTATGGGGTCACTAAGAGTCAGACACGACTGAGTGACTTCACTTTCACTTTTCAGTTTCATGCATTGGAGAAGGAAATGACAACCCACTCCAGTGTTCTTGCCTGGAGAATCCCAGGGACGGGGGAGCCTGGTGGGCTGCTGTCTATGGGGTTGCACAGAGTCAGACACAACTGAAGTGACTTAGCAGCAGCAGCAGGAGTTCTTTATATGTTCCAAATACATGTGTGTCGCTAGGGAAGGGAAGATTTCCCAGCAGAGGGACAGGAAATGCAAAGGTCTTGTGGCAGGAGCAGTTTTGGTATAAGTGAGGCACTGTTGGGAGACTAGTATGGCTAAACAGAATGATGGAAGAAGAGAGGAATGGCTGTGAAGTCACAAGGGTAAGGAAGAACACAGGTAATGTAGGACCTTTTATCTCCTTGTAAGAATTTTGGCTTTTAGCCTGACTAAAATGAGAAAGGCTTCCCTGGTGGCTCAGTGATAAAGAACATTTCTGCCAAGGTAGGAGATATGGGTTGATCCCTGAGTCGAGAAGATCCCCTGGAGAAGGCAATGGCAACCCACTCCAGTATTCTTGCCTGGGAAAATCCCATAAACAAAGGAGCCTGTCGGGCTACAGTTCATGGGGTCACAAAAGACGTGAACACAACTTAGCTACAAAACAACAACAATGGAATAAGAGAACGGTAGAAGGCTGAGTATAAAAATTAGATTGCATGAGTTAGATTTGAACATTTCCTTGTTACTGCTTAGGCCTTCCCTGATCGCTCAGTTGGTAAAGAATCTGCCTGCAATGCAGGAGACTCCAGATTCCTGGATTGGGAAGATCCCCTGGAGAAGGCATAGGCTACCCATTCCAGTATTCTTGGGCTTCCCTTGTGGCTCAGCTGGTAAAAAATCTGCCCACAATGTGGAAACCTGGTTCAATCCTTGGGTTGGGAAGATCCCCTGGAGAAGGAAAAGGCCACCCACTCCAATATTCTGGCCTGGAGAATTCCATGAACTGTATAGTCCATGGGGGTCCCAAAGAGTCAGACATGACTGAGCGACTTTCACTTTTTCACTTTGCTCCTGGTTTAGTAAAAACTAAAGAGAGACAAAGGCAGAAAGCAGAGGCTTTTGTGATAACCCAAATGAGATATGCGAAGTGGCTTAGACCTGAGCTATGGCAATGAGGGTAAGCAAGAAATGGGTGAATTTGGGAAACATTTTGAAAATAGCTCTAACATAGATTACTGACAACTTCGATACTATATGTGAAATAAAAGTTAATGGCCAAAGACTATTCTAAGGAATTCTGTTTTGTGCAATTGGAAGAAAGGAGTTGCTTTAGGTTGTGAGAGAATACCAGGTTACTTTTGGACACAGTGAACTTAAGATGTTTCTTTGCTGTTCAAGCGGAGATATCCTGTGAATAAATAATGTAATTTACAAAAGAAATTTGAACTGATCATTTGTATTTATATAATTAATTATATATGTTTATTGATTATATGGATGGCATCACTGACTCAATGGACATGAGTCTTGAGTGAACTCCGGGAGTTGGTGATAGACAGGGAGGCCTGGTGTGCTTCGATTCATGGGGTCGCAAAGAGTCGGACACGACTGAGTGACTGATATGATTTGATCTGATTGATTATATGGAGCTTCCCAGTGTCTCAGTGGGTAAATAATCCACCTGCAATGCAGCAGATGCAGGAGACCCAGGTTCAGTCCCTGGGCTGGGAAAATCCTCTAGAAGACAGCATGGCAACCCACTCCAGTATTCTTGCCTGGAGAATCCCATGGTCAGAGGAGCCATGGGATTGCAAAGTGTTGCAAAGTGTTGGACACGACTGAAGCGACTTAGCACGAGTACAATTGGCTATACATTATATATTTTACATATAAGTATATTTTAGCAGCAGCAGCAGGTGGTGCTAATAGTAAGGAATCTGCCTGCCAATGCGGGAGTCATAAAAGATGTAAGAGAACGCCCTCGGCAAAGGGACTGGAGGGCTACAGTGCATAAGTTCACAAAGAGTTGGACACAATTGAAGCAACTTAGCATGGATGCACATACTTTATATTATTATTAAACATACACTTGTATATCAATGACAGTTAAAGTCTTGAAAGTGGATGTGTTCAACAGAGCAATTATTTTGGATAGAAAAGAGAATTGATATGAGTACTGAGTCTAGGGACACTGCAACATTCAGAAGTCAGGGAAAGTGGGCAGAGATAACAAACGTAAGATGAAACATCCAGAGGTAAGAAAGCAAAACAAACATAAATAGAACCATGCTGTGAGTTTGTTGTTCTGGAAACCAAATAAAGAAAGTGGTTTAAGTAGGAGACTGTGATCAATTTGGTCAAATGTTAATGAGATTTCAAGAGTTCAAGTACGAAGAGGTCTGAGAATCGACCATTGGATTTAGCAACGTGGAGTTCGTGGTTGACCTTGATAAAAGCAATTTCAGTGGAGTTCTGTTGCTAAAAATCTGTTTAGAATGGATTAAAGAATGGGAGTAGAAGTTGGAAACTTTATATAGAAACTTCTTTTTCAAGTTTTGTTTTCAGAGGAATGAGAAAAAAAGGGAATGTAGTAAAGGGAATGAGCCAGGAGGGGAAGTAGAGTCAAAAGTGAGTCTTTTTAGAAATACAAGACATAGCAGCTTGTGTATGTGCTGTTGTGAACCATCCAGAATCAACGGAAATATGTTCTGTACAGTAAAGAGAAGGGAGAATGGTTAGTCCCACATCACAGAATCGGTGAGAAAGGAAAAGAATCTAGTGCACCAGTTGAGCACTAGCTTTTTCTAGTGTGATAAATAAAGGTCAAGTAAATTTGCACACAGAAAGTTAGGTTAAGAGATGCAGAGTCTGGGAAAAGTCTCTTCTGTTTGCTTCAATATTTTTAATGGAGTAGAAATCACAGTCAACAGCTTGGGATGAGGATGAGGAAAAAGTGTTGGAAATTTGAGGCAAGAAGATGTAGAATACGTTATATTAATGAACTAGGAAAATGCAATATGATTTTTAGACCACATGAAGGACCTGCTGGTGAAAAGTGATCCTTTTTTTTTTGGCCTGTGTTTGCAGGATCTTAGTTCCCTGACTAGGGACTGAACCCAGGTCCTCGGCAGTGAAAGCATGGAGTCCTAACCACTAGACCTTCCCAAATGACTCTAAATTTAAGGTAAGATTAGTCACCTGTTTTAGGTATTTTTTCTCTGACTGCATTCAATTGTAAGTGGGTAAACGTTGAGTAGATTAAGGGTTTGATTTAACAAAAGTGGTGCTTAAGAGTGGGGCAAAGGAGTGGATGTGTTTGCTAGTGAGTGGTTATCACTGATAGAAGGTCTTTAGAATATCATACTAGCTTAAAGTCAAGACACAGTTTTAGCATTTCTAGATTGCATCAGTTCTAAGTTTTACAGTATTCGTTGGCAGGACAGAAAAATCACAAAGTTTTATGTGATCCTTTTCATTTTGTGGTTGCAGACAATGTGCTTTTGTTGTCTGCTATCTCTTTTTTTTTTGGCTGTACCGGGTCCTAGTTGCTTCTTGGGGTTTTCTCTAAGTGTGGCGAGCAGGACAGCTCTCTAGTTGTGGTGTGCGGGCTTCTCATTGTGGTGGCTTCTCTTGTTGCGGAGCACAACCTGTAGCACACACAGGCTTCAGTAGTTGAGGCACATGGACTCAATACTTGCAGTTCATGGGCTCTAAAGCACAGGCTCAGTAATTTTGGTGCATTGGCTTAGTTCCTCCATGGCATGTGGGATATTCCTGGATCAGGGATGGAACCTGTGTCTCCTGCTTCAGCAGGCAAATTCTTCATCACTGAGCCATCAGGGAAGCCCCTCTGCTAGTATTTAAATAGCATCATTTGAAAACCAGAGTCCTTCACTACCAACATATGTAGTGTTATATAGAATGTGGTTTTCTCCAGAACAGCAAAAAGTTTTAAAAAAAACAAAACACTTAAAATCAAAAAACCAGTAATGTTAAATTATCCCTGAGTGCACATTATTTAGTTCTTCATTAACTTAATTGTTTTCTAGTAAAAGTGAAATGTGCAATATGCAAATTAAATAATATTATGTGTCAGAGTTTGAAAGAAATATTCATTTAACATTGGAAAAGGTTTTTTTCTTTTCCCTAGGAAATCTTGTTCATTTATTTTGCAAGAATTTTTGTTTGTCGCTATTTGTTCAAAACATAATACAATTGTGAGACCCAGTGCCTGCTGGCAAAGTTGGAATAGCTGTCAGCAGGAAATGGCAAACTAATAATAAGTGCTGGTAAAATATTTATATTATAGTTTACTGGGAAGCTGAATGTAGTTTTGTATTTCATTAGAGCTTGAGGCAATACATAGTAAAATAGTTGTGCTCCAAAATAAGTGGATAGAATTCTAAATACTATAGTAACTTGTCTTTCAACTATCTGCTGGGAAGAAAAAGAATTAATAATAATAAAGCCTTTTACAAGTTGAAATTTAAGAAATTTTACACGAGGTCCATAGGGCAGTAATTAGCAGCATCTCACATTCAGTGTTATTAGACACTAGGCTGCTGGATCAACCACTTCTGTATGAGGCCTAGTAATTTAGCTCTGGCTCATAATTTTCAATAACAGAGCTATTCAAGAGGGAGGGGTGGTCCTAAACCACCAGAGGACTCAGAAGTATGGTGATGTTCAAGTACAACACTGTGTTTATGTACTCCCCAAAGTGTATCAAAGCTCAGATCCAGAGAAATAAAAGAAAAGTCAAACAAAACAAGCATTAGACTGCGTAAAATAAGGTATGGACAAGGCAAACAGGTGAGGCATTGTTTAGGTGGCTAAGGTAGATCAATATCTATTCTTGCAAGCCAGGAATCCTGCCTGCTTTCCTCTGGCGCTCTGCAGATCATCTTACGGCTTGCAGACAGACTGTCGCCTAAAGCCAACTGACAGACAACCTATTTCACCCCTGTAAAAATCATACCCATCTTCTTTCTTTGTGGCTCACTAAGGACAGAAAAAAAATACAACTGCCAAAATACAATAATTATCAAATTAGCTTTACCACACTTTAACATCCCTTTTCATTAACTTACTTACAAAAGACTGGTTCCTAATTTCTTTTTCATATATAATTTTAATCTACTTAATAAAAGGTAAGTATGTTATGAGCATAACAAAGTGTGCATGTGTGTTTGTGTGTGTATGTTTGTATGTGTAAGGCCACCAAATTCATTGAAATAGTAAACATATATAAAATGTTGTACAAAATAATCACTCTATTATCATTAGCTAATATCAATATTCCTATCATAGTTTTTAAAACATAACAGAGGTATGCAAAAAGTATCAATTAGAAACTGAGGAAATCAATGTTTATCAGTGTAATTCATAGGTTAAAGGGGTATTATTTCAGTAATTTTGAAAACATTTAACCAGCTCACCATAGCTCAACTTTGAGTAAATAACAGAAAGTCAGATTATGTTTTGTGACATAGTACCATTAATTTTCATTCTTCTGACAAACTACAAGTTGAGGCATAACTGTTAGTTAGCTTCCTATGTAAAGTTTTAGTTCTGAAATCAGGTTTTAGTTCTGATTTAGTTTAGAAAATCAAAACTAGAAATATTTGCTTAAAAGTAAGTATTACACTTTAGTTATATCAAAAATAACCAAAATATAAAACCTGTCTTCTGGTGCCATAGGACTCTAAAAGGTTATACAAACTTCCTTGCAAATTGAGCATTATATAAAATTTTTACTTTACATATATGTTTTTTTATATTTTTCCACTTCATAAGTTTAACCAAAAAGTTCAGTTCAATTCAGTTGCTCAGTCGTGTCCGACTCTTTGCGACCCCATGAATCGCAGCACACCAGGCCTCCCTGTCCATCACCAACTCCCGGAGTTCACTCAAGCTCACATCCGTAGAGTCAGTGATGCCATCCACCCATCTCATCCTCTGTCGTCCCCTTCTCCTGGAATACCTTTACTGAAGTAAAAATAATGTAATTGCTATAATAACAAAATCTATGTGTAGATGAGAAATTAAAACAAAGGCTCCTTAACAAAATATAAACTATAAAAAAGGTACACAGTCCTCTTGATTCTGCTTTGGCAAACAGGAGATATTTCGTATATTTGACTCCCGAGTATAGCATTTACTGAGACTTGTTCCTTTCATATGTGTACAATAACAGATTTCATTTTAAACAGATTTTTATATCAAAACTCATCCTGCTTTCTTTTTGCCCCCTGGGTTGACTAATGAAAGAAGTGACAATTTTAATAAAATCTTTAAAATACCAAAAATTAAGACAAATCTCTATTGTAGTGGTTATAGAGATTTTGTCTTAATCTTGAAAGTGGAAAAGGTCATATTTTGTAGGCTGTTGCATATCATATCTCTGAATAATAAGAATATGTCTTTTCCTCGCTTGCTACAGTTTTCTGCTTACCTCTTTATGGTGGAAGAAATGTAATTTACTTGTCAGATTGAAAAGTTTGATATAAATTCTTATCCTACCTTTAGAACTAGCATTTCTGAAACTCTACATTGTAAACAAATGGCATGTTTAATTAAACAACTACTAACAAGAGTATGTAGTAAAGAGAATATGTGAACAAGAGAGTATGATTAGATTAATTTAATAGCAAGCTCTGTGACTAGAATTTAAAGAAACCATTTTTAAATCAGCAAGGATATATGATTATACTAATTTAAAATCAAGATGTAGTTGGAATGTAAACAAAGTATTTTAAGTCCCTCTCCAGAATATCAAAAGAATTTTCTTTAAAAGTTAAAACTAACATGATTTAGAAGATATTAGTTTACATTAAAATTTCTTCTGTAACCTACTAATCTACATAAAAAGCTAAATTTAAAGTCAATTGATAGTTTACTGTGATGCTAAAAACTCATCTTAAATAAAAACAGTTGTGATTTTTCCAAGGGATTCATTTTACTTTTCTATAGGATTGCTTTTTCACAGCAACAGGTTAGCAATTCTGAAATATACTAGCTCTCTGTTCTAATAAAGAGTGAAAACATAGTGAGGTAAATTCAGCTGAATAGTTAGGCATACTATCATGTACATGATAACATATATGCATATGCATGTGTGTTTCTGTGTGTATGTAAATACATATTTAATATATAATATCTATACTTTTCTGAAACCCAAGAATTACTTTTACCTTCAAATTTCAAAATATTAAATAGATTTGCTGTAATCATTCACAGGCACTTGATGCTGAAGGTCAGTCCATTTTTACTCATTCGTAAAAACAAAGAAAAATAAAAAACCATTGGGTTCTGACCTATTTAAAGCCATAAATTGTTTTTTAAAACATGCATTGTCAGGATCATAATTATCTTATTTGTGTTTGTTTAGATAGATAAACAGATGAAACATTTCGATGCAGATGTGACAGTCTCAGTGCTGTCATTTACCTTTCAAGGATCATAGAATTTTTGCTTTTAACACATTCCCTCGAGTACCTACATGTTTTCATTTTAAACCAGTCATTGAGAAAACATGTCAGATGCTAAATTCAAAATCCACCATGCAGGAAACACAGGGAAATGTAACAACTGTTTTGGGAGAAAATGTCTTGAAGTCAACTTACATAAAATCTTTAATGGTTTGCCAATGAATTATAATTAGCATTTATGTTACAACTGAAAATGCTAAACAATTTCTGCTTAACTACTATAGGGCTGAAGTTATTTCTGTCAAATAAATAAAATCTTAAAATATCTACATTCTATAATATAAAAGTTTAGTGATACAAAAGCAGAATTTGTAATATCAATTTGTGAAACAAAAGGAACAAAATAGTTTGAAGTCTAGAGCACTTAAACCTTTTTAATACTTAATACATTATATGAAATCTCATACAGAATATGTGGAACTCAAAGTAATAATTTCTGATATTAATATTCAATAACTTGTATGTCCAAGTAGACTGAAAACTTAGAAATTCTCTGAGAGGCTCACATTCAGTAGAGTAAGAGAAATTAAAGCTTTAGGATGCTTGTGTAAAGGTTAAAATAACTCAAGTTCTTTTCTCAGTAAATGCTTCCCTATCTTCATCAATTATGATTCTCAATTATAAAGAAAATGAATTGTATAATACAAACAATATAATCAATGAAATGTTATATGCAAAGATAGATAATGCAAGACAACTGAGCTTAGAATGCATAACACTTAAAATATTTAATCATGGCTTTATGTGACTACACACAATTTATTTCTACTTAATAAAATAATAAAAATGCTTTTTTCCTACTTTTTAATGTATATTTGCAAACATTTCCTCTCACAGAATTGTTCAATTAAATACTATGCATTTCCAATTAAGAACTAATGTATTTATGAATATTCATTTTTCAACATTTATTTATTTAATAAAGCCTAAAGCTGGTTAGGCTAACATGGAAACAAAAATTATGATGCTATTTTGAACTCTATGACCTCTTTCAATTTGCAAACAGGTAATTATATGAAAAATTGTAGAATGCACTAAAAAAGCAGTTGGAAAACAACAAATATTTCATGAAAGAATTATTAACTAGTGTTATAACCACTTAGAACAGAAATATGTGCATGAATATATAATCACCTAAAGAATTTCAGTCTTTAACTTCATTTAATTACTAAAACAATTAAGAACGTGCCTTGATGAGTATCACAAACATATCCTTTGGTTAAATATGAATAAAAGGAATAGTTTGATTTCTAATAAAAATAACAAAATATAAGACCAACTTAATATATGCATATCAATTATGAGAAAATGATTAAATTATTTATACCTTCCAAAACAGTATCAATATAATTAAAAGTACTCTTATTGGAAATAAACCCGTTAATATACACAGCCAATCTCTAGCAGATTATTGGTATTGCTACAATGTGAGTGTTAAATGCTAGTTGCTAACATTTGCGCCTTGTTGGATAAAGTGTAAAATAAGCAGGAAGTTTTAATCTATGTCTTTAACCATGATGAAAACCATCATGAAACATTATAAGGCTGTCCTTTGGAGAGTGTCTTTTTGGAATCCATGTGCTAAATGGGTTTTCATATAAGGAATCCTCTCAGCAGTAAATGGAACTATAGAAAAAGTCATATTTGGAAGAATCAGAGCGAAGTTTGCACTGTGCACAGTTGACTGCCACAGCTTTTCTTCATTGGAAAAATTCTTAAATCTAAGGTTGTCAATTTGCCACTTTTTGAGTACTATAGTTACTTAGAAATAGCAGTTAACAAAAAAACTTAAAAGCATTGACTTTTATACTTCATTCTAACAAAACAATTCACTATTTACTTATTTTACAGTTAATCTCCATGCTAAATCTGAAAGTATGCTCTCAATAACAACTGTAATAAAAGAACATCAGGATAATGACACAAGATGATAAAAGCAAGGGAAATGTTCATTTGAGGATATAATCTCTTTTACATATACAAGCTTTTTTCCCCCACATATATACAAGCTTTAAGTAAAAATAAAGTAGGATAAATGCTCCAAAAAAAGTTATCCAGAGAATATCTATACAACAAAATTTATCAAAAAGTAGTAGAAAGTCTTCCTAGACGTCGATCCCTGTTGATAAAGGATTCCTAACAGGGGATACAAAGCTCTATAAGATTATGTGCAAGTAAATTTTGTAAGCAAGAGTTTCTACCATTTTCAACTAATTGATGAAAAAATAGGGCAGAACCATAAAACAGTTTTGTTGGTAAGGAAGAGATACTGCAATGTATTCAGCAAACCCATTTATTATTCCTTCTAAACATAACTATATTCTCAAACCTTCACTGCAATTAGATTGGGCCTCACATGACTGATTTCAGGCCAATAGAATACGCATTACCTTTTGGAATTGTCAACAAGATTTCTTCCCTTCCTACCCAATGCAGAGTACCCAGAGGAGGACTCCAGGGTTCTAGTAGATGGCAGAGCAATTCTTGGGCCCCTGAATGACTGAATGGAGCTGGATGGAACAAAGACCCACTCTCCATCTCTACCTAACCCACACAGGAATATGACATAAAAGAGTAATAGATCTTGCTGGCATTAAGCCGCTGAGACTTGAGAAAGGCTAGATTACTCATTCATTTTTATCTATTTCTCAAATATTATGAATAATAAAGAAGGATATCAAAATAAAATTTGGTACTTCAGAGGAAAGCAAAAGCAGTAATTGTACTGGATCTAAGTGTTAAGAGTAGGGATAGTTCTATATGATTTCAAGTATTCTGCAGTTGGTCCCTGTCAGTCTTGCCTCCCCAGTCATATGCTGAACTTATATCATCTTATTATGATAATAATAATTTATCTTAGTGACAAAAGCTTAAAGCATTAGCTACCATTCATTTCATTTCAAACCATACTTCAGAACAAGTGCTAAGCACTTTATATGAATTATCTCATTTAAGTTCAAAGTCACTATATGAGGAAGTTTTGACAACACATTTACAATGTAAAATTTCCTCATTTTACAGAGGAAACTGATGTCTATAAAAGTTAAGATAATTTTATAGCTAGTGAGAAAGAACTCAGAAAGTTTTGACTCATATTAACGAAGATCATGGCATCTGGTCCCATCACTTCATGGGAAATAGATGGGGAAACAGTGGAAACAGTGTCAGACTTTATTTTTGGGGGCTCCAAAATCATTGCAGATGGTGACTACAGCCATGAAATTAAAAGATGCTTACTTCTTGGAAGAAAAGTTATGACCAACCTAGATAGCATATTCAAAAGCAGAGACATTACTTTGCCAACAAAGGTTTGTCTAGTCAAGGCTATGGTTTTTCGTGTGGTCATGTATGGATGTGAGAGTTGGACTGTGAAGAAGGCTGAGCACCGAAGAATTGATGCTTTTGAACTGTGGTGTTGGAGAAGACTCTTGAGAGTCCCTTGGACTGCAAGGAGATCCAACCAGTCCATTCTGAAGGAGATCAGCCCTGGGATTTCTTTGGAAGGAATGATGCTAAAGCTGAAACTCCAGTACTTTGGCCACTTCATGTGAAGAGTTGACTCATTGGAAAAGACTCTGATGCTGGGAGGGATTGGGGGCAGGAGGAGAAGGGGACGACAGAGGATGAGAAGGCTGGATGGCATCACCAACTCGATGGACATGAGTTTGAATGAACTCCGGGAGTTGGTGATGGACAGGGAGGCCTGGCATGCTGGGATTCATGGGGTCGCAAAGAGTTGGACACGACTGAGCAACTGAACTGAACTGAACTGAATATGTATAATATTACATTGGTGGTAATATTTGGTCCCAACCAAATATTGTTTGAGCAATTGTAATTCAGTTCAACTACTAGCCTTTTTACACGTAGAATCGTGCAGTTGTATGTTCATTTTGTAGGTCACAGGAAAGACTGACAGAAAGGGTTGACCTTTACAAACATAATTCTGTATCTGTCCCTCCTAGTAGAAACCTTATACTCTAATTTTATCAACATGCCAAAAATGTATTCATCTATCAAAGGTAGATATACAATAATCATCAAAATAGTAATGTTTTGAATCAGAAATAAGATTATCCATAATTCATTTATGATGAATAACTTAAATGAAAAGAACTTCATTGAAAGCCTGGGATATAATTACTCACCTAAAAGTAACTACTATTTTAAGTGAAATATTTGAAGTTCATATGATTAGTATATATTCTAAGAACAAAAATTCTTCAGAAGCCAAATAATAATCCAAATATTATTTGGAAAATATAGATTCAGAATGAAGATATTTTTGTGGGTAGAATGTTTAACAGCATCAAGTTTAAAGAGCCTGATATACATTTACAACAGGAATGGGCTTTCATTGGGACTTAAGTCCAATGGAATTGAATCCACTCCCTCATCTCTGAACCATATGTGGACACACTTTCCCTTCATTGCTTCTGACTTCTATCTGCTTTCATGGCTAAAATTTTTTCTGTAGACATGCCAATACCTTCAATTTATGTCAAACCCTGCTGCACAGGAATTTGTTATTTTAAGACAGCTTTGCACATCCTCCAGATGATTTGTGCTGATCTTGAAATTTAACAATCAAAAGCTGATCTTATCTAGTGTCAATTTCAAATTTCTTGCTAATACCTCTGTCATTCTAATCTATAAGGACAAAACACAATGGCAAGAACCCAAAGAATTAATTCCAGGATAAGATAATACTCACTGAAAAATCATGCCTATTTGTGAGAAATGAGTTAGCAGCTGTTCTCTTTTTCTTTCAGTTAGGGTAGAAGCAGTATATCCACAGAATTTAGTTAATCATCTTAACCATCTTGATTGCTGGGGTAAATCTCTCCAAATTCTTCCTACAAGAGATACTATGTTTCTCTTCCTAATGGTACCAAAGCCCACACTAAGAATATTTGAAATCACAGCTGGCATACATCAGGGATAGATGATCCTAGGCCACTTCCACCCTTATCAATGAAAAACTAAGCTCCTTCAAGCTTTAGGCTGCCAAAGTACCATCTATTTCAAGAGCAAAGTCCAGTGCCATATGTTGTAATGTTCTCTTATCCACCTAGAAAAGTGCCAAGAGGAGCACTTTTCCACACACGTGTGTGGGAGATAGTAAATATAATAATAGGGCTAATTAACCCACCAGGGGGCTTCAAGACTGGAATGATTCAGTCAGACAGAAACAAACGATTTTTATTCCTTTATTATTATTTCTTCTTTATCTGTGGAATTAGAGGGTGGCAGGAAGACCAAGAATTCAGACCTGGGACAAATCTGGATGAACGTAGGATGCTATGCAGTAGTTGGGGTATATTGTAAGAAGTGTTCCGAAAACAAAAAAGAATGTTGAAGCAACTTTCTCTGGAGATGCATCATGTGCAGAGAGTCACCATGAGTATGTTTGCTTGCATCCAGCTTCTTCTCTTTGAATTGGAGGACACATACTTGGAAACTTCTGGTTGATGACAGCACACCAATTAAGAGTTATTCTTTGATTCAAAGTGAACAACTGTTGCCATCAAGCTTCATCGAACTGACCTATGTGAGAAATCTCTGAAAATAACAACATGAAAAGGACAAGAAAATAGATAATCAGTACAAAAAAGGTAAAACTTCTTAATAAGAGAAATAGACAAAGATAAAAATTAATTTACAAAAACAAACACAGTTGTTGTTTAGTCACTATGTCGTGTCTAACTCTTTTGCAACCCCATGGACTGCAGCCCGCCAGGCTCCTCTGTCCATGGGATTCTGTAGGCAAGAATACTGGAGTGGCTTGTCATTTCCTTCTCCAGGGGATCTTCCCGACCCAGGGATCGAACCTGCGTCTCCTGCATTGGAAGGTAGACTCTTCACCACTGAGCCCCCAGAGAAGCCCCCAAACAATTTTAAACTATATATTAATACTATATTTGCAATTTTTAATTATGATGTTATAGTATATTACATACTAAATTGTATTTTTATTAGTAGAACTAATTCATAATGAAGGGAGGGAAATTCTATTAAAGCAAGCATCGTCTATGGTGTCACTGTAAAAATTTGATAAGATCTGAATATTCGAGCTATTTCAGTAAAGCAAAAAAGAACACAGGAAAACATGTTGTGTTTAACTGAACATGTGCAAAGTTACCCTCCTCAAAACTGATGAGTAAGGAAATTAAAATAATTTAAAAGAAAAAAATGTCAAAAGAGTAATTTTAAAAACATTATGCTACAGATTCTAAAAATCTAATTATCTTAGTTCAATTTTTAACCACTGCAAAAGATAAGACACAGCAAAAGAAACTAACTAGCTATCACTTGGTTCTGCTTAATAACAGTTTCCTAAATGGAGAAGGCAATAGCACCCCACTCCAGTAGTCTTGCCTGGAGAATCCCATGGACCGAGGAGCCTTGTAGGCTGAAGTCCATGGGATCGCTAAGAGTCGGACAGGACTGAGCGACTTCACTTTCACTTTTTGCTTTCATGCATTGGAGAAGGAAATGGAAACCCACTCCAGTGTTCTTGCCTGGAGAATCCCAGGGTCAGGGGAGCCTGGTGAGCTGCCGTCTATGGGGTCACACAGAGTCGGACACAACTGAAGTGACTTAGCAGCAGCAGCAGCATAGGTAATAATAAGCTGAACCATATAAATGGAGAGAAATCAGAACCACAGAATTCTTTAAGGAAAATAATATATTCCAAAGGAAAAAAAACTAAAGAAATATCTAATTAAACAACTGAAATAAAAGATAACTACTGTACTATATGAGCTTCCCAGGTGGTTCAGTGGTAAAGAATCTGCCTGCCAATGCAGTAGATGAAGGTTCAATCCCTGGGTCAGGAAGATCCCCTGGAGAGGGGAATGGCAACAAACTCCAGTATTCTTGCCTGGGAAATCCCAGGGACAGAGCAGCCTGGAGGGCTACATGACTTAATGACTTAACAACAACAACAACTGTACTATCTGGTAAAATTAATGAATGGGGAAAAAATCAGAGCAGAATTAAAGTTTTATTACATCTTCACTACCACCGAATCAGAACTTGAGGTACTAGTCCAAAAATTGGTTTTTTTGGACAAATGACTTTTGTCTTGTGGTTTTTTAAAAGCACTATAGCTAGATAGTACCTGCATAAATAAATAACAAACCATTAAACTTGTCCTAAGACTTAGAGATTACTTTCAAGAAACAATCAGCAGATGAATGGATAAGAAAGCTGTGGTACATATACACAATGGAGTATTACTCAGCCACTAAAAAGAATACATTTGAATCAGTTCTAATGAGGTGGATGAACGTGGAGCCTATTATACAGAGTGAAGTAAGCCAGAAAGAAAAACACCAATACAGTATACTAACGCATATATATGGAATTTAGAAAGATGGTAACAATAACCCTGTATACAAGACAGCAAAAGAGACACTGATGTATAGAACAGTCTTTTGGACTCTGTGGGAGAGGGAGAGGGTGGGATGATTTGGGAGAATGGCATTGAAACATATATAATATCATATGTGAAACGAGTCACCAGTCCAGGTTCCATGCACGATACTGGATGCTTGGGGCTGGTGCACTGGGATGACCCAGAGGGACGGTACGGGGAGGGAGGAGGGAGGAGGGTTCAGGATGGGGAACACATGTATACCTGTGGCGGATTCATGTTGATATATAGCAAAACCAATACAATATTGTAAAGTTAAAAAATAAAATTAAAAAAAAAAGAAAAAAAGGAACAATCTCAGTTATAGTAGTGGAGGAATCTTCCATCCAAGTAACATGTTAGTCCTAAGTAGTTATATTCTGAGAGGCAGGATTTCACTTTCAAGTCCTAAAAAGTCATCATCATGAGGCTCTACTTTGGTCATGTAATAGAACATTTGATCCATTTTCTTTTCGGAAAATGGAAAATCAAAAGGAATAAAGTACTGGCCACACTTACAATGTTTTCTTTAAAGTCATGGGAAACATGGTGCTTACTGTTCATTATTTGAGTGGGACATTTGGTTTGTCTTGTCTACAACAATTTAATGGGGTAATACACAAAGATGAAGGCTTTATGCTTTAACATTTTTCAGTCAGAAAAAGAAAGCTCAGATACTGTGAACTACCTGTCCTGTTTCATAGGGAGCACCTGTATTACTGCCACACATCTGTGGAAGCACAGTATCAGCCAACTGTTAATCAAGGATCACTTCCCTTCAAAGTGACTGATGATCCACTGTTAAAACAGCTTATAAAAATAACTTCTCCTTCGAAAAGGTGCTTCAGGGTTTTCAGACACATCTCACTGTTCCTGCTAGTTTAATGCATGTTTGAAAGTTAATTTCTCATTAATATTTAAAGAAGAAATGACTTCAGAACAAATTTTTAATGATCCACTACATTTTAGAAATAAAATATTATTGGCATTATTTTCATCTCGATTACAAGGAATAACAGTGTCCAAGATTAAGATTAGCTTTTAAAACTGTTAATGAGCCCTGGCAATGTGAAAAAGATATGGATTAGGTAGATGTAATGAGATATGATTAAAGGGTGCAGGCACTGAAGGGTGTTGGAGAAATTCTTTTCAGAAAGAGTATAATTAGTGCCTGATAAAAGTACTTAGTAGATAAGATATTTGAAGAAGAAAGGTTAAGATAAACACATACTTTATGAAAAATCTGCTGAATTTTTCCTCTTTGGTTCTCTTACATTCTCAATATTATGTTGAAATTTCATACGTAAATAATGTTTGTCGAATATTTGATGCAATTCTACCAGACAATTAGAATGTTTTAATTGCTAGACACGGAGAGCAGAAAATGTGTTGAAACATTTTATTCCGTTTTCAGTGTACATTTCTTTGTTGATTTATGTAATGTAGCTAATAATATGCAACCTACCCTAGTTTTAAACAAACAAATGAACTTCTAAAAAGCAAGCTTTCCATTAAGTTGCTAAGCAACTCCAAAGGCACATTTTATTAATTTAATAAATAACATGGAGATGAAAAATCCTCAAGGAATATTTCTAACTCCATTTTATAAAAAGTAGAAAATCTAAGCAGGTACCCTTCTGATTTTCCTATTTCTAAGACCTCAGGGCTAAGAAGAGACACTGCCATTTTCAGAGGTACATTTGACTCACTAAACAAAACATTTCTTCCATCAAAGTTGATACTATAATAGAAGTTAGGTTCTGGGACTGCTTGGGTAGTTTTCCAGAGTTAAGAGTTCATGCTTCATTCCCACTGAAGGTTTCTCAACCTCAGTACAATTGCTTTTGGAGAGTAGGTAATTCATTGTTATCAGGGGTCTCTCCTCTGAATTGTAAGATATTTAGTAATATCTATCCCTGGCTTCTACTTACTAAATGCCAATAGTGTCCCACAGTTGTTACAACTAAAAATGTCTCCAGACATTGCCAAAAGTGCCCACATGGGTTGATGGAGGTGTGTCAAAATCACACCCAGTTGACAACCACTGAAACTGGATCATGGGTAAATATGCGAAATGAGAAAGGTTTCTTGAGCTGTAACTGGTGATGAAGATATCCTGAGATTAGTAACCATCAGTCAACATCTAACATCCCCTATCACACCAACAATGAAGAAAAAAGTAGTAACACATATTCCAGTGGTCTGTGGCTCTTATCCTATTCAAGACTCCTTACTGATTTTATTATTTCGATGTAATTTCCACTGTATAAAAACTGAGAAGAAAGGGCCTAATGATGACTCTGTCTACAGTCACTCTATATAAATACACCATTCTAGAACTGCAACCAGAATCTTTTTTCATACTCTTTCTCCCTCAATTTTCACTATGCTCAGTTGCTGGCTAGAATCATTTTAAACATAAATCTCAATTTTAATCATGCCATCCTCTGCTTACAGGGCCACCACAGGTCACCATCACCTCTACTATCAAATACAAACTCCTCTGCATGATCTGCAAGGTTTCCTACAAATTACCACCAAAATTCCATCTCATCAAATATCTTTCTCATTCTCCATTTACGCCACCCTTACCCCCTTGAACACAAACAGCTTGCATTTTCAATCTTCCTATGTGGTACATAAAGGACAGATTCATTTTCTCCATGAAAGTTTTCCTAATTAATCCTTCCTGTATTTCTTACCAGTATCATATTTCGGTTAAAAGAATGACACGACTGCAAATTAATTTGTGAGGCAATTGTTTACTGAATGTTTTCAATATGCCAGACACTGAACATTGCTTAGTAGCTGTTTCTATTAATTTATATTCACATTATTTATGCCCAACTAGACTGTAAGTTCCCAGAGGATAAGAACAGGTCTTATTTGTATCCCTCTGATGCCTCTGAATAATGATGCTAATAAATACACTTTAAATTTGATTAGCAATTATAACCTTTCAAATTACTTTCATGGTTATTAGCTTTTTGGTTATATATTTTCACTATTTTACAGTCAATGAAAGTGGGACAGTAAATGCCCTAAGGACTAATCTATAGGTTACACAACTGGTGCTCGGGAAAATATGCATTTAACATGTGTTGACTGTCTGAATCACAACTATGAAAATTTCTCTCCTGGTTACATAAAGTTCTTACAGCATTTAAAAACAAATGCTATCATAAAGAATGAGAACAGCTGAATGATGCAGAAGACACAGTAGAATGATGCAGAAGTGATCAAGTTTGACAAGGATTAAACGGTAACATAGCAGGAAAGCAAAAGAGAAATCTTAGTTTTTGTCTCAAATTGTCTACAAGAGATTAACTTCATAAGGCCTTGACCTCTTACCACAGAAGGTAAAACTTTAAAAAGAACGCAAAATGTAAAGGAAAAGTCACAAAAGGGCTGATAAACCCCCAAATTCTAAAAAATCACAGCATTTTACCTCATGCATATGAAAAAGTTCAAGAAGACACTTTGAATAACTCTAATAAGAGATTTCCCCCCACTGTTTTGAGGAGTCCCTAAAAAACATCAAAATGCCCATACAAAAAAAATTATCAACCTTTCAACTGAATTCAATAAAATAATGGAAATAAACGTCAGCTGATTCCTGAGAATACCTACCACCCCTAAGTACCATGTGCCTAGGGAAGCAGCATCATTCATTTGGGCTTTCAAGGTTTATTGCATGCCTACTAAGTGCAGGGACTGGCTGAGGCCCTTCAGGAAAACAGGCCTAAATCTCAGTTGCTGGTGTGAACTGGTGCGGGGAATTCGGAAAGGGGAAAGGTGACCTGAAAAGACAAAAAAATAGAAAGATTTTTCTTCAATGAGCTTTTTCTTTAAACCTCTGGCCCTCCTCTACTCCGCCCGCCCACCCTCCCAAGTTTAAGGAGGCGTAGAAATTAAAGTCAAAAAGAAATGAATGGAACAGGTAAAGTTCCCACCGGCCACAGAAAAGTTATATAAAACAGCTCTCAAAAATATTCTTCAGCAGGGTGACTGGGCGGGACCGCAGAAGCCCACGGGCCGGAAGTGCTGGGGAGGGGAGAGTCAGGGTACCCCTCCTCGCCCGCCGGGGGGACCGGAAGTGCAGGACCTGGGATGCGCGGGAGAAATGGGCCTGGGCAGGGCTTGACTCAAGCACCAAGACATCGAGGCCTCTTGAGAGTTCTCTGAGCACCAGGCCCCATCGCACCATAGCAGGCTTTCTGCAAAATAGGCATTTTGGAGCTTTTCCGAAGAGGTTCCTAGAGGTGGCGGTAACCTTGACGGGAGGTCTGCAGAGAGGATCCGCGCTCATCTCCCATCTTCTCCTGGGCAAATCTGCGATCCCTCCTCCTCCTCCCCCACACCGGTACGCGGAGGAGAACGGACGCCCGGGACCCCAGTCTCGCGGGCGGGGTTGGGGTGAAATCCTGCTCTGCGTCGGCCGCTCGGTGCTCTCTTCCTGAGGGAGAAAGACGAGTGGGCGACGGGGCGGGGTCACGGCGGGCCGGGTGCTGGAAAGCTGGCCCTCTGGGGGTCTGAGGCTCCGACGCGGCCGCTGAAAATGTATCTGAGGCAGGGGCTCGTAGCGTGGGCTTTGTTCTGGCCGCCTTTTCCAAGGCCGCGGCCGAGACGGCTGAGCCGCTGGAGGACCGGGCGGAGAGTACCGACTCCGGCCTCGGCGGACGCCCCGGGCTCGCGCAGTGCTTTGCGACCGGCGGAGGAGGCAGAGGGGGCACCGAGGAGCCTTTTTGAAACTAAATTGTTAAGAATGAAAGTTGGCTCCAGGGTTTTTATCCGGGCATCTAGAAACAGTAGAAACTCGGAGTCTTGTCTCTGTCTTCTCCGATCCCGAATTAATTGAAGCTCTCGGCCTGGCCTGCATATGCGGAGCGAGAGGACAGGGAGCGCCTCTCTCTTCCACCCTCTCAAACTCTCTCTTCCCTCGTCGGAGCGCCCTCTCCCCCCGGAACGAGTCGCCCCCGCCCCTACCTTCATCCCACACACTTCATTGGACCGTCTCGGCAGTCCCTGACATATTTCACAGAACACAAAAGGACCTGTGCACTCCACTTCACTCGTTCTCAGTACTGGGCGACGTACATCAAAATAGGAGAGCTGGAGAGTTTCTTACTGGTCTTAATATGATTAAAATGCACCGGCCCTGTGTGTTCCCAAAGGCACAAAAGGAAAAGTGTTTGGACTCAGTAGTGATGGTCAGTGGATCCCGCAACGTCGCTCATCACTTTTAAGACACCCCCACCCCCACCCTAGGCGTAAACTGAGAATTCAGTTGTGAGAGCAAATAGCTTTCGAGATGATTTTTCATCACATTAAATGTATGACACTTCCGCACTCTACTCTCTCTGAATGTCCAAAGATGGGATGGAAACTCTAGGTTAATTTACAAATGTTAGTGACCAATAGGAGCCCTAACTCCCCTTCCTGCACTGCCTGCTCCCTCTCATCTTGGGAATGGAGAGAAACCCTGGGGTCTGTAGGACCCTAACCACTTCTGATTGTTGAAAGCAGGGGGAGGAGGGATGGAGGAGAGAGATGGAAAGGGAAAAAAACACACACACATTTTTGTTCATTTACACATTTCCTGTGCAGAACAAAAAAGTCCCACCATCAGCAAAAGAAGTCTCTTCCTCCAAAATAGCAGCCAAAGAGGGAAAATTAGAATATGCATAAATTTCTTCATTTTCATTCTCTCAGAGCACGATTTCCGGCAGATTTGTATTTAAACTGCTCGATTAATCCCAATTTCTGAACAGCATTTTACTTAGCATCTTCCCAAAAAACTCACCTAGAGTATTGCTCTCCTCCCACTACCCTGTTTTGAAGCCACCTCCTTCCCTGTCCTCCAACTGCCAATGAGGATTTCATTGATAAGACTGTCACTTTATTTTTCACGTCCATTGTCTTCTTTTCAAAACTGGACTGATGCATTGGATTGCACTTTAATACAAGCCCGCTACTGTCGGTGAAACCATAACTGCAAAATGAGAGCCTAGTGGAAAGGATTTGTTTTTGAAATGTGTACCCAAAAGAAAATAAACAGGATGGGACCAATAGACCTTTGCAGCTACTCTCTTGGCATGGAATCCTTTCCTTTTGTACACAGGTCACACCCACCCACCATTAGTAATAGTTAGGATGCTTGGACATTTCTACCCTCAAAACTTCACCCCATCCTCCATTTTTATGGAGTGTGATAGTCACACAACCTTCTTCAAAGGAGTATTACTCATAAATATTCAGAGTGTCATTAAACACCCCCCACAGCCCATTTTAAAAATATTTATTGTGTCACTTGTGCAACAGATCTACCTGTATCTGCCTTGAAAAATTCTTTGTTGGAAAAAATGTTAGCATCATTTGAAACCACTCCTTTTCTGTGATATAATAGTTTTACTCGGGCTTACCTCTCTTGTCTTTGAAACTGTATATATTTCTTTTATTTAATAGTAGAATATGAATGTTTAAAGAATGAAATGACTACATCTTCATTTACTGAAAACATAAAGAGATCTTAACTCCACTCACTGCTAAGTTCCTCACTCCTGCATACCCTGAACAGAAAGAAGCCTATATTTGCTTCACAGTACAGTCCAAGCAGAATGTCATGGTTCTGGCTTTCCTTCAGTGTTTACAAATCACAAACACCAATTATTGGTGGTTAAAAGTTAGAAATACTAATATGTTTAGTTCTTAGTTTCTAAAGTGTACATGTTTAAACTATATTCAGCATAGTACGTATGGAATATGTGCATACGTATTTATATTTGTTGGCTAATGATGTTTTTAAGATACTGGGTTATAGAAGCCTACTAATTTTGTTAAATGGGTGCATAAACAGTGCAGGTGAATGTCTGCATAACTTTTACTACTTTTTGAAATGTCTGCTTTTATTGTTTCTTTACTGTCAAATATTCCCATTATAAATGTATTAATTTAGTTTATTTTAGTTAGGCATGTCTCCAATGACTCAGGTTCTCAGATATGTACAATTAAAACCAAATTGTTTGAAAATAAATTCTTAAAAGCCATATTTTGGGAATGTACATAACAGGACTGAGGGCTACTTTTACTGACGTTGTTGGTTTCTTTTAATTTTCTGACTGAAACAAATGATAGCTGTCTTTTAATCAAGGAAGAATTCAAATGAATAAAAACAATCACAATAACTGAGAATATTTTCCATAAAATGTTTTAATTAGAGTTGGATTTTATATGGAAAGCTCCAGTTTGATTTCAAATTGCAGAGTTGTACTTCCAGAAGAGTGAAGTGAACTTAGTAGTTATTAGTTATTATTAGTGCACAGAGAAGGTCTGGGGGGGGTGCCACTGAAAAGCAGAGCAATATACAGTTGCAACCAAAGTTGTCTTTCTCCTGTAGCAAACTGAGCATCACCTCAGTAAATTTATCCCTAGAAATGAAAGCTCCTCATTCTCTGCTCTTTCGTGAGAAACAGTCTCATGAACTGTAATATTTTCATACTTTTTTAAGTGAAAAGACTAGATGGAAATGAAAAAAGATCCTTCACCCTCCCTGCTGTGAAAGGTGAGGAGATAGATGCACTCTACGTAAGACCAGCAGGGGAGTTGGTTCCTTTTTTCCCCTCCCTTCCTTCAACTGCCATTTGGTTTAGTTATGGATTGCGTGTATATGATAATATCTAAAGAAAAGACTTTTCTTGAAGACAAAACTGGCTATTGATAATATGCCTTTCTTTTTGTAATTGTGTTTTAACAAGGCATGAAGATCTTTTCTCCTGCTTTCAAGGCTACACTAATTTGCAGAAAAACAGAACAATGCAAACACATCTTACGATCACCCTTCTTTCCTTTTAAACTGTCCTTCTGTTGCTACAGCTCTTTTCCATTTTGTCCTACCCAAATTCCTTCCGCTGCCAAGGAATTTCTCTTATTTTTTGCTCTCCTCTCCCACAACGGCCCGTCCTCTTCTAACCAGCTTTCGTTCCCCTCCAAAATGAAAGCAGTTACCCAAACAACGTGCTTTGACCCCAACATCTGCCTGACAAACACTGAGTCTTAATTCTCTCGCTATCCCCTTTTTATTTTCTTTCATTTCCTTTTTCTTGGGGGTGGGGTGCATAGGGGGCTCAGGACATGGGGAGAACTTTGGGCTGAGAGGAGAGTTAGATGCCTGCAGATACAAACTCAGTGGCAGATTCCTTCCAGCCTCATCTCAGGAACTGGTGGCTGTTCTTGTACCTGGAACAATAAACCTTGACAGGTTTACAACTGATAAAAGCACCTCTCCCTCCTCCTAAACAGATGGGTCAACTTTACCAGCTAGATTATCACCAGGTACTAACATCTTCCACCTGGTCTCCTTCCTTCCGCTACTTCTACTCCCTCCACTTTACTGTCCTCTTTGCATCCCTCCATTTCTAAAGAAATCAGAGCTCATCCTGGAGGCCCTAATTTTTTATTTTTATGTCTCACCCAATGACCTGAGTTCCCTAGGGCCAGAATTCTCTTTTGATTCATGGAACCTTAGTTCCTATGCCCTTCTCAAACTTCTTAGCTTTGTGAATGTGAGTCCCAAATATGACAACTTGACCATTCACCAGAAGAGCTCCATCCAGAAGGTACCAGGTCCTTCTACTCAAGAATCCCTTCACCTGTCTCTGCTTCCAGGCCGGTCCTGGGTTGATTTATTTGGGAATAGTGTCCAAGGGGGACATGCCCATAGCAGTGAAGAGGGGACACAAAAGTACTCAGTGACACTAAAAAGATCCACCATGTTAGACCAGGGGAGTCTATTAGAACACAAGTTGGGCAGGAACGGATCATCCATCTAACCAGTGATAAAAGAAATCAGAGGAATGTCCAACTGCAGCCATGAAACACAAATTTCAGACTGAAATAGATTCCGTCTTCATCCTGTTGGCCAGAAAAAATATTTTAAAATTGTTTATGCTATTATTGTTTGTATTATTATTATTAACATTTTATTTTTGTCATTATTGCTGCAGTTGTTATTTTTGTTGTTGTTGCTGCTATTATACTACTCAACAGAAGTTTAGAAAGATTAGTCAGATTAATTAGTTTATTGGTAATTTAAAGCTGAAAACTAGTAATTAAGCCAAAAACTAAAAATGATCAGTGATGATTCATACCAATGTAGGATTTGGGAGGAAGAGAATCTAAATTTTGGATATAAAATTTGGCAGCTGTGAAATAAACAGGACTTGGGGATCAGAACTATGGTAATTGGAATATTCTTAGTCACTTAGTCTCTCTCTCTCCCCACAACGTGCTCCAAATTCAGCTAAGATCACTGTGATCTGTTTGATAAAGGGGAAAAAATACATTTGTTTTTGTTGACAGAGAACAAAGACCCCAGGTTTGTTCTTCAGTCATTTGCATTTGCACGTGAATTCCTTCTGCTTAGGACCATCCAAATACCTGAGATCTCTCCTCTCTAAGTTTGCCTCCTTCATCTCTTTGCTCTTATTACACATCTCACTGAAGAGGGTGCATCATATAAGACAGGTATACAATTTCAGCCCTCTCCACAGACACATTCCATGGAATATAAATTCAATAATGCAATTCTCTGCACAACAAGCTCTCTGCTATCTTTCAAATATAATTAATGTTTTGATAGTGCAGTTCTTTAACTACATATATACACACAAAAACAGACGCACCCTCTAGCTTTGCTGTTTGTGAATCTAAAACAGAAATGGATTCGGCTCTTTCAGTGACTCCTAAAATTCCTCAACTCAGTCAGCCTACAGAGAAGAAATCTGTTTAGGTAATAACTGCACAGTCTGTTGTGTGTCCAAAAATACTTAAAACAATAAAAATGCAAGCCCCTAATTTTTGACAGTCATTTTTGTCAAATTTCCTAGTAATTAAAGGCTATTCTGAATTGATATTCTGATACAGACATTCACCAGATAGCAGTCAAAATCAACAAAAACACTGTCCTAACCTACTGGTTGTCTTTTCCAAGTTTTGATGATGGAAACTGAATTTCAGTACCTTCCATTTATCCAGTTGGTGCTAAATTGACAGAGATGTATAAAAACTAGCAACCATAACAACGGCTTCCACATGAGACTGCTTATTCCGTCAGATACCTCAGTTATATGTTTCAGATGGGTTAATCCACCTAATTACAGTTGGTTGTATATGGACATATTTGTATGTGAAATAGATGGTCAGAAAGACAGATACATAGATAACCACCTATGCAATAGCAGTTAACTGAGCAAATGCTGCTGAGCTCCTATATTCAAATGTACAATATCCCTAACATTTTATTCCTACAAGCTGACTACAATTATAAGAGGATGAATAAACTTCAGACTGCAGGACATGATATGTTTTCAGTCTTAGAAGAAAAACGTGTAATCTGTAATACTTAATCCAATGAAAATATAAACCTTAATCTCCCTATATTGTTACTGAGTTGAAGGAGCTAGTTATTTGGAATTGATACACTGATTTCCAAGCATCTGGGTCATTTTGTTTGATTTGTGGATGTATATGAGGTGCTGGCAAGGGTAACACTTTACACATTTCTGCACAAAATTTTTAGAGAAGATACATAAAAATAATTTTTTAAAATAATCTTTTGAGGTTTTATTTTCTTAATCGTCATGTGGCAGTTGATGTTTGGAATTGTGAAAGAAGGTAAAAGAATGATCAAGTAAAGAAGCACATGTGACTAATTCTAAATAAGTAGATCTTTTTACTAGACATGAAAGAAACAAAAATATTTCCCCAGTACAGTTGTGCAGAAAGAGGGGAGAGTGTGATTTGTGGAGCTCACTGTGCTTTTTGTTATTGTTTTAGATGGTAGTGGCCCATCAGGGTTCCTTTAACATTACTTTTCTCCAAACTGTTTTCCTTGAAAGCATAAATGTGAGGACTACTTATCCCTTCATTCCTTCACAGGCTAATGTATAACAGCAAATATTTCCATTAGATTTTCAATAGAAAAAAGTCTTTACAGGTTGGTAGTTCTATTTTAATACAGGACCAAATGATCGATCCCAGTTGTTTTAGATGCAGTTAACTTGATTTTTGCCAATACTGAGCTGCAGTGTGTGTGTGTAAGATTTTTACAATATTGATCAGCAATGATGTGTGAGCTATCAAAAAGAAATCTGTTAGGTTTTTTAGATTTGTTCTGATTTCTTCCTTGTTTTCTCCTTTTTGATTTGTTTTTGAGGCAGTGACACGACTACTTCTCTGATTCCCAAATGAGGTTTTGTTTGGCTCAGGTTAATATTAAAGAAGATCACATACACGGTTGGAAAATATTGTTATTTTTCTTTAATGGGGAAAATTGGACTCCCGCGTGTCAGATCTGTGGTTTTCTGAAGGGCAATGGAAATGGTACTGACATCACTTTGCACTTTAACAATCGGATTTGGTCAGGGTACAAGTTGTTTGTTTAACCCGACAGCTCGGTGCACCCCGTCGCACGCTTTGCACACTCATTAAAACGATTATTCACGACCTGTCGAGTGTTTTCGGGTTCATTCACAGGAAAGGCTTGGAGCGAGCCAGAGCAATTCAAGTCAACACTGTCCACTACCCCGACGCACGTGAGGACGAGCTGGTGCGTGCGTAGGAAGTCGAGGGGCGGGGGCAGGGGGGGGGTGCGGTGACGCCTTAGCTCTAAGTCCGGTTCATCTGATGCTCTGGAATCTCAGTCTCGAAAGAATGCTGAGTGCTTGGTCCTAAAGGGCCATATCTCTGTGTTAACTTCAAGGGCTTGGCACGGGACAGAAAAATAAAAATAGACAAAATAAACAAACCTCAAAGCTCTCCCTCTGCTCCTCCTTTCAACCTTCCACAAAGCTTAAGGTCCCAGGGCTCGCCCACCTTCTGCCTGCAGCCGTCTGACTGCGAGGCTCCACCTCTCAGAACACCGATGCTGAGGATAAGCAGTTTCAGGAAAACTCACCAGGGTGAGGAGAGTTAATTCCATGTCTCAAGGCCCTTTCCTTCTTAAGAAAGAATTCGATTAATTTTTCTCTATATTCTTCGCGGATACCAGAGAAAGGGGAAGCGTGAGAAACGAAGAGAACTATTAACCGTATTTGGTAGATGAATTCCAAATTATTAGTAAGGAAAAATTGATCCTCCAGACTGCAATAAAAGATCTGTAAAGTCAGAAGCAAATTGCCCTCGATGAATTTGGCCACTCTTCCCCCCCATTTCCAAGTCATCTTTCAACATTTTGTAATGACAAGAGAAGCACGTGAATCTCAATCTCCCATAAAGAAAACAAGGCCTGCTGTCCCTTCTACCTGATTCTACTTTTATTCCTTCTAGAGTACTGCATTTTACATATGAAAGTCACACCCCTTGGTTTTTAGTTGTCCTATTTGTTCAAATCAACTTTGATGGATAACATTCACATGTGAGCTTTTAGTTCAAGAGAAATGCCAATCTTCATAAGGTATAATTGTAGACATACACTAAATAATAGAATATATGCATTTAATATGTACTGAAGAACCTGAGAATATCCTGTTTCAGCATACCCCTGGCATAGAGGTAATAGATGTTTTAAAACATTGCCACTTCCATATTCAAAATCCATTGCTCCTTGATTTTCAATACCATTAGTAAACCCAATGGTCACTTTATTGTCATGAGGGTAACCTAGTCATGTCAAAGGAAAAAAACAAAAACAAAAAAACCTCATTCATCAGTTTCATTCTATCACACCTAACATCATATAATCATCTGTTTTCCTGTTTTATAAAAACAGAAGCACAATGTTTGAAGAGAAGAATGGAAGCTTTTGAGTAGTGTGAGATTTTAATCAGAGACAGATTCCTAATTGCTAAAAAGTAAGTATGAATAAGTAATTTCATAAAATCTTTGGATTGCCATAATTCACTACCAAGTTTACTTAAAATTGATCTGTCAAATGTGTTTCCTATATAAGCTCTTTCATTAAAACCAACCTGTGATAATAATCAAGAGGCAGATGCTGAAATATGTAAGTAAATAACTGAAAGTCTGCATAAATAAACACAAATCAATGCAGTAATAGACCACACCATCGATGCAGGAATGATCGATTTTAGTCTTCCAGCTGCAATCAGAGCTCCCAATGTATAATTAAAAGTATATTTTTCAGCTCCACTGCTGCTACTACTACTACTACAATTACTACTATTGGAAATAAATAAATAAACAAGCCCTGTTCTCACTTCTACCTGATTCTACCTTATTCCTTCTAGAGTATATTTGATGGGGTGGGAGGAGTACTCTATTTTTTCTAACAAAGCTTTGCCAAATTTAAAATTACATCATTAATTATAAAAATTATAAAAGTATTAAATAATAAAATTGCCACCTTATTCATGTTCTGAATTTTCAACCTTCATTATAGCCTCTAATTATTCATTCAGCACGTTTTAAAGGGTAAAAGACACACAAAGTGCTCATTAGTTTTAAAGATTTTTTAAAACTACTATGGTACCTTTGGCTTTATAGGTTCTTTGGGCCTTTTGTTAAAAGAGTAAAAATGTTATTTCCTCAACATACCCTGGGAATTTTTATGCCTATGCCTGCATATGCAAGCAGTCTGAAACAAGGAAGGGGGGAAGAGCATCTGCGTTATTCCAAAATTGTTTCATAAAGTGATTGCAAAACAAACAAGTGTCTGACTCAAAGAAATAAATATACTTTGGATTTCTAGAAATTCACATCTGAAACATTTCAGATTTTGCTTAAAGTTAAATTTCCTTTTTGAGAATATTTATCCCTGGAGGGCAGAATTAATTTAAATTAGCAAGTACCGGTGTATGATGAGTTTGAGTATTTAGGTTCTGTAATGAAAATATGGTGTTCACATTTTTTTCTTAATCAACAAAGATGCTTATTTACATTCATCCCTGAATTAGTGTGGTCCTTCTGAAGCACAGGCCTCAAATTTTTTCTTATTTATGAAATTCAGCTTCTTTGAAAGTGATTTTTTTCCTTGTATGATATCACTAGCACATAAATATCCACTTTTATTATCTTTATATAATTATGTGACCAAACGTTCTCTTTGACTCCTCTCCTTTCCATCCAGGAAACAGGATGCAAGGGCAACTGAACCCAAAAGGAAAATATCACCAGTTATTGTTTAGAGCTAATTTAACAGATAATTTAACTTCAAACAACAATGATCAGGTCATTAAATTTCAGAGCAATGAGAAAATGAAAGAACTGAGAGATAACTCAGTTTATCTCTAAACCCACTACAGTTTTTAGTTTTCCTGCTCAGTCAACAGAATCAACAACACCTTGCCTTCCAGACCCGGAGCTAGATAGGTTTGCACCTTAAATACATTCTGATTAAAAGGATTAGACAATATGAGGAGAAGAAAAGGGGAATAAAACTGAGGAAGATGGCCCCAATTTGAGGAGTGCTGTGTAGAAAAATTCAACCTAAATCGAAACTGAATATCCCGCACATGTCTGGCAGTTGAACAATCTCTCTCATTCGGATAATAATCCCTAAATCTTGCAGTGTGCAATGTGCTTTCCTCCCTTGCAGCTTTTCCGCAGGGCCGAAGAGGAGGGCTGAGATTTATATGCCTCAGGCAACACACCATGAAAATGACATGGGACATCCTATCTCCTCTCTCTCACACAAGCATAATTTTGAGAGTTACTGGCTATTTTAAATGTCTTTTCCTGATCTCAACAATTCTGGAATTTCTGTCTACCTCAAGTTTTGATAGAGGGCAAGGTGAGGATGGGGTTGAGTCATAGAAATTGAGTCTTATGGAAGACGGGGAGGGGGCAGTCGGAAATGTTGAGCTCCAGTCTTCATGGTTCTTTCTTTTCAAAGCTCAAGATCGCTGCTGAGAATCCCCCTCGCACAGGCAGGATGCTCTGCCCACCTAACCCCCTGTCTCCCTTTCCCTGGCCCAGGGACACCTTTAAAAGTGTTGAGGGAATTCCTACCCCAAAGGGTACCTCTTTTCCTGTAAGAACACTTCACTTCGGACCACAGGTTTGGGCAGAAAAGAAACACAGGGTAGAAAGCGAAATGGAAGAGTAGAGAGTGGAAAGGAGAAAAGGTTTCTACTACAGAGAAAACAGTTCTATCAACTAGCAAGTGCTAAGATCGGAAACCGCACTAGGTAAACAAAAAGAAACAACTTTGGAGGGGAAGCGGGCGGGTGGAGAACACGGAAGAATAAGAAGAAAGGGAAAAGGTGGGGAAGCGCGCCGGCCAAGCTTCTGGAGTCAATTTATCTGGCATCAGCCGGTGTCGAGCTATCAAACTCCAAGCTCCGCTTTGTCCTGGGCAAGAGCGCCCTCACCTTGCTGCTCCCTGCGCAGCGCCCGGCTTCCCCTCTGCTGGCATCTCTGCCGCAGCGTCCCGGGAGCGCCTGTCCACCGCGCCGCCAGCGCCGCCGCGACCCGGCCGCCAAAATCACGTTTCTACACAATTCCAAAATCCGAGAAAACCACGCTGCCGGGTCCCTGCCACAAGGACCTCAAGTCCCGCCATCGTGCTGAAGTCCCCGAGGCGCCAGAAAGGCTACGGGAAACCTCGGCGAGGGCTCCAAACTCGCTTCGGGCCGACTCAACCTGTCTCGCGCGCCCGCAGCCACTCTCGGGATACCCTGGCTCTCGAGCTTACACCGCCGTCTCCAAAGTGTGCATTAAGAATCAATTATTAGCCTGAGATCCCAAAGCCGGGAACTGAGATATTCCCAGCAGGGACGAAGTCAAGCCCAGAACGGTGCTCATTTCCTTATTCCTTCGAATAAGGGAAAGAGAGCCTCCCACCCGCGACTCTACCTGGAGCAACGCCGCTAAAGCCGGCAGGGACCCTCGCCCGACCCAGGCCAAGGAGCTGGGAGCGGAGGGCCAGCTCTGGGGGAGGTGGGCAATGTTGGTGTGAAAATAGGGGGAGAAGGGACATCCCACCAAGAAATAAAAAGAAAGAAAGAAAAGGAAAAAGAAAACTTTAAAACGAAGCAAGCCCTTGGCTCTCGAACAAGAACCTTTGTCTCAAATAGGGGGAGCGAATACATTTATACAGGTTTGAACCTTAAGTCTCCTTAGTGACTTCTTGCAGCTTAAGACTCAAAAATCCTTTTCCACGAAATGAATTACTTTGCCCTTTAGAACCTAGTTCAGTCTCGCATTACCCTGGCTCCATATAAATTCTTCTCCTTTCCTCACCATCCTTTTTTTCCATGTCTACACCCTTTTTACTTAGGGATCCACCGTGACTCTCTGCCGCCGAGAGGGAAAAAAATCATGCATTCTTTCAGCTACTTCTGATAGCGCGCCCTCTAAGAAAAAAAAAAAAAAAAGTGTTTTTTTTTTAAAGAGTACTTTAGTCCTGGACCTCAAAGTCTCAGTTTGAGCCTTGGTCAAAATCAGCCGGTCGGGCACAGCTACCCGGCCACCCACATCCCGGTAAAGCACTTTCACTTACCGATCTTGGGGTAAGAGCGCTTCCAGTCCTGAAGTCTTTTTCTTCGGCATCCTTCGGGCAACATCAGGCACAGTCTTGGATGGAGGGGGGAAAAAAAGATAGAAATTGGAAGGCAGAAAAGAGACTCAAAATATAACACTACATCATATATTCCCATGAGCCACCTTGGCCTACATCCTTAGGAAAAGGTCCCAGTGAACTGACCGCTGGAGTGGAGAAAAGGTCGGTTTGGGGGCCGAAAACCAAGAGGTGGATTATTTTAACTGCTGGTGGTTGGGGGTGGGGGGGGGGGGAGAAGGGGGGAGGGGAGACTCTGGAGGGATGGTAGAGAAGGGAGAATGATTGGGATGGGAAAAGAAAGCTTTTTAAAAAAAAAAAAAGCGCGCAAAAGGAAATCAAGAATGAAGTACTGTTAAAGATAGCGCCTTTGAACTCTTACAGGTTGGAAGCTCTTAGGGAGAATGCAGACGCGAAAAGGAGAATCTAGATGACCCCCTATTCTTTCTGTATCTCCAGGATCTGGCCTCAAGTAGGGGCGGGGGAAGAAGGGGGAATTTTAATTTCAGTTTCACCTACCCTACTTGTTGGAATGGTTGCGCAGATTTTCATGCTGGAGAGTCCCATCTGTCTGGCAGAAGCTGGAGTAGTGTTGGGGGCAGGTTATCTGGTGAAGTAGGAATGTACAGGAACCCCGCCCTCTAGGCACAGTTACACAACCCCAGCAACCCGTCTCAGCCCCTTTCTAAAACCTCTAATGGTCTTCACCTTCACCCTTTGTTAGCCTATTTCTCAAACAGGCATTGAGTCCCAAACACAACCAGCCAATTTAGCTATTCATAAAATTAATTTCTCAAAAGCAAAATTACTTCATTGCATGCAAGTTCTTCAACGATGTTGTAGAAAACAGACTTTTAAAAACCATATTTATATATTTAGAGCTCTAAATATTTTGGATTTCTCCACCTACTTGGGTGAAATAACCACCAATTTAAATATACATAATTAACTCAAACACTACAAGTCTCATTTTCTTATTTATCTCTCTACCCTCAATTTGATGCGAGTCATAGAAACCACATGAAATCTTCCATAAGCATAGATATTTGTATTATATCTTGTTAGTTCCAGGCTTCATATTCTGGTAATTTCCAATTTTGAAACAAGTTGAAGAAACATTTGGAAGAATCTTTTCACTGCTCTAGCTTAAGTAAGTCACTTTCTCAATGTTTTATATATTAATAATTTGTATTAACTTGTAGCAGACAAAATATACCTGGAAAGAAATTGCAATTTGAGATGTCAAATGTTATGATCACTAAGCACTTTCAGTTCCAAAATCTCAAAAAGAGCAACCTTCATCTCATTAAAACCAGTTATAAGTATAAAAGAAGAAAAGCTTCAAAAAGTTTCAAAATGTTTTTCCAGCATAAGTTAATTTTAACTGGCAAAGGTTGAAGATAACAAATATCAACACAATGTTACAACCAATTTGTTGCAAAAAAATCTATTAAATGCCATGCTAGATTTCTGTATGTTTTTGAAGATGATAGTTTGAGGGACGATAGGACTCATTGAGATAAATGAAATGTTCACACTGGGCTTCAGGAGGCCTTCACAAAGTTCTTTCTTTCTGTATATCCCCCTTAGTATCTAGTATGCATATTAAACAAACTATTCTTACTTCTAATCATATCCGTTGTATATGTAACTTGGACACGTATAGAAGTAGAACTTTTCTACTCCAGTCCTTAGTTGCTAATCAATTCAAAGAAGTCGATCTTACTTTTGATTTCGGAACATTAAATTTGCCACTGGAATTCTATTTCTTGATCATGCAAATAAACAATCAGAAATAATAGTTATTTAATATGGCCAAAAAAAAATACTTATGGGGGAAATCTGTCTTGTATATATATGTCCCTTTACCTCAATGTGAGTCCAACTGTCTTTGTAGCTTTTGATAGGCAAAAGACTATATTTCTTCAGTCCCAGTACATTCTTATTCTACAAATAAAACCCATGGTGAAAGCAAACAATACATCATCACCTTTTCCAGTCTAAACACATGCTTGTCTTTGAGCTGTTTTGGATCACAAATGTGTAATAGGAATTTCCTTTGCCCAACTTCATTCACTTGGACGCTATAACTATTTTTATTATCAGTCATACATTTGGCTTCTAAAACAATTTATTTGTGGAATTTTCTTTCATCCTTCATCCTAAAGCACTGTTAAATTTCAAGAAACTTGGACCTCTGGTGAAACTGCTCTCATACTAAGAAAATAGAATCTTGTCCAGTCTGCTTAAAGGAGATAATTAAACTAGCTGTCTTGGTCTATTTTAGTTCTTTCCCCATTTGTGCATATTTGGTTCCAGCTCTTTTAATTTTTTCCTGGCCTTATTCTGTCTTTCTTAGATCTCTCTCTCCTCTCTCTCATTCATTCTTTCTTTTTGGTAGCAGACTTTTTTTTTTTTAAGGTTCAAGATCCTCTTTCCCTTTCTTCTCTCTAGCTATCTCTTCCTCTATCTCTCCATTCCACAGGCCACCCATTCCCATATTCCAATATTAACTATTCTATAGTTGTATTTCAAATCTGTTTCAGTCAGCCTGCTTCTCGCCTAGGTTTTGTTTTGTTTTGTTTTTTTTCCTGACAGACTCTCTAAGTGTTTGCCGATAACATCTTGGGGACAGATTATTTTTCATTGGGTCCTTTGTAAGAAGTATCCAGCTTATTGCATTACTGCAGAACACATTTCAGACTATACAATTGTAACAAATGAACAACTTGTCCTCCACAGACTCACCACAGGATCCAATTAGTTACTAAACCTTTTAGTTACGTTTACTAATTATTTTCTGGAGTCACAGCAATTGGATGGACTGCTGAAACAACTCAAGAAAATGTTTTCGCTTCAGATTTATATCTATATGCATGTATGTGCATGCATATGTATACTGCAAGTTAAAACAAAATTATGACTAAGCAAGAGGACAAATTTCTAGATAAAACTACACAGACATATTTAAAAGGGAATCAAGAAATACCTCTATAATGTAAAAATGAAAGAAAAGGAGAGAGAGGCATTTTACTTCTTCTGAACATCTGGAGCTTTAAATTGTTATAATTTAAAAATAAAATATAAACATTGATCTGCAAGTCATTACAACAGGTGATCACTTCAGCAAAATCTATATTGCAACTTCAGCACATCTTTATTAGAACTCTTTCATTGTGGGTAAACAGCCACAAAAATAAATGCTGACTTAGAAAGTATAAATACAAATATTTAAACAAAAATATTTGCAGCATTCATAGCGCAAATTGTACCTGAACTGAAGGGCTCTGTGTGTCTATATATATTACATATGTGTGCATTATATTCACTTCTATCTAACCATATACATATATTTATTTATAATTTGCCAAGTGCTATAAACAAGATACCTCAAACAAAATATATAAAAAGCATTCTATCAACTGATTTGAAAATAAACACAAGGTAAATAGCTATGCACATAAAATTAAATAATCTCTTTTTGCTGTATATCTACAGAAACTTAAAGATATCAGCTGAAAAGCCTATATTTTGTTTAAAGCTAGCATTTATTAAATAGCCTGCTCCTTGTAAAATTTGACTCCACAATGGAAGAAATATCATTTTCATTTGAAAAGTCTCAGTTCAAATGAAAGGAGCAGTTTAAATTTCAGTTGGCTGAAAAAGCCTTTGAATTCCCTAGAACTTTAATGATCTTTTAAAAATTAAGTTCTACTTAATAAAAGAGACAAAAGTATCAAGATATATATGAATTTAGCCTATTTTTTTATTTCTGTGTGTTCATAGTAAACATTTTTGTAAGTGACAAACACGGGCATATGACCACAGTATCACAATCAAGAAATTTTAAGACAACATTAACAATCACTCAAATTTATGCGGCATCTGCGCAACACAGGTTACATATTTGCAAGGTTTACCTATAAGTACAATAGGTATTAACATTTCACTACATTTAGAAAAAATAAAAGTGACCTGTTAGTGACCACATACATCAAAATATACACAACACAAACTGAAGGCAATCATTAATTTTGTCCCCTTCCGATTCATTTGAATGGGCAGTGCTGCCAACTGAAACAACTTTCCTTTTTTTTTTTAAATACTTAGTATACCAAGTGCATTTTCTAGAACCCAATCTTTGGTCTAAAAGTAAACAAAATTAAAAAAAAAAAAAACAGCTTTTTAAAGAAAAGGACAAAACAATAAATGGCCAAAATAATTTCTTGGGCACCTCTACTACGAATGCTTCTTAAATACAAATTACAGTTTAACATTTTAAAACTCTCCCCATAATTTAGGTTGTTCTCAAGGTCTGCATCCACCATAAAGATCCATGATAATTTATAATACTGCACACATGGAAATCTGGCGGCTCTTAAGGATAGACTTGTCAGGTTTGAATGAAAATGGCAAAGCAGTCACTATTTAGATACACATTCTACTATAATTTTGACTTCCAAACCTTATATTCTACAATGTATTCTCCCCACATTGCACCTCGCTGACACTCCACACCTTGTTAGAATAATAAACAACCCTAAAGACTGAACAAACGTACAGAAATGGGGGGGGGGGCTTAATAAAAAATACCTGGACTTATTTTTTTAATTATCATTTACAATGCAAATGTGTGTAAAACGTTCACTTACAGTCTGGTCCCAGGGATGTTAATGTATTAAAGGGTTGGAAGAAGACCCCTGATTTTGATGTGTGAAATAATCAGACAGTCCCCCGGACAGTCCCGTGGTGAAACTTGGCAAAGAGGGTCTTAAAGACTCACAGGGCAGGGTCGAGGGGGCCTGCGGAGACGTGGACGAAGACGCGGCCCGGGCGCTCATGGACGTGCTGCTCTGCGAAGTCATTGACGGGTGCGGGACGTGGGGGAAAAAGTAACTGGTCTGGCCCGCGAGCAGGTTGACCGAACAGGGGTTGAGGGAGTAGGTCCCGGAGCAGGGCACCGACAGGCCGCAGGGCACCGAGGCGGCGAGCGCGGCGGCCGTGAGGTGATGCGTGGCGTAGGGGATCTCCCCGTTGACCAGCCGGTCCACGCTCAGCCCGTTTGCCGTGGAAAAGGAGTGGTTGTTGCCCAGCGAGTTCTGAGTCAACACGGAGCTGTAGGGCATGGGATGGCTGGGGTAGGCCGACGTGGTGCCGTTGTAACTCAAAGTGCTGCTGGCGCGGGGGTGGTGCAGGGACAGGAAGGGAGACATGGGCCAGTAGAGGGAGCCGGCGCGGTCCATGAAGGTGAGGCCGGTGGAGGTGAGGCGCGCCCCGCGCTTGAAGGCCAGCTTGGCCCGCGACGTGGTGGAGCGGCGCCGCAGCTTGCCTGTGGTGCCGCCGATGAACACGTCGTCGCTCGACGGGTCCAGCATCCAGTAGTTGCCCTTGCCCGGGTCGTCGTAGTGACGCGGCACCTTCACGAAGCACTTGTTGAGGGACAGGTTGTGGCGGATGGAGTTCTGCCAGCCCTGCTTGTTCTCGCGGTAGTAGGGGAAGTTCTTCATGATGAACTCGTAGATGCCGTTGAGCGTCAGCCGCTTCTCGGGGCTCTGCCGGATGGCCATCATGATGAGCGCGTTGTAGCTGAACGGCGGCTTCTCGTACTTGCCGTTCTTCTTCTCGCCCTCCTTGCCCCCCTCCCCGTCCTTGCCGCCCTCGCCCGCCCCCTTCTTCTCCTCCCCCCCGGCGCCGGCGCCCTTCTCCTTCTCGTCCGGCCCGACGGGCGCCAGCTCCCCAGGGCCGCCGCCCGGCTCGCCCTTGCCGCCCAGCCCGTCCGCTTTGGCCCCGTCCAGGGCGGCGGCCGGGGGCGGCGGCGGCGGCGGCGGCGGGAGCAGCAGCTGCTGTGGGCCCTTGTCGTCGTCGGCGGCCGGGGCGCCCCGCGCCTGGGGTGGCTGCGGTGCCTGGGGCGGCGGCGGCGGCGGCGGCGGAGGCTGCTGCTGCGGTGGCGGTTGCGGGGCGGGCGGCGGCGGGTGGTGATGATGGTGGTGGTGGTGATGGTGATGCTGGGGGTGGTGGCTGTTGTGGTGGCCGTGGCTTGCGTGGTGGTTGTCGTTCTGGACCGCCTCTGGCACCAGGCTGTTGATGCTAAACGAGGACTTGGGGATCATTTTCACCTCTTTCCTATCTCCCATGTCCAGCATCACCCAGTCGTCGGGGGGAAACGGCGACGGTGGCGGCGGCGGCGGCGGCGGCGGCGCGGGAGCCAGGCAGCAGCGCAGCGGGCGGCGGCGACCGGTGGGTGCCGAGTGGGGCGCGGGCGGCGGCGGCGGCACTGAGCGCTCCGGCAGCAGCGCAGTTGGACCGCAGGCTCCGGCGCTGGCAAGTCATGTAGCAAAAGCAGCAACCACCCCTCAGGAATTAGAAGAAAAAAAAAAAAAAAAGGAAAAGAAAAAAAGAAAGAAAGAAGAAGAAGAAAAAAAAAAACCACCACCGCCCCGGGGGTGAAGCTCCCTCGCTCCCAACTCTACTTCTTGGTCTCCCCCCCACCCCCCCGCTCCCCCCCCCTCTGCTGCTTCCTCCTCCTCCTCCTCTCGCAGCAGCAGTCACAGCAGCAGCAGCAGCAGCAGCCCAAAGGGGGGGAGAGCCGGGCGGCGGGCGGGCGCGTCCCGGAGCGGCCGCGGCGAGGCTGGGGAGACAGCGATCGCGGCGGCTATAGCCACAATTAATTTTCCGAGCTACAGGCGCACACTAGGGCTGTAAAAAAATTTTTGGTTTAACCTTTCCTACCGCTGGGCCAATCAGAGCTGGCGGCGTGCGGGAGCGTCTCTCCCGCCGTCGACCAATCGGCGGGCCCGGGCCCACCCACCCCCGCCCCGCCCCGCCCGCCCGCCCGCCTGCCCGCCGGCTCCCGCCCCCTCGGGCGCTCACCTCCCCCTCTCCGCCGGCTCTGGGCCTCGCGGCCGCGCGGAGCCGCGTAGGGATACTCCGGCGGGAGCACGCAGCGCCGCGGCCCTTCTCTGCGCCCCCCTCCCCCCGGCCCCCGACTACCTCCACTTCACCCCTGCCACCCCGCGGGTCTGCTCAACCGAAATCTCCCTCTTAGGATAGATCTCTCCCATTTTCGGCTTCCTTCTCACTATATTGAGTCATTTTCGTTTGAGCGTCAATATTTGTTCTTATTGATTAAAGTTTGTATCCAATTTTATTTTTAAAAGCGGGGGCGGTGGCGGCGGCAGCGGCGGCGGCGGAGAGAAGAAGTGGGAGTGCAGGGAGAGGGCAGGAAATGGAGGAGGAAGAGGCGAGGCAGTACTCCGCGGGGTCGGCCTTGCAGGCCCGGGTCCGGCATTTCTGAGCCCGTAGGAAAACCGTGCATGTCGTAGGTAAAGCTCCTACGAGGCTTCGGAAGGTCGGGGAGGAAAGGCCCACCTCGGGGTTGGGGGTGGGGGTGGTGTCCTAAACCTTGAGGGAGGAGGGTCCGGGAGAGGTTTGGAAAAGAAGAGATGAGGAAGTGGGCTGGCGAGCGCGGGGCCCAACAGGGGTTACTTACTCGGTTCCTGCGGCTCGGGCGGCGGCGAGCTCAGAGCTCGGGCGCCGCCGGGAAGCCGGGCCTGGGGCTCCCGGCGCTGCGGCGGTGGCAGGCGAGGGCGGCTCAGTGGTGGGCGCCTATGATGGCCTTCCGAAATAAGGGGTGCTCAGAGAGAAAACAATACCAAACAATCTCGAAATAAACCAGGTAACACATGATCTGTCTGTGCGTCTCTTCCTTCCCTTCTCTCCCGCTCCAGACCTTCGCTCACGCTCTGGGCGACTCGGTGCCGTTTTCTCCTCGTCGCTCCAGCGTCTTCTCAGCTTCTAATCCGAATTGGAAGCGAGTAGCCGTGAGCGATCACCCTGGAAATGTTTTCATTTTGCTTGTTGACATTGGAAAGGGGGGGAAAAAAAGGGTGGGCGTCTATTTCTTTCCGGTGTTTTGTTTTTTTTTTTAAGCCTTCCTATTTTCACTCCCTCTTTTCTTTTTCGTTCCGTTTCTCAAATGTTTTTAATTTGTGCGGGCCTTAATCCTGAAATAACCTCATGCTTCAGCCAGCCCTTTCCCATCCTGAATGCTGCTGGAGGGCACCTAGGAGCCTTGGGAACGTGCGTCCCACAATTCCAGCTTCTTGGGCTTTAGGACTGGAAGGTTCAGTTGAGGGTTGAACTGAGTGGGGAGATTGTGATTCGAGGGCTTTAAAGGGATCCCGTGGCCAGGGGCAGGGCTAAGGCCCAGCATTTCCCAGGGATTGGAATTTGGTGCGGAGCACACTGATCAAAGACTGTTTCATCCCACATGGGCACGAAACACACCACATTTTACGGAGGATGAAGGCTGAGAGAAGAGGGAGGTGGAGGAGCAGCATACATGAAAAGCACCTTTACCTCTGTAAGGTAAATAATCATAGAACGTAAACCTTTCTTCACTTTGATAAACTCTCACATTATGACAGATTTGGTTATTTACGAAAACGAAGAAAAAAGCGGTGCCTGTCTGTGATGTGAAAAGTTCGGTTCTAATATTAAAAAATGCAATTGATGAATACTCAGGTTGACAGCTTTTCTACTCTCCCCATCCCACCCTACCTTGAAATTATGAGAAAGAATAAATGCTGAAAGGAATAAGAGACAATTACAAACAGCTAATGATTTTAAAATATGTATCTATGAGGAATGGCAATAAAGGAGCTTTGAACATTAGACTAACCTCAACTATCCATTCACTGTATGTATGTGTGTGTGTGGGTTCCCCTTATGTCTACATAATTCCTTACTTGAAACTATTTACATGTGGGGAAATTCAAAGGTTCTAGCGATCTCCGTTGATGGTGACAGGGCCCCAAACTCTTGACTTCTAAGCTTCGGATTTCTCACAGAGCTGGGTGAGCTAATGGGTTTTGCGGGCCCGGCTGGAGAGATCTGTGGGCCTTCCTCTTTCGGCTCACTTTTCCTCCTCCCACCCTTCTCCCCGCCCCAAGCCTGTTATTCCTACTTTTCCTCAACTCGCATTCCTGCCTCCTCCCCTCTTCCCCCCTCCTTCCCCCTCACTCCCCCCACCCCTCAACTCCCTCTATTCCTCTCCCTCTCTCCGTTCCTCCACCTACTCCTCCCCATTCCAACCGCCCCCCCCCCCCAAAGCCCCCCTCCTCATCACCACTTATAATGGCACACAAGGGCTCCCTCTGAGGTGGACGGCCCGGTACGTTTTCGTAGTCGGTCTAGCGTGAAATGATTCGGTGTAACCGGATTCTTGGGAAAGGACAGGTTACGTAAACATTTACTGATGTGGAGTAACTATACTATTTGTACTCTGATATGCAGGAAGGAAAGTGTTGATTAACACAGAAGAAAAAAAAAGCGAAATTAGCTGATTGCATGCTCATAAGTGCAAGCTGTCATTGAACTGCTTTTAAAATAGACACAGCTGGGTGTTTGTGTTGAAAAATTTCTTGTGTTTTTGCTAATACTGAAATAAGCATGATTTTGTATACCAAACATTTTCAGATCATTAAAATTTGTAATCTGTGCTGGTTTTAAACACAAAGAAAAGAAACAGAATCATTTCGATGTAAAATTTGCTGATATTATATTAACTCAATCAGGTCTGTACAAATTGTGCATTGTGCCTCCTAAAATCTGTTTGATCAATTTAATACACAAAGTGCCAAACGTGGGTATTGTTTGTTAACATTGGACATTTTATTCAAATCCGAGCTCAGCAGCAAACTGGAGGAGCATTCCTTGAATACAACACTAGCACTGACTGATGAATTTTTAATGTTTTAAGGTGTTTCTTAGGTCGAAGCTGAGTGTTCATTGTTTTGTAATCCTGCATAAAATTTTAGCAGGTGAAAATAAGTTTTTCTTCTGTTTACTTTCAAATAGCAAAAACTGGGGTCTACTAATGAGAGCCGGATTAATCTGATTTTATGTGCCAGGAGCATATATTGACTGGGAAAATGTTTTGCATGCAGATTAAAAATGTGTTATATTATTTCAAGGGTTGCATAGATGCAAGTCTTAAGATATTTGTGGTAGGAATAAATAGATTATAGTTTAATATAATCGTATTAAAGATATATTGTTCCTAATGACAAAGGTTATTTGCAGTGGGGGGGGTGAGCTTGAATTCCTTCTAATAATTTTAATTAGACTTTATGATGAGATAGAATGATATATGTATGTACATCTATATTATATCTATGGGCTTGTTCAACAAAACACGCACTGTTTACTCAGCAGCCCACATTTGTCTCAGCAATGGCTTCTTTTTAAAACTGCTACTACATGAAATGGAGGGGGAGGGGGTTCTTGGACAGAGTATTGTTCAAGTTGAAAGTCCCTGGATAGAGCTTTGTATATCCTACCGGCCAATTTGGGTGCAAATTGGATTTGAAGGACTGCCCACATCCACCTCAGGCCTCTTTCCTCAACACATGAGACCCTAACTCTGTATTTCCACCTCATGCAGTCTCTGTGTTACCTTCAGAAAACAGAAGGCATCTGGTGGTCTCAGATCTGAAAAAAATTCTCTATCACTTTAATATTGTATCATCATCAGCTTAATCTTGAGCTCTCATACACATGGATCTATAAATGTACAGTGTTAACGTCAAAGCCTAAGTTAGAACAAATGTAATTTTCTGGCATATATAGTGGTAAACTTCTCCTCTGTCTGCCCCCCACCCCCATCCCCCTAAATGAGGACAGGCCTTGTAAAGAGTGAGCAGATCCAAGGGAAGAATTCCTTGGGAAATGAATCAGATTATTGCATCTCTAGTTTTAATTAAATAGTCAAGGCTCCACGGCCAACTTGCAGGGAGCAGCACGTTTGGTTTTTCCATTTGGCGGGGTTACCCTGAGTCTTTCTTAGGGCCTGTCTCCCGCTTTGGTCGGTGCTTTGCTTCTTTCCCCCTTGTTACCTGCTGGTTAAAGGAGGGCAAGCCATCTTTGCCTAAAATCCACCCTGCTCTGGGCTCCCTGGATAGGGTGTCCTTGGAGCGGCGCCCAGCGCCAAGCTCTGGATAAAGCTCTCTTCCTGCAGATGCAAGGGGAGTCTCTGGCCCGGTGACGTTTGGGAGTGAGCTGAACCCTTATGGAGGCATCCAGGTATTTCCAGAGATCCCGTGACTATTGAGGTCTGCTCTCGCTCAAGCCAACTCGTCCGTAATCCCTTCCTAACAGCAGGTAATGGTGCTAACATTTAGTGATTATAAGTTACTCTTTAGCGTGTTGTATTCTTGTTCTGTGGGTTTTGGTTACAGGTTATACGATTAGGTTTGCGAGAACAGTAGTGAACTAAACTTCTCAGTGAGAGGTCTTCACACCAGGGAAGTGTTACTTTTGTGCAGCAGCCCTGCCTCATCACTCATTAGGGAGCTGCAGGTTGTCAAGCCGCTGCTCTTAGAGCGCGCGCACCCTGAATATCCCCAGGGGCGTGCATATGTGCGCGCGCAGATACGCGCGCGTGTACAACACACACACACACACACACACACACACACACACACTCCCCTCACTAAAACTAAATTAAGAAGCCGATGATTAAGACAAGCGTCTACTAGGCCTGTCATTTCAGCATCCTTCCATCATAACATTGTGGCACCGGCAATTTTGCTTGAGAACCTCGAGAAAAAAAAATCCATGGGAGAGCCTTGAATTTGAGCGTCGAGATGCTTAACTTGTAAAAGCTAGGGAAACACTTCGGAAGCGAGAAAGTCCAAAGTTAAAAAAATTGAAGAGAAGCAAGAGGAGGTCTGGATAGAGACCCTGGGACTCCCCAGGCAGGTTTCTGTGACTCTGTCAGAGAGGTTCCAAGCTCTCTGAAGGCAAGCACGTACTCATCCAAAGGAATCATCTTGGGACCTGCAACAAAATACACTCCGGAGAAGCTTCTTCCCATTGCTAACCCTGCAGACAGCCAAGTATGGAGAAATTCATAAGGAAATATCACCACCCTAACGTCGAAGGACCCTCAAAAAGTCTCTGAACAACCTTTCAGTGGAACACTGCACAGATCTTTTAAATATAAAACGCCCACTAGCCCTTTACTTGTTTCCCGTTATTTGCCAGGGTGCTTGGGGTCTCTGATTGTGGACAATTTGCAGAGGGAGTTGAGTCCTGCTAGCGTTGAGCGCAGGCCTGTTCCATTTTTTTTGACCTGATCCAATTGGGAGAATAAGTCCCACACCTTTTGGGCAATCGCGCCCTGAGAGGCCAGTTTCTTTTTTTCTTCTAGTTGCCCTAGGAAGAGGCTCAGCCCATCCTTCAGAGGGGTCAGGAAATGCAAAAGGCAAAGACAAAGAGTTGAAGGGGTGATGGTAAGCAGGAATGACGGAAGCTAGTGTTGGGTCCTTAGCTTTAACCCTTGAGTCTATCTGAAAAGGGAGGAAGTGAGAGTTGGCCAAAGTCAGCACACAAGACAATGCTACCTTGGATTTTCCATCAGTGGGACACTGAAAGAAGGGGGGGAAATAACTTCATAAACATACATCAGTGTGAAAGAAGAACTCACAGGCCCCAAAATGCTGAGCCCCTGGAATTCCAGCTCCTTACTGTCCCCTCACTGTTCTCTTTAATTAGTTGGAGCTTCATTTTGATTTCCCACAGGAGACCAAATAATCTACTTTGGGAAATGCTAACGGCACTCATCAGAGAATGTGGGGCATCGGGTCTCCTCTTGTCTGAAGCACCGTTCCAAAAGGTCCCCCAAAACTCCAGTCGTTGAGAGAAAAGATGAAAAGGTGCGGATTAGTGGCAGTTATTAGGACAGTCGGCTCCAAACCAGTCACTCTAAATAGTTAAAAAGTACACGAAGAGCACCGAACAAAACAGAAGATAGATGAGTATGTTTTAGACAATGCTCGCACCCACTGATGGCTTGTGTAGGAATGACGAGGGAGAAAACTGCCTGCGCTGGGATGAGCAGGCCAGGAGGCACGCGGAGACCCCTCCACCCCCAAGTCCCCTTCGCATTTGAAAAGTCATGTGAGACAAAGAACACTATTTACTAATCAAATACATCCGCTTCCTTTCTAAAAACCCAGGTGGACAAACCCATGAGCCAGTTTTTACTTCTTGTCTATCTCATACCCACCTGCCTTCCTCACTCTCGAACTGCAGTTCCTGTAGGTCTTCCCCTCCCCCTCCAGCTCGAAGCAGTGGAAGGTACGTTGAAGCAACGTTTCGCAAAAAGTCCCGATCTTCTCCCTCCCTCGCTAACCCCTGGAGGCTGTAACGGCGACGGTTCCGGCGAGGAGCAAAGCGGAATACTGGCTCCCTGGCCTTGCGCGGGCTCCTCCCCGCCCGCACCCGCGCGCCTGCCCCGCGCTCCTTTGTCGCCCGTGCCTGCCGAGCGCAATCCTCCTAGAAGACTTGCTTTTAGGTTTCATTTCTGTATTTTCCCCTCTTAGAGTTACCTTTTAAGCCCAGATGTCTCGTGTTTGCACATCATGCCGGAAGCAGGCATACAGATCAATATTTTTGGGCTAAGAGGTCATCTGCCACAGTGAAGGCGGAAAAAAAAAAGAGCCCAGTTAAAGGTTTTCAGCTTATTATTTGTATAAAGCACAGCTCAGAGTTAAAAGCCGGTTTAAGTTAACTTGAATATTCAGTTACATGGAAGGGGTGATGGGGAGAGCAGTTATAACCCTATTTCTCTCTGGCCCTTTCGAAGGAGGTGAAGGCAGGGAGGAGAGGAGCGGCCAGGGTAAGCCAGATAGCAGGATAGCGTCAGGAACAAGTGACCGTTATCATGTGCAAACAAAACAACTCTACTCTTCCGGTTCAGAATCTACAAAAAAGGTAGTGGTGGTGATGGGGGGGGGGGGGTCACTCTTATTTTAAAAACAATCCTAGATAGGTTCTTGTTTAGTATCTTCCTTCTAGGCTTGTCCTAAGCACTCAGGAGAGAAAGTACCCGTTCAAGAAGAAAGCAAGTTTGGCTCCCGAGCGAGCGTGTGAACTATGAATCACCACGGTGAAGATCTTTTCCTTTTTTTCCCCTCACCCTTTTCTTTTCTCTTGGAGCGTGAACTTGTTAGATAAGATAGATGAGGCCACAGGGAAATGGGATCGCTGAGAAAGCCCGGCTCCTTGGAGAACAGCCTTGAGGCTGGCAGGCGGTCGCTGAGCGCTGCTGCCTTGGAGAGAGCTGAGGGGCGCGGGGCTCCCTCCCGAGCGGTCCCAACTCAAGTCCCCGAGGCCGCCCGCGGGAGGCACCCCGCGCTGTGATCGTCGCCTAGGTAGCCTATCCTTTGGCCTTAGGGGAAACACCCCAGTAGACGAAAAGCCCCTAGCTGAGCTGAGTATCTGATTTCCGGCTTGGAACACTGAACGCGGCCCGCAGGTTTTCCTAGAAATCCGAAGTCCGGACCACAAAGCCATCGGAGGGTAGGAGACACTAGATTTTAAAGAAGTCTGGAGTCACGCGTGAACACTGTTTTCCCCATTGATTAGAAGTGGCTCTCTTTTCCTATTTATATATACTCCACATGCTATTGATTACACACGGCGATTTACTTGAAGAAATGCTTAGAGTATCTTTAGCACACGCTCCTCTGTCTTTGTCCCTCTCAAAGATTTCAGCTGATAGTGTGGCTGGTTGGGATCAATTAGCACTGGATTTTGCCCCGGGATTGCTCCCCAGGGTGGACAAATGGAGCCAACTCATCTCCAGCGACTTTTTTTTTTCTCCCACGTGCATATCCACGCCACAGCTTTAGAAGCAGTTCAAAATCCCCAGCCTAGGTTTCACTTGATTTTGTTGTTATTGTTATTGATAAATATTGGGTCATACACAGCCACTTGTCAGAGTCTTTGGCTCCGACTGGCATTTGCAGCTCCTAGAGGGGCGTTTGAGTTGTGTTCTAGGAACTGGAGAGATTTGTTGGGAAAAGCATTGCATAGTCTCTGCTTTTTTAGTTGCAGACATGGCCCCTTAAAATCCTACTCTTTCCTGTCTACTATCACGTTTATTTCTTTATTTGTTCAGATATGTGAACGCTGGGTATCTGTCACCCTCCCCCCAACCCTGTATCGTCTAATTGAAATTATCTTTAAAACAAAAAACTATTGATCTCGGTTTTCTAAAGTATATCTGAAACTAAAAAGAACATAGGCGAATAGACAGATAATTGTTATAATTGCTGAGGGATGGTTGGGTAGGTAGGACGTTTGGGGGTTGTGTAATTGGAGTAATATATACAGTTTATCTTTCCACGGTGCTGTATATACTCTTTCCCTTGATAGTTATTGCACACGGACTGAGCCCATGGTCGGCTTGTCTTGGCATGTTTGAAGCCCCAGACACCCAACAGTATCATTACAGGAAAGAGACAAAACCCCAAAGACTAGAGGCAGGGAGGCGTCTTGTTTGAAGTGAATGGAGAGTTTGTCCTGGCGTTGGATTTTTCGGGTAAGCGCGCACCTACTAGCTCAGACAGCCTGGCAGCGCAGAGTTCAGGTCTTCCCTGCATCGCATCGAAGTTCAGGGAGGGGGGGCGGTGGGAAAAGAAACAGCTGATTTTCGACATTTCAAAGGGACTCTTTCTATTTATCAGTGTTACCGAAGTGTACGTTACTGGTGAAACAACAAAACAAGCATAGAGCTGCAATTTTCAAGAAAATAGGATCTCCAAATATAAAAATGAAAAAAGTAGCAGATAAGATGTATAATTCAATCAAATTACACAAAATTGCTTGAAAATCCAGAACAGTAGCGATCCATTATGCCTCTGTTTTATTAGTGACAAGTACAATTACTCTAAAATAAAGAACACTGGTGAATATATAATTGGCTGTAATCATGTTAGTGTTTGAATAAAAATGACGGGAACATTTAACACTTTGACAACAAAATGTTCAGAAATAACTTATTTATTCAAACAGTTTTTATTTTCCACCAAGTGAAGGAGAAACACAGTTTGCTTAGAAAAATCAATGACTTTTCCCTGCAATAAATAAATATCCAAAAGGGGGGAAAAACAGCCCCACACCTCTATATTATTACTATTATTATTTTTAACCAGCAAGAAGCTTAATCCTGTTTGGAGTCAGCACCGCCTAACTGTTGTTGGGTACCAACGGCCGCCACCTAGAGGAAGAGCTATGCAGTTCAGCCAACGCCAACCCGTTTTCCGGCGGTGACCTCGGGAATCAAAGTTAATATTCCTTTGCAAATTGCTCTCCAAACTAACTCCCCCCTCCCCCACCCCTCAGTCCCCTTCCACCCTACAACATCGTCATAATATTTTCTTAATAATTGCTCTGTGCAATTGACGGAAGCGCCTAGACTCTGGCAGCGCGATCCTCTTCCAGCAAAGCGCCAGAGCGCGCCGGGGAAGCAGATCAGGGAATATCGGGGTCTGGAGAGAGAATCCACTTTTGACCACAGTTCGTCCAGAGCAGCCTGAATTCAGGTCTCCAAAGGCAACAGTTGATGCCGAAACCGCACATTCCAGTGCTTTTTGAAGGGCGTTCTTAGGGAAATTACACAGCCCGGACCCGGGTCCCCCTGTCTGCCAGTTGTTCACCGCGGGGCCTTTACCCCCGAATTCTCCCCGGTCCACATCACGCCCCTCCCAGCCGCAAACGCGGAGTTGTGCGGCCCGGGTTCTTTTCTAATCAAACCCTCGAGCCCAAAGAGTCCTTTGATTTTCCTAAATGAGTTGTTTGAAGTTCTGAGGTAAAGGTGTTGGGAGAAAACCATGTTTGGAGGGGTCACCCATGTGGTCCGGGAAGGCCGAACCAGGAGAAATCCCAGGTCTTTACACTGAATCCTGGGGTTTCCAGAAACGTCCACATTTTGCAGAGTAATTTGAGAATGGACTCCGAAGGGACCAGGGACGATTTCGGATTTTTGTTTTGGCGGCTCCCATCTATCGGCTGGCTCATCGCACAGAGAAAGCCAACCGTTACATCCGGATCTTGCTTGCTGCTCTCAAGCAGATCTTGGGGAGAGGAGATGCTAAGAGGGTGCGAGGGGCTAGGAAAACTGAAGTTAGGGGGGTGCCCTGCTTGGTAGCGAGCAGCGAGCTGTCTGTCCACAGCCGCGCGCCGACCCTGCATGCGTTTCTACCCGCCCTATCCGTCCAAAGTTTTGTTTTGCTTTTCTTTATGTACCTAGAACATTGTTCAAGCTGAAAGTTTGCTAGAAAGCCGAGGGAAAAACAAGCTGAATTCGTATGGGGCAAATAAAAACTCCAAACCAAAACCCTACCCTGATAAATAATTGGACTTTAATTTGGTTTCATTCCTAAAGTTTTCCCTTCCCTTTCTTCCTCCCCTCTTTGCTTTCCTTTCCCAATTTCTCACCTTCCCCATGCCTATCTTTATTCTGTGTCTACAACCTATCCAAATAGTGTGACAGAAAAGACGCAGCTCGAGGTGGGTGGAGGTGACCATTTCTATGCTGAGTTTCTCAGAACCTCCCTACTTGTCAGTTCTCAGCCCCGACGCTGCCGGAGTTTAAAGGAGACGTCCCAGAGACAACCTCAGAACCATGGACCTCTTTTTCATACTGCAGAAAGTATTTTCTAAATAGTCGAAATATAGATACAGCTATATCTCTCCTAAAACGGATGGCCCAGTACATGCCTCCCCGGTGGTGTGAGGCAACGCCCCAAACCCTAAGAACTTAAGTCCCCAGAATCTTTCGTTTTGTTTTACATCAAACTAGCGCTTCCACTCTCAACTCCCAGGTCCGTCATTCCTTTCCCGCATTATATTAACAGGCGATGTTAGCCTTCCCCTACGTGTTTAGGCTGCTAATGCAGTCCACTTAACGCAACAAAAATGCTCATCTGTGGAGATTTTCCCAAGGCTAGCCGCGATGCTGGCTCCTTCTCTTTTCAGGGCACGTCCATTCCTCCCCCCACTCTTCTTTACTTGAGGTGGGGACTGAGAAGGGGGTCCAACCACTGTGTGCGAGGGTGGGAGGGCTCCCCTTCCTCTATCTCTTGCCTGCCAATACACCCGAGGGATAGTGAATTTTTGGTTTTCTCTTAGGAGCCGAAGAATCTGGAAGCTTCAGCCGTGGCACTTGGTTGCCTCTTTGGTTAACTTGCCTTCCTCTTTCTTCTCACCTCAGTGTGTGAAAGCAGTTCAGGATTGCTCACAGCCTCCTCTGCTTCCTTCTTAGCTCCTGCCTTCTGAAGAGAACTCTGCTGGCTTTCTTTTCTGTTTTGGCAGGAAAGCTGGGTTGGAGATGCTCTCTGTATCAGATTGTTTGTGTGTTGTGAACGCTTGTCTAGTTTTACTAACTTTATGGAGGAGACTGTCCTGGGCTTGCTGGCATTTCCTCCCCCAGCCTCTCTTTGTAGGAGACTGTCCTGAGGAAGGAATCACCTGAGCTTAGCTGATGGCCTTTTGTAAGGTTCTCTTACTTCTTAAAGTCTGGCCAGAGAAAGTCCTGTGTCATCAGGATTCGCACGTATCCAGTTTCCAAGGCGAAGGATATTAGACAGAAAGAAAAATAAAATTAATATATAATAAGTATTTTTTTCAGTTTTGGTTAAAAGATGATTACCTTTATTGCTCCCATTTAAAATATTTTAGTTTTTTTTTTTCTAAACATAAAAAAATATAGATATTAGAACAGAGCTTTCTAGCTCTGGCTCTACCATGCTTTTCATATGGCTCCTTAGCAAGTTACTTCACCTTTATCGTTTTTTTTTTCATCTGAAAAATAAGTGATCTGCATTCATTAATATAGAAGATATCATCCACTCATCAAAATCGCAAAAGCAGTTAAGTTAAAAACAATTTCCCAAACCCCAAGAATTTTTTTGGGGGGGAAGAGTTTAAAAAAATCTTATTCAAACAGCAGCAGCGACATCTAGTGACCATAGTGCTCAATAGTAACTGTGGAAAGTTTACTGAGGAGTGGGCTTTCTGAGTGAGATATCTCAGGTTTTCTAATAAATCTTAATTGTCTGGCAAACAGTACTCTTTTGTATTCAAGGAGATCTTACGGAGTGTAGATTATGGCAATGAGAAAAAGATGCTTACCAACCTCAAGTGTGCATATACGGCAGTTAAAAATGATTAGAACATTCTTTTAATGTTTTAAATTCCATGTCAAGAGACTGTTGTTGTTCAGTCGCGCAGTCATGTCTGACTCTTTGCAGCCCCATGGACTATACAGCACACCAGGCTTTGCTATCCTTCACTATCTCCTGGAATTTGCTCAAACTCATGTCTATTGAGTTGGTGATGCCATCCAACCATCTCATCCTCTGTTGCCCTCTTCTCCTCCTGCCCTCAATCTTTCTCAGCATCAGGGTCTTTTCCAATGAGTCTGCTCTTTGCATCAGGTGGCCAAAGTATCCAGGTTCCGCTTCAGCATCAGTCCTTCCAATGAATATTCAGGACTGATTGCCTTTAGGATGGGCTGGTTTGATCTCCTTGCTATACAAGGGACTCTCAAGAGTCTTCTCTAGCAGCATAGTTAAAAAGCATCAATTCTTCGGCCTTAGCCTTCTTTATGGTCCAACTCTCACATCTGTACATGACTGCTAGAAAAGCCAGAGCTTTGATTATATGAAGCTTTGTCAGCAAAGTAACATCTCTGCTTTTTAATACTCTGTCTAGGTTTGTCATAGCTTTTCTTTGAAGAAGCAACTGTCTTTTAATTTCAAGAGACTAGTTCTAAAAAATAATTTTATGGATTGTGCTTTTATAGCTAATATTCCAAATTAAAATCAATTGTATTACTGCACAAATACTTAATAAAATTGGAAAAAGTTAGAAATTTCCAATATTTCCTTCCATTTGGATCACCATTTAGATGATTTCAGATTGCTGTCTAGTCAATATCATGGAACACACTAAAAATAACTCCCTCCTTTAAGTCACCATATTTATATACTCTGTGTATATCACCTTGCTTGAAATATTTTTAAATTCAAAGAAATAGGATTCCCATTACTAGATAGTCTTCATCTCTTTTTGTATCAAGGATTATCTGGGCACAGGTGAAGTCTTAGTAATGGCAGAGAGACTGCATAGCCTAAGACATTTCAGAGTAACTATGTTAGCATTTTCTTGGCATTTCATACTTTAGACAGAGGTAAAGAATTCATCTTATTCTCTGTGAGCTTATAAGCTGGCAATGTGTGTGGGCATAGTTTGTTCATGCACTCCGTGAAGTGCGTGTTTCAATTCCTAATAGCAAAGCAGATGATGACTGCTGGAATGTATGGATCCATGTTTTATAACTTTAAAGGAATCCAACTTTGTTTATTATATTTTACTTTGACCAGTACTTTCTGCGCTTTTACTATGTAATTTCGCCACTGATTGACTTAGTAGATATTTTAGCCAGGTAGTATCTAGTCTAATAAGACAACTAGACACATAATTAACCCCAGGGAGAACTTAAGCTAGTCACACCACTTTCTTTCTTTCTTTTTTTTTAAATTAATTAATTTTGGTTGTGTTGGGTCTTTGTTGCTGCGCATTGGCTTTCTCTAGTTGTGGTGAGTGGGAGCTACCCTTTGTTGCGGTGTACGGGCTTCTCAGCGTGATATCTTCTCTTGCTGCAGAGCACAGGCCCTGGAGCATGAGCTCAGTCATCGTGGCACATGGGCTTAGTTGCTCTGTAACTTGTGGGACCTTCCTCGACCAGGGAATGAACTCATGTCCCATGCATTGGCTGGTGGATTCTTACACACTGTACCTCCAGGGAAGTCCCATGCCACTTTCTTGACCTTAGCTTCCTTAATTACAAAATGAGGAGGTCGAACATCCCATGTCCCTTATTGCTCAAAACAACTGTAAATCAATAGCTCTCCAGTCCTCATTTGCCAGGACCCTCTGTGGGTAACTCTGTGGTCATTTGTGACTCTTCAGTATAGATTCTGAATTCTCCAGTTAGGCATCTTGTCAGAAATTTCAATTAAAGGAACTGAGGAATCCTAGTTCTTCATGTCCTGCCCATCTCCCCCTTTGTCTGATTTTTAGAAATGGCAAAAATATTAGACTTTCCAGTCAACATTTACCAATTCGTTGGCATTCACTCAGCCCTCTGCTGTCCATCCAGAAAAATCACAGTGTGGGAATGGAACAACTGAACACAAAGCTGGGGCAGCTGTATTTGAGTTTATCTAACATGTTCCCATATCCTCATGGTAATGATTATTTATTATTATTATTAGCCAGAGCCAAAGTATTCTGGCTGCAAGCAGCCTACATTTCCTTCCCGTTTCTGTGGCTCTATGAATACATTTCTTCAAGAGATGGCAGTAAAATGTCTCCCATTTCTGTGTGGCTTAAAATATCATCACACGTATTTCTCAAGGAGAAGATTGTTCACAGGAGGCACATATTACCCTATGATGCAAATATGGTGGTGGTGGTTTAGTCGCTAAGTCATGTGACCCTATGGACTGTAGCCCACCGAGCTCCTCTGTCCATGGGATTTTCCAGGCAAGAATACTGGAGTGGGTGCTATTTCCTTATCCAGATGCAAATATGCTCAGCATTTAATATAGGCTCCAGGGAGGCTCAAGACATATATGAGGAGAATCACAACTATACTGACCTGGATTGACAGAAGGAATAGGTTCATCATAAAGAAAATTCTGAATCTCTCAAGGGCTTATTTTTAAGATGCTTTTTGCTTTCTCTTTTCTCATGTCTCTAGATGTCCTCCTGCTCTTTATACAACTCAGACTGGTAATAAAAATACCCTATATGGGTATAAAATTAGCAAGGCATATTTTCTTCTGTGAATTCCTCTCAGATTCAAGAGACAGGTATTATTTTACTTTAGAAGTGAGGAAATTGGCCTAGAGAGACTAAATTACTCACCTGATCTCGTACCTCTAGGAAGACCCAGAGCAGCAGCATGAATTCTGGCCCCGACTAGGTTGCATCTTCCTGCAGGTGGTCTTCAGGGTTGAGGTCCTCACACTGGAAACCAGGTTACTGACTGGCCTGCTGCTGTTCCTTAGGCCTTACCAAGATCCTACCACATATATTTGAGAAGTCTCAACTTTTAGGGGATTCTTGGGAACCTTGCACCATGATAGAATCTGTGCTTGCTACTGTTCACTCATGTATGATTTTCTCCTCTTAATGCTAACAATTTTATATTATCTATATTGTTTATATTTTCTTCTTGAGGGATAATCTTTGTAAAAAGATAGCAAAATAATGTAAAAACATAATATTTATATTTTCTACAGGAGGGACAATCGATGCAAAAAGATTATACTCAAAACATGTTTGTTAATGACTTAGGATCCTAGATTTTGGGATTAAAACAAATGTAATACATCTTCTGATTCAGCAGCTCTGGAGAGAGATCACTATCTTAATCAGTGGCTCTTGGGATCTGTGCTGAGTCCCAGTTTGAATTATTCTGAGTGTTCTGGCCTTGTTTCTTGCCCATCTCCCTTCCTTCTTGGCTTCATACATTAATGTATTTGGGAATTCCATTCTTGCTGGCTACCCTGTGGGCTGGCTTTCCAAATGGGCTGCCTCTTCAGTAGCAGGTGGTAGATCTGGCGAAGGACCCTGCTCTCAACTGGGAGCTGTTTTCTTCCTCTTAAATGTTATTTTGTCTGAAGTAGCTCTCTGCTGCCCTCCACTGGCACTCAGCCACTAGGGCTAGCAAGCCTTCTGCTTCTCCACTAACACTGCATCTAACTTTCCAAACGATTTACCAGAGTATTACTAACCACAGAAGTCCAGCACTACGTGTAGTTTTTATAGCAGGAAACATAGGACCCAGGCCTCTTCATGTCCACTTATACCTGATGTTCTCGCTTTCTGAGAAGGAATTTGCTGATGGGCTGTGCATGAGTATCTGACTTATACTAATTTCAAGTATTTGTACTGGAGTATTTGGAAGGGATTACTTGAAAGTGTAAAACTTCTATTTGATTACCAAGCTGAAATACACTTCAATGTATTGAAATGTATTGAAATACACTTCAAATGATACTCGGCCACAAATTTCTGAGTGTGCTGTACTTAATCTTAAGTAAAAAGCAATTCTATCTTATTGCTACAAAGATATAGTGAACTGTATGAAATTCCTAAATGATATGTACAGTTTCCATTTATTCAACAGTTATGTATGAGACACACGCTATGTGTCAGACACTCTTATTGGTGCTGAGAATACAGTGCTGGATAAAGGAGATGCAAACTATAAAAACACCTTCTGCCTTTACTGAGCTTGTTTACTAGTTGAGAAAGATAACTATTGAATGAATTAATAAGCAAAATGCCCTTTGAAGGAATATGACACTACCATATCTAATAATTCCTGCCAGAAAAACATTTCAGGGATTCCATGTTTTTAAGAATATCAGTATTACGATTGAGAGTCATAACCAAAGTTAGATAGGGACTTTTGCTACAAATATTTAATGTGTTATTCCTTCATTCATAAATTTATTATAAATTGAGTATGGGTCTATTAAAGCAATTGATGCACATGAATGTATGAATCCTTCAGCTGCTAAGATGTTTCATCTTTTTATTCTATTATTTTTCTCTTCTGTTAGAATGTCTGATGTTTGCCACCTTGTCACCCCTGCTATTGCTGCCTTAATTATGGGGTCTATTACTGTCTTTCCTTTTTCCTTTTTTTTTTTATTAAGTTCTCTTCCTATGTTTTTTTGCTTAGATACACTCTAGATACACTCTAACACTCTAGATACACTGCAGATACACTGTATCTAACTCACAGATACACTCTAACAGAGGCTTGCATGTGTACTAAGTCGCTTCCATTGGGTCTGACTCTGTGTGACACTATGGATGGCAGCCTGCCAGGCTCCTCTGTCTTTGGGATTCTTCAGGCAAGAATTCTGGAGTGGGTTACCATACCCTTCTCCAGGGGATCTTCCTGATCCAGGGATTGAAGCTGCGTCTCTTATATCTACCTGCATTGGCAGATGGGTGCTTTACCACTAGCGCCATTTGGGAAGCCCAGTCTAACAGATATCACTGGTAAAATGGAATAAGTTTTTCCTTTCTAATGTGGAAGGACTGATCATAAGTAAACAGGTATAGTCACTTGGTCTTCTGTAATATACCAGGACTATTTGAAATGAATGTCTGTCCCAAGTTAAACACAGATGGTTTGGGGAAAACAAAATTAGTATGTATATTTAATTACAGTTACAACTTTCAAAAAAATTCTATATTGGTTGAAGAGGTCTTCCAAGTGTGATGTCAGGGACCGAGGGTCACAACAAGCTGCTTGTCCTTCCTCAGGAATAATGCAGTTGCCTTTACCCAGGTTCTGAGCCATCCACCAGAGACATATAAAGTACTTGTCAGAAAAGCAGCTTCTAGGTCATGGCATCTGGTCCCATCACTTCATGGCAAATAGATGGGGAAACAGTGGAAACTGTGGCTGACTTTATTTTTCTGGGCTCCAAAATCACTGCAGATGGTGATTGCAGCCATGAAATGAAAAGACACTTACTCCTTGGAAGGAAAGTTAGGACCAACCTAGATAGCATATTAAAAAGCAGAGACACTACTTTGTCAACAAAGGTCCGTTGAGTCAAGGCTATGGTTTTTCCAGTGGTCGTGTATGGATGTGAGAGTTGGACTATAAAGAAAGCTGAGCGCTGAAGAATTGATGCTTTTGAACTGTGGTGTTGGAGAAGACTCTTGAGAGTCCCTTGGACTGCCAGGAGATCCAACCAGTACATCCTAAAGGAGATCAGTCCTAGGTGTTCATTGGAAGGAATGATGCTCAAGCTGAAACTCCAGTACTTCAGCCACCTGATGTGAAGAGTTCACTCGTTTGAAAAGACCCTGATGCTGGGAAAGATTGGGGGCAGGAGGAGAAGGGGACGACAGAGGATGAGATGGTTGGATAGCATCACCAACTCAATGGACATGGGTTTGGGTGGACTCCAGGAGTTGGTGATGGACAGGGAGACCTGGTGTGCTGCGGTTCATGGAGTCACAAAGACTTGGTCACGACTGATCGACTGAACTGAACTGAAACCATCTCAGTCACGTAGGAAGCTAGATAGTTTCATTCCCTTATTTTTGAGTGAGCTTAGCTGTCTAGCTGGAGAAGGCAATGGCAACCCACTCCAGCACTCTTGCCTGGAAAATCCCATGGGCGGAGGAGCCTGGTAGGAGCTCCTGGGTAGGAGCCTGCAGTCCATGGGGTTGCTAAGAGTCGGACATGACTGAGCGACTTCACTTTCACTTTTCACTTTCATGCATTGGAGAAGGAAATGGCAACCCACTCCAGTGTTCTTGCCTGGAGAATCCCAGGGATGGGGGAGCCTGGTGGGCTGCCGTCTCTGGGGTTGCACAGAGTTGGACACGACTGAAGCTACTTAGCAGCAGCAGCAGCTGTCTAGCTTCAGAGTCTTAGCCAGAGCTGACACATATCCAATGTCCTTGGCCATCAGTTCAATAATTGCTTTATATATCATTGATGGCTAACTTGAAATGTTGTGTGTGTAACACATTTATACTGTTGCCTGGGTATGTTCCTTGTACAAACTCTGAAACAACACATTTGTATATGTCTTCTCTATCCTTTTCACTGTGAACCAGTTGTTGGTCAAGTTAAGTGGTTTGTTGATTTTTGAGAGAAGAGTTCTGAACTTAGGAAATGCTCTCTAAATTTTAGAGGTTTTGGCAATTTGGAGTTTACAAAATCAAGGTTTTGCATTATTGATTTGAGGTGATCAAATGGAAGAGGTGAGGGGTTGGAATGTTTAATTGAATTGGACACATTGTAAAGTGAACCATTATTTAAAAGACTGTAAAGAAGGAAAAAGTGCTGTGAATTTATGTGACATGCCATGAAGTGTGAGAAGCATCCATGCCTCAGAGATGTTAAAATATAAACATCTCAGAGTCACATGAAACATGGTATTTCTTAATCTTTGTTGAGATGGATTCAGGAAAAATGATAACATAGCTTCTTGGGATGACACGTCTATGATATAGTAACTTCATAGTAATACACTTCATGATATAGTAACATGAAGAAAAAAAGACTTGGCCACAGAAAAATCCTGATAATAGAACAATTATGTATTTTCATGAGTTTGCAGATGTTTTAAAAAATAACTTCTGAAAAATCTTTAATTTTTAATTGAAATTCTGAGAAATCTCAGGATTTCTAAGTAAGATGTTTGTATTAAAAGAAAAAAAGTATTCCATATTTTGGCAAAAACTCCATATACAGGACTGATTCAGGGTTGTTGGGTGAGAATCTTCATCCTTCCTTTGGAGGATTTTTCTGACTGGAAATTTCTAGTTTTGTTTTTATGGTGCAGTCTTACAGTATTGTCTTCTATTAGAAATACATGCCTTAATTTCACTGTGGCATGTGAGTCAGGACAGCAGGAAGAATCTAAAGCCTCATATGTCCTTATATGAGGTAGAAATGTGTATTTTTTTATTAATAAATTATTGTATAAAATATCTTTAACTTTTGCTTACTTTTAATTTCACACCCCCCCCCCCCTTTATTTTTAGCCACACTAAAATACGTGTGCAGTTTATGGGATCTTAGTTCCCCAACCAGGAATTGAACCCAGGTCCCTGGGCAGTGAAAGCACAGAGTCCTAACCACTGGACTGCTGGCAATTCCCCTGAGAAGATCCCCTGGAGGAAGGCTTGGCAAACCATTCCAGTATTCTCACCTGGAGAATCCCATGGACAGAGGAGCCTGGCAGGCTATACAGTCCATGGGGTTGCAAAGAGTCAAACACAACTGAGCCACTAACACTTTGACTTTTTCACTAGCTTAACACAGACTTGCTGAGAAAATTTTCCAGTGTATTAAGAAAATAAATATAAATCACCCACTAAGACAAAACCTAAAGATAACTTCAGTTAATATTTTGCATAATTTAAAAGAAACAGGCCTTTTCCTTTGCAGAAATATATACTATATAGTACACTTTAAATAATTTAAGTCATTCTGTGAATATGTTTTGTGTTCTCCATTTTTTTAAATCAGTGTCTTACCATGAATATTTATTTCCTCATCAGTATTTTTATTTCTGAAAACTACTATTAACTTTTAACTTATTTTTGTTATTTTATGCATTAACAATGAAAATATAACAATTGTCTATTAACCATTGCTTCACAATTAGGTTGGTTCTAATTTTTCATCATCAAGTGACTTTAGATGTACATCTTTGCACATAGAGATAGTTCTCTTAAAATGTTTTTCTTAGGGGAAGAATTTTTTCTGGGTCCCATAGTATAAATTTTTTAAAGACACTGTATGTACCAGGACTTCACTGGTGGTCCAGTGGCTAGGCCTCCATGCTCCCATTGCTGGTGGCCCGGGTTTGATCCCTGTTCTGGAAACTAGATCCACAGGCTGCATGAAGATCTCATGCAAGAACTTCGCCCTAGGAAGCAAGAACACACTTTTTCTCTAATCGTTCCTATTTTTTCTGTTAATTCATCCCCCAGATGCAGAACGGCATTTGTTTTTATGCTCACTATCCATGCATGAATTATGTGTTTACAATTTTGAAATGCCTCAATAGATATTATATTAATATTAGAGCCAACAGTGATGAAAAAGCACAATCTAATATCTGCCTGCTTAGTGGTGTGTGTTATATGGATCTTAAGGTACTTGAACATCTTGGATCAGAGATGCTAGATAGCTGACAACTTGTTTGTTAAATCTGACAGGGTTATATTTATGTTTCCTCCAATGATTAGAAGGATCTTTTTAAGCATAAGGATATTGTAGGCAGCTTTATAAATGTAGCTCATTAAAAAAAAGGTGTTTCTTAAACTTCTTTCATAACCTGTTAGAATTTACTATCACTCCTAACTACTTTAGTTGGCAAGTATAGAATGTTGTTCTAGGTTTCATGTGGGTGTCTGTTATTTCTTCCACTTATGCTACTTCAGTTCAGTTCTGTTCAGTCACTCAGTTGTGTCCAGCTCTTTGCGATCCCATGAATTGCAGCATGCCAGGCCTCCCTGTCCATCACCAACTCCCAGAGTTCACTCAGACTCACGTCCATCGAGTCGGTGATGCCATCCAGTCATCTCATCCTCTGTCATCCCCTTCTCCTCTTGCCCCCAATCCCTCCCAGCATCACCCCAATCCCTCCCAGCATCAGAGTCTTTTCCAAAGAGTCAACTCTTCGCATGAGGTGGCCAAAGTACTGGAGTTTCAGCTTTAGCATCATTCCTTCCAAAGAAATCCCAGGACTGATCTCCTTTAGAATGAACTGGTTGGATCTCCTTGTAGTCCAAGGGACTCTCAAGACTCTTCTCCAACACCACAGTTCAAAAGCATCAATTCTTCAGTGCTCAGCTTTCTTCACAGTCCAACTCTCACATCCATACATGACCACTGGAAAAACTATAGCCTTGATGAGACAGACCTTTGTTGGCAAAGTAATGTCTCTGTTTTTTAATATGCTATCTAGGTTGGTCATAACTTTCCTTCCAAGGAGTAAGCGTCTTTTAATTTCATGGCTGCAATCACCATCTGCAGTGATTTTGGAGCCCCCCAAAATAAAGTCCGACACTGTTTCCACTGTTTCCCCATCTATTTCCCATGAAGTGATGGGACCAGATGCCATGATCTTAGTTTTCTGAATGTTGAACTTTAAGCCAACTTTTTCACTCTCCTCTTTCACTGTCATCAAGAGGCTTTATGCTACTTATGGTGAGCCATTTCTTGGTATGTGGGAGTGGGAGAGGCTTTAAGAATTACTTAGTTTAGGGACTTCCCTGGTGGTCCAGGGGTCGATGGTCTGCTTTCCAATGCAAGAGACATGTGTTCAATCTCTGGTTGGGGAACGAAGATCCCACATGCCGTGGGGTCAACTAAGTCCTTTCACTGCAGCTAGAGAGCCCATGAACTGCAACTAAGACCCAGCACAGCCAATAGTTAATTAATTAATTTAAAAAATTACTTAGTTTGTAAATGGGTCATTACAGATTTTACTACTTTACAAATGACTGCGAATTGAGACCTGGCAGGATATATGTGTTTTAGTAGTTGAAAAGGACTAGAAACCATCATTTAGTAGAAAGACCATTGAACATCACAAGACTTAAATCCTAGATTCTATTCATTATTGGTCTTTCTAGTGGCTCAGACAGTCAACAATCTGCCCACAATGCGGGAGACCTGGGTTCGATTCCTGGGCCAGGAATCCCCTGGAGGAGGAAATGGCAACCCACTTCAGTATTCTTGCCTGGAGAATCCCAAGGACAGAGGAGCCTGGTGGTTTACAGTCCATCGCAAAGAGTCACAAAGGACTGAAAAATTAACATTCTATTATTAGAATAGATACTTAATAACTCTGTGATAAAGTGCCTCTCCTTCTAATCTCTCTTACTTTCCTTTGACCTAAAATATATTTTGAAACACCTTTGGAGTCTATCTCTGAAATTTATTCATAGCAAGTGAGCAAGTGAGATGTAATGATGGGGTTTTGTAAACAGAAAAGTTAATATTCTGATTTTACTTTTGGATTTGGTTTATATTAGGACTCTGAACGTCGCACAAATACTCCAAAAGATAAGAATATTTATTGTCACCAACTACTCACTGTTGCTTGATCTAAAGTCCTCATATATTCTATAAGCATGTTGAATTCATTGTTTGACTCTGACACTGTTCCTTATGTACTCAAAATAAGTATCACCAGAAAATCTCTGCAACTTTATATGGTGTCTAAAACTATTCATGCATTTTAATAAAATTGAGTCATTCTTAAAATATGAAATTTTAGTATAAATTCATACATCAACTGGGAAGGCACAGTTTCAATACAGCTGCTGTACATTTTCTTCACAGCTTATTTGTAATGTCATTAGTCATTGTTAGGTCTATTAGTCAGAAGTTTCAAATCTATAAGGTGGTTGTCATATTTAGTAATTATTTTTTTAAATACTGACATATAATTAAGTGTCTTGAAATTCAGCTTTATTCAGATTTTCCCTTCTTTTGCAAAATCAATTTGGATAATCTCAAAATAACAGTGCCTCTCCATACTCTAAGCATTTTAGATGTGTCATCATATTAATTTTTTGCCCTTTACTACTTCCATTAATTAATTTTGCCCTTTAACTTTTGCTGATCAATGTGGACTAAATTGTAATTGCAACATTTCTATGAAATAATACCAAATCAAGACTGATAGTGGCATGCTGTGAATTAGTGAGGGGTTTTAACATTTTTGAGCTTGGTGTGATGATTTAATACTGGACAGACTTAAAACCAACTTTAAAATATTTTTTGATTTGAATTATTTTAAAATTAAAAAATTTTTGAAGTATAGTTGTTCAAATTTATGTGTTACAGGAGTACAGTATAGTGAGTCACAGTTTTTAATGGTTATATTCAATGTGTAGTTATTATAAAGTATTGTCTATATTCCCTATGTAGTACAACATATCCTTGTAGTTTATTTCATACATAATAGTTTGTATCCCTTAATCTCCTCCCCATATTGCCTCTCCCCCTTCTTTCTCCCCACTGATAACCCCAAGTTTGTTCTCTATATCTGTGAGTCCGCTTCTTTTTAAACTGAGAACCACCATTTGATTTACATTTAAATTCTAGGTGTGATGAATTTTGAAGATTATATTATGGTTAAAATTCCCTTGCAGTGTCTGCTAAACACTGGTGGTTTGGAGACATGTACCTTTATGTGATCACTAGCCCACTAGAGTTAAAATGTATGATGAGGGAATGAAAGAATTAAATATCTCATGAATGTTTATATTCATGCTCACAAATGGATCAAAATACTGATTTTAATCTAGATTACCCAATATGACTGATTTTTTATTAAGTGAATATACAATTATTACTTATTTTGCACCAGATAATGTACCAGGAAATGAGGGTAGAGTGATGAATAAAATTTAATTTCTACTCCAAAAGAACAGTCTGGTTGAGGAGATGAACACATAGTCATATGTGTGCAGTAAAATTAGTGCCACATTGGAGGTATGCGTTGAATACTATGCAAGTGCAAAGGAAAGTCACTTAGATCTTCAGGTTTAGGAAGGATATGACACCCAAACTCCTTCAAAGAGTTTTTTTTAAATTATAAATTGAATATATGAACATATAATAACAATTAAACAATTTAGAAGAGTTTGTGATTAAAGTAAAAGAACTTTCTATTCAACAGTTTTTTGGTTTCCTAAAGGCAAGCTCTTTTGAATATTTTTGATTGCATTTCCTTTGGTGGTTCTCCAGAATATTAAATCATATGATTATACATTCTCTGTGTATTTTAGGGTTATTTATCTTTCTATTACTTCTGAAGGTTAGTTTTTTTATGATAAATAATATACTGATACACTACTAAGGCGGAGAAGGCGATGGCACCCCACTCCAGTACTCTTGCCTGGAAACTCCCATGGACGGGGGAGCCTGGTGGGCTGCCGTCTATGGGGTCGCACAGAGTCGGACACGACTGAAGTGACTTAGCAGCACGCTACTAAGAGGTGATATTATTGCTTGTACTATTTTGTTCACTTTTTTACTTTCATCAGTCTCCACCATTTGTCAACTGCCTTGTATTTTTATTTTTTAAGATTGAAAAAGAATAGATATATTCATATGTATAACTGAATCACTTTGCTGCACACCTAAAATTGATGGCTCAGCTGGTAAAGAATCCGCCTGCAATGCGGGAGACCTGGGTTTGATCCCTGGATTAGTAAGATGCTCTGGAGAGGGAAAAGGCTACCCAGTCTCGTATTCTGGCCTGGAGATTTCCTTGGGGTCGTAAAGAGTCGGACAGGATTGAGCGACTTTCACTTTCACGTTCACTCACTAAAACTAGCATGTTATAAATCAACTCCAATTTATCCAATATGAAATAAAATTTTTTAAAATGTCAGCATTTAAAAATACTGAAAATTTTATTTGAAAAAAGCTTCTTAGTGAAAAAAGAGACTGTTATATTTCTAATTTGATATGAAACAGCAATCAACAGAAGCTTTTCATTCTTTATTCATAAATTGACTCTGAAAATTTTCACTTTTTAACTGTGTTGGGTCATGTACTCTGCTGTGCGGAATGGTGTTTCTTTTCTCCTTATCAGTTGGCTAAAATCATGCCAAAGGTTTACTTTCTTCACATTTGAATTATGGCTTTTTATATAGCTTTGCTTTATTTTTTGTTATAGTTGATAGTTTACAATCTTTTGTTAGTTTCAGGTGTATAGCAAAATGATTCTGTCATATAAATATTTATTTGTACGTATGTAATACATACATTTGTAATACATTTATACATATGTTATACATATATGTCCTTCTGGAAAAGGAAATGGCAACCCACTCTAGTATTCTTGCCTGGAAAATCCCATGGAGGACCCTGGCAGGCTGCAGCCCAAGAGTTGGACATGACTAAATCTACCTAATACATACATATTCTTTTTCAGATTCTTTTTCATTATAGGTTATTGCAAGATATTTGGTACAGTTTCCTGTGCTATATAGTAAATCCTTGTTGTTTATGTATTTTATTTATAGTGGTGTGTGTCTGTTAAGTGGTGTGTATCTTGGAGAAGGAAATGGCAACCCACTCCAGTGTTCTTGCCTGGAGAATTCCATGAACAGGCTACAGTCCATGGGGTTGCAAAGAGTCAGACATGACTAAGCTACCAACACACACATCTGTTAAGCCCATACTCCTAAAGTATCCCTCCCCTTCCTTTTCCCTTTGGTAATCCTAAGTTTGTTTTTTATATCTGTGACTCTGTTTCTGGTTTGTAAATAAATTCATTTATATTATTTTTAGATTCCACATAAAAGTGATATATAATATTTGTCTTTCTGTGTCCAACTTCACTTAGTGTGATCATCTCTAAGTCCATTCATGTTGCTGCAAATGATGATGTTTCATTCTTTTTTATGGCTGAGTAATATTCTGCTGTATATATTTACCACATCTTCTTTATCCTTTCATCGACTGATGGACACTTAGGTTGCTTCCATGCCTTGGTTATTATAAATAGTGCTGCAATGACCATTGGGGGGCATATATCTTTTTGAATTAGAATTTTTGTCTTTGCTGGATATATGCCCGGAAGTAGGATTGCTGGATCATATGGTAACTGTACTTTTAGTTTTCTAAGGAACCTCTAAGGGCTTCCCTGGCCTGGTGGCTCAGACAGTTAAGAGTCTGCCTGCAAAGCAGGAGACCTGGGTTTGATCCCTGGGTCAGGAAAGATCCCTTGGAGAAGGCAATAGCAACCACTCCAGTATTCTTGATAGAAAATTCCATGGATAGAGCAGCTAGGTGGGCTATAGTCCATGGGGTTGCATATGCACAGAGCCGGACATGACTAACACAAGGAACCTCCATACTGTTGTCCATTTTGGCTGCACCAATTTTATATTCCTACCAACTGTGTAGGAAGGTTCACTTTTCTCCACACCCTCTCCAGCATGTAATACTTATAGACTTTTTTCTTCTTGGCTACGCCTCATGGAATATTTTAATTCCTTGACCAGGGATCAAAACTGTGCCCCTGCGTTGAAGCACAGTGTCTTAACCACTGAACTGCCAGGCAAGTCTCTATTTGTAGACTTTTTAAGATGAGTATTCTAACTGGTGTGAGGTGATACCTCATTATAGCACAACTTTGTTTTATTCCCCTTTGGGTTAGCAATTAACTTTTCTCTTTTGTTTGTAAAAAAAAAGTTATATGCATCTTACATTTTCATACATGTTCCTTATATCTTCTCAAGCTGAGGTCTTTTCCTATATGCCTTCCTCTTAGGACCATCAATTTATCTACTCTAATCTGAACCAGTTGGTTTCTAGGGCTACTGAATGGCCTCTTTCCAGAAATTTCCTTTGTTACTTTCCTGAGTGGGATCCACACATTCTAAAGCCCATTTCTCCTCTTTCTCTTTTTAGATTTTGTCCCTTATTTTTCTAGTCAGCATCATAAAGTAACTGTTTGCATAAAGATATATGGTAAATACATATTAGCAAATGTCTGTATTTTGCTCTCACTGTGTGTGTTTGCATGTCAGAGTGTGTGTATATGTGAAAGAAGAAGAGACTAGATATTGGACTATATCATTTTAGAGTCAAGAAATTTTGCTGTAAATCGAAAGGCATTTATCAATTTTCTTGACATGCAATGGTGGTGATAGACCTAAGTCAATACATCCTCATTCTATTTTAGATAAGCTGTTTTTAATCTTGAAAACTTTTAGAATCGTCTCTAAGTGTGGGTCTTAATTACAATCATTTTACTGTTACTTTGTACTTTATTTTATTTATTTTTTAATATAAATTTATTTATTTTAATTGGAGGCTAATTACTTTACAATATTGTATTGGTTTTGCCATACATCAACATGAATCTGCCACGGGTGTACACGTGTTTCCCATCCTGAACCCTCCTCCCATCTCCCTCCCCATTACCATCCCTCTGGGTCATCCCAGTGCACCAGCCCCGAGTACCCTGTATCATGCATCGAACCTGGACTAGTGATTCGTTTCACATATGATATTATACATGTTTCAATGCCATTCTCCCAAATCATCCCACCCTCACCCTCTCCCACAGAGTCCAAAAGACTGTTCTATACATCAGTGTCTCTTTTGCTGTCTCGTATACAGGGTTATTGTTACCATCTTTCTAAATTCCATATATATGCATTAGTATACTGTATTGGTGTTTTTCTTTCTGGCTTACTTCAATCGGCTCCAGTTTCATCCACCTCATTAGAACTGATTCAAATGTATTCTTTTTAATGGCTGAATAATACTCCATCGTGTATATGTACCACAGCTTTCTTACCCATTTGTCTGCTGATGGACATCTAGGCTGCTTCCATGTCCTGGCTATTATAAATAGTGCTGCTATGAACATTGGGATACACGTGTCTCTTTCAATTCTGGTTTCCTCAGTGTGTATGCCCAGCAGTGGGATTACTGGGTAGTACGGTAGTTCTATTTCCAGTTTTTTAAGGAATCTCCACACTGTTCTCCATAGTGGCTAAACTAGTTTGCATTCCCACCAACAGTGTAAGATGGTTCCCTTTTCTCCACACCCTCTCCAGCGTTTATTGCTTATAGACTTTTGGATAGCAGCCATTCTGACTGGCATGAAATGGTACCTCATTGTGGGTTTGATTTGCCTTTCTCTGATAATGAGTAATGTTGAGCATATTTTCATGTGTTTGTTAGCCATCTTTATGTCTTCTTTGGAGAAATGTCTATTTAGTTCTTTGGCCCATTTTTTGATTGGGTCATTTATTTTTCTGGAATTGAGCTGTACGAGTTGCTTGTATATTTTTGAGATTAGTTGTTTGTCAGTTGCTTCATTTGCTATTATTTTCTCCCATTCTGAAGGCTGTCTTTCCGCCTTACTTATAGTTTCCTTTGTTGTGCAGAAGCTTTTAAGTTTAATTAGGTCCCATTTGTTTATTTTTGCTTTTATTTCCAATATTCTGGGAGGTGGGTAATAGAGAATCCTGCTGTGATGTATGTCGGAGAGTGTTTTGCCTATGTTCTCCTCTAGGAGTTTTATAGTTTCTGGTCTTAGGTTTAGATCTTTAATCCATTTTGAGTTTATTTTTGTGTATGGTGTTAGAAAGTGTTCTAGTTTCATTCTTTTACAAGTGGTTGACCAGTTTTCCCAGCACCACTTGTTAAAGAGATTGTCTTTAATCCATTGTATATTCTTGCCTCCTTTGTCAAAGATAAGGTGTCCATAGATGCGTGGATTTATCTCTGGGCTTTCTATTTTGTTCCATTGATCTATATTTCTGTCTTTGTGCCAGTACCATACTGTCTTGATGACTATGACTTTGTAGTAGAGCCTGAAGTCAGGCAGGTTGATTCCTCCAGTTCCATTCTCCTTTCTCAAGATTGCTTTGGCTATTAGAGGTTTTTTGTATTTCCATACAAATTGTGAAATTATTTGTTCTAACTCTGAAAAATACCGTTGGTAGCTTGATAGGAATTGCATTGAATCTATAGATTGCTTTGGGTAGTATACTCATTTTCACTATATTGATTCTTCTGATCCATGAACATGGTATATTTCTCCATCTATTAGTGTTGTCTTTGATTTCTTTCACCAGTGTTTTATAGTTTTCTATATATAGGTCTTTTATTTCTTTAGGTAGATATATTCCTAAGTATTTTATTCTTTTTGTTGCAATGGTGAATGGAATTGTTTCCTTAATTTTTTTCTGTTTTCTCATTATTAGTGTATAGGAATGCAAGGGATTTCTGTGTATTGATTTTATATCCTGCAACTTTACTATATTCTTTGATTAGCTCTAGTAATTTTCTGGTGGAGTCTTTAGGGTTTTCTATGTAGAGGATCATGTCATCTGCAAACAGTGAGAGTTTTACTTCTTCTTTTCCAATTTGGACTCCTTTTATTTCTTTTTCTGCTCTGATTGCTTTGGCCAAAACTTCCAAAACTATGTTGAATAGTAGTGGTGAAAGTGGGCACCCTTGTCTTGTCCCTGACTTTAGGGGAAATGCTTTCAATTTTTCACCATTGAGGATAATGTTTGCTCTGAGTTTGTCATATATAGCTTTTACTATGTTGAGGTATGTTCCTTCTATTCCTGCTTTCTGGAGGGTTTTTATCATAAATGGATGTTGACTTTTGTCAAGGGCTTTCTCTGCATCTATTGAGATAATCATATGGCTTTTATTTTTCAATTTGTTAATGTGGTGTATAACATTGATTGATTTGCAGATATTGAAGAATCCTTGCATCCCTGGGATAAAGCCCACTTGGTCATGGTGTATGATCTTTTTAATGGGTTGTTGGATTCTGATTGCTAGAATTTTGTTAAGGACTTTTGCATCTATGTTCATCAGTGATATTGGCCTGTAGTTTTCTTTTTTTGTGGCATCTTTGTCAGGTTTTGGTATTAGGGTGATGGTGGCCTCGTAGAATGAGTTTGGAAGTTTACCTTCCTCTGCAATTTTCTGGAAGTTTGAGTGGGATAGGTGTTAGCTCTTCTCTAAATTTTTGGAAGAATTCCAAGGCTGTGAAGCCTTGTGGACTTGGGCTTTTGTTTGCTGGAAGATTTCTGATTAAAGTTTCAATTTCCGTGCTTGTGATGGGTCTGTTAAGATTTTCTATTTCTTCCTGGTTCCGTTTTGGAAAGTTGTACTTTTCTAAGAATTTGTCCATTTCTTACAAGTTGTCCATTTTATTGGCATATAATTGCTGATAGTAGTCTCATGATCCTTTGTATTTCTGTGTTGTCTGTTGTGATCTCTCCATTTTCATTTCTAATTTTATTGATTTGATTTTTCTCCCTTTGTTTCTTGATGAATCTGGCTAATGGTTTGTCAATTTTATTTATCCTCTCAAAGAACCAGCTTTTGGCTTTGTTGATTTTTACTATGGTCTCTTTTGTTTCTTTTGCATTTATTTCTGCCTTAATTTTTAAGATTTCTTTCCTTCTACTAACCCTGGGGTTCTTCATTTCTCCCTTTTCTAGTTGCTTTAGGTGTAGAGTTAGGATATTTATTTGTCTTTTTTCTTGTTTCTTGAGGTATGCCTGTATTGCTATGAACCTTCCCCTTAGCATTGCTTTTACAGTGTCCCACAGGTTTTGGGTTGTTGTGTTTTCATTTTCATTCGTTTCTATGCATATTTTGATTTCTTTTTTGATTTCTTCTGTGATTTGTTGGTTATTCAGCAGCGTGTTGTTCAGCCTCCATATGTTGAAATTTTAATAGTTTTCCTCCTGTAATTGAGATCTAATCTTACTGCATTGTGGTCAGAAAAGATGCTTGAAATTATTTCAATTTTTTTGAATTTACCAAAGCTAGATTTATGGCCCAGTATGTGATCTATCCTGGAGAAGGTTCTGTGTGCACTTGAGAAAAAGGTGAAATTCATTGTTTTGGGGTGCAATGTCCTATAGATATCAATTAGGTCTAACTGGTCTATTGTATCAGAGAAGACAATGGCACCCCACTCCAGTACTCTTGCTTGGAAAATCCCATGGATGGAGGAGCCTGGTAGGCTGCAGTCCATGGGGTCATTAAGAGTCAGACACGACAGACGGACTTCAATTTCACTTTCCACTTTCATGCGTTGGAGAAGCAAATGGCAACCCACTCCAGTGTTCTTGCCTGGAGAATCCCAGGGATGGGGGAGCCTGATGGGCTGCCGTCATGGGGTCGCACAGAGTCGGACATGACTGAAGTGACTTAGCAGCAGCAGCAGCAGCAGGTCTATTGTATCATTTAAAGTTTGTGTTTCCTTGTTAATTTTCTGTTTAGTTGATGTATTCATAGGTGTATAGAACTTCTCCATCTTTGGCTGCAAAGAATATAATCAATCTGATTTCGGTGTTGACCATCTGGTGATGTCCATGTATAGAGTCTTCTCTTGTGTTGTTGGAAGAGGGTGTTTGTTATGGTCAGTGCATTTTCTTGGCAAAACTCTATTTGTCTTTGCCCTCCTTCATTCCGGATTCCAAGGTCAAATTTGCCTGTTACTCCAGGTGTTTCTTGACTTCCTACTTTTGCATTCCAGTCCCCTATAATGAAAAGGACATCTTTTTTGGGTGTTAGTTCTAAAAGGTCTTGTAGGTCTTCATAGAACCGTTAAACTTCAGCTTCTTCAGCGTTACTGGTTGGGGCATAGACTTGGATTACTGTGATATTGAATGGTTTGCCTTGGAAATGAACAGAGATCATTCTGTCGTTTTTGAGATTGCATCCAAGTACTGCATTTCAGACTCTTTTGTTGACCATGATTCCTACTCCATTTCTTGTGAGGGATTCCTGCTCACAGTAGTAGATATAATGGTCATCTGAGTTAAATTCACCCATTCCAGTCTATTTCAGTTCGCTGATTCCTAGAATGTTGACATTGACTCTTGCCATCTCTTGTTTGACTACTTCCAATTTGCCTTGATTCATGGACCTGACATTCCAGGTTCCTATGCAATATTGCTTTTTACAGCATCGGACCTTGCTTCTATCACCAGTCACATCCACAGCTGGGTATTGTTTTTGCTTTGGCTCCATCCCTTCATTCTTTCTGGAGTTATTTGTCCACTGATCTCCAGTAGCATATTGGGCGCCTACTGACCTGGGGAGTTTCTCTTTCAGTATCCTATCATTTTGCCTTTTCATACTGTTCATGGGGTTCTCATGGAGAAGGCAATGGCACCCCACTCCAATACTCTTGCGTGGAAAATCCTATGGATGGATGAGCCTGGTGGGCTACAGTCCATGGGGTTGCTGAGAGTCGGACACGACTGAGTGACTTCACTTTCACTTTTCACTCTTATGCATTGGAGAAGGAAATGGCAACCCACTCCAGTGTTCTTGCCTTGAGAATCTCAGGGACAGGGGAGCCTGGTGGGCTGCCGTCTATGGGGTCTCACAGAGTCGGACATGAATGAAGCGACTTAGCAGCAGCAGCATGGGGTTCTCAAGGCAAGAATACTGAAATGGTTTGCCATTCCCTTCTCCAGTGGACCACATTCTGTTAGATCTCTCCACCATGACCCACCCAACTTGGGTTGCCCCACGGCCATGGCTTAGTTTCATTGAGTTACACAGAAAACTAGTCAATCTAATCACACTAGGACCACATGGTCCTAGTGTGATTAGATTGACCAGTTTTCTGTGAACATGGTTTCAGTGTGCCTGCCCTCTGATGCCCTCTTTCAACACCTACTGTCTAACTTGGGTTTCTCTTACCTTGGGCGTAGGGTATCTCTTCACAGCTGCTCCAGCAAAGCACAGCCAATGCTCCTTACCTTGGACGAGGGGTCTCTCCTCACCGGCGACCTTCCTGACCTTTAACGTGGGATAGCTCCTCTAGACCCTCCTGTGCCCGCACAGCCACAGTGTGGGGTTGGTCTTCCCGGCCACGGCCCCTGGCCTCGGGTGTGGGGTTGCTCCTCCCGGCTGCCGCCCCTGACCTCAGACGCGGGATAACTCCTCTTGTTGCCGCCCCTGACCTCGGATGCTGGATATCTCTATACAGGCAGCAAAAACAAGACCAGGAGCTGACTATGGATCAGACCATGAACTCCTTTTTGCCAAATTCAGACTTAAATTGAAGAAAGTAGGGAAAACCACTAGACCATTCAGGTATGACCTAAATCAAATCCCTTATGATTATACAGTGGAAGTGAGAAATAGATTTAAGGGCCTAGATCTGATAGATAGAGTGCCTGATAAGCTATGGACTGAGGTTTGTGACATTGTACAGGAGACAGGGATCAAGACCATCCCCATGGAAAAGAAATGCAGAAAAGCAAAATGGCTGTCTGGGGAGGCCTTACAAATAGCTGTGAAAAGAAGAGAAGCAAAAAGCAAAGGAGAAAAGGAAAGATATAAACATCTGAATGCAGAGTTCCAAAGAATAGCAAGACGAGAAAAGAAAGCCTTCTTCAATGATCAATGCAAAGAAATAGAGGAAAACAACAGAATGGGAAAGACTAGAGATCTCTTCAAGAAAGTCAGAGATACCAAAGGAACATTTCATGCAAAGATGGGCTCGATAAAGGACAGAAATGGTATGGATCTAACAGAAGCAGAAGATATTAAGAAGAGGTGGCAAGAATACATAGAAGAACTGTACAAAAAAGATCTTCACGACCCAGATAATCATGATGGTGTGATCACTGACCTAGAGCCAGACATCCTGGAATGTGAAGTCAAGTGGGCCTTAGAAAGCATCACTATGAACAAAGCTAGTGGAGGTGATGGAATTCCAGTTGAGCTATTCCAAATCCTGAAAGATGATGCTGTGAAAGTGCTGCACTCAATATGCCAGCAAATTTGGAAAAATCAGCAGTGGCCACAGGACTGGAAAAGGGCAGTTTTCATTCCAATCCCAAAGAATGCTCAAACTACTGCACAATTGCACTCATCTCACACGCTAGTAAAGTAATGCTCAAAATTCTCCAAGCCAGGCTTCAGCAATATGTGAACCGTGAACTTCCTGATGTTCAAGCTGGTTTTAGAAAAGGCAGAGGAACCAGAGATCAAATTGCTAACATCTGCTGGATCATGGAAAAGGCAAGAGAGTTCCAGAAAAGCATCTATTTCTGCTTTATTGACTATGCCAAAGCCTTTGACTGTGGATCACAATAAACTGTGGAAAATTCTGAAAGAGATGGGAATACCAGACCACCTGATCTGCCTCTTGAGAAACCTGTATGCAGGTCAGAAGCAACAGTTAGAACTGGACATGGAACAACAGACTGGTTCCAAATAGGAAAAGGAGTACGTCAAGGCTGTATATTGTCACCCTGCTTATTTAACTTATATGCAGAGTACATCATGAGAAACGCCGGACTGGAACAAACACAAGCTGGAATCAAGATTGCTGGGAGAAATATCAATAACCTCATATATACAGATGACACCACCCTTATGGCAGAAAGTGAAGAGGAACTAAAAAGCCTCTTCATGAAGGTGAAAGTGAAGAGTGAAAAAGTTGGCTTAAAGCTCAACATTCAGAAAACAAAGATCATGGCATCTGGTCCCATCACTTCATGGGAAATAGATGGGGAAACAGTGGAAACAGTGTCAGACTTTATTTTTCTGGGCTCCAAAATCACTGCAGATGGTGATTGCCGCCATGAAATTAAAAGATGCTTACTCCTTGGAAGGAAAGTTATGACCAACCTAGATAGCATATTCAAAAGCAGAGACATTACTTTGACAACAAAGTTCGTCTAATCAAGGCTATGGTTTTTCCTGTGCTCATGTATGAATGTGAGAGTTGGACTGTGAAGAAGGCTGAGCACCGAAGAATTGATGCTTTTGATTTGAACTGTGGTGTTGGAGAAGACTCTTGAATGTCCCTTGAACTGTAAGGAGGTCCAACCAGTCTATTCTGAAGGAGATCAGCCCTGGGATTTCTTTGGAAGGAATGATGCTAAAGCTGAAACTCCAGTACTTTGAGCCACCTCATGCGAAGAGCTGACTCATTGGAAAAGACTCTGATGCTGGGAGGGATTGGGGGCAAGAGGAGAAGGGGACGACAGAGGATGAGATGGCTGGATGGCTTCACTGACTTGATGGACGTGAGTCTGAGTGAACTCCGGGAGTTGGTGATGGACAGGGAGGCCTGGCGTGCTGCGATTCATGGGGTCGCAAAGAGTCGGACACGACTGAGTGATTGATCTGATCTGATCTGATTCATAGGTAGTGTATTTAAGTCTCCCACTATTATTGTGTTATTGTTAATTTCCCCTTTCATACTTGTTACATATTGCAGTGCTCCTATGTTGGGTGCATGTGTATTTATAATTGTTAGATCTTCTTCTTGGACTGATCCTTTAATCATTATGTAGTGTCCTTCTTTGTTTCTTTTCACAGCCTTTGTTTTAAAGTGTATTTTGTCTGATATGAGTATTGCTTGTCCTGTTTTCTTTCGGTCTCTATTTGCATGGAATATCTTTCTCCAGCCCTTCACTTTCAGTCCGTATGTGTCCCTTGTTTTGAAGTGGGTCTCTTGTAGACAACATATATAGGGGTCTTGTTTTTGTATCCATTCAGCCAGTCTTTGTCTTTTGGTTGGGGCATTCAACCCATTTACGTTTAAGGTAATTATTGATAAGTATGATCCCAGTGCCATTTACTTTATTGTTTTGGGTTCGAGTTTATACACCCTTTTTGTGTTTCCTGTCTAGAGAAGATCCTTTAGCATTTGTTGGAGAGCTGGTTTGGTGGTGCTGAATTCTCTCAGCTTTTTCTTGTCTGTAAAGCTTTTGATTTCTCCTTCATATTTGAATGAGATCCTTGCTGGGTACAGTAATCTGGGCTGTAGGTTATTTTCTTTCATCACTTTAAATATGTCCTGCCATTCCCTCCTGGCCTGAAGAGTTTCTATTGAAAGATTAGCTGTTATCCTTATGGGAATCCCCTTGTGTGTTATTTGTTTTTTTTTTTTTTCCCTTGCTGCTTTTAATATTTGTTCTTTGTGTTTGATCTTTGTTAATTTGATTAATATGTGTCTTAGGGTGTTTCACCTTGGGTTTATCCTGTTTGGGACTCTTTGGGTTTCTTGGACTTGGGTCGATAATTTCCTTCCCCATTTTAGGGAAGTTTTCAACTATTATCTCCTCAAGTATTTTCTCATGGTCTTTCTTTTTGTCTTCTTCTTCTTGGACTCCTATGATTTGAATGTTGGGGCATTTAACATTGTCCCTGAGGTCTCTGAGATTGTCCTCATTTCTTTTAATTCGTTTTTCTTTTTTCCTCTCTTATTCATTTATTTCTACCATTCTATATTCTACCTCACTAATCCTATCTTCTGCCTCCGTTATTCTACTATTTATTCCCTCCAGAGTGTTTTTGATCTCATTTATTGCACTATTCATTATATATTGACTCTTTTTTATTTCTTCTAGGTCCTTGTTAAACCTTTCTTGCATCTTCTCAATCCTTGTCTCCAGGCTATTTATCTGTGATTCCATTTTGTTTTCAAGATTTTGGATCATTTTCACTCTCATTATTCGGAATTGTTTATCAGGTAGATTCCCTATCTCTTCCTCTTTTGTTTGGTTTGGTGGGCATTTATCCTGTTCCTTTACCTGCTGGGTATTCCTCTGTCTCATCATCTTGTTTATATTGCTGTGTTTGGGGTGGCCTTTCTGTATTCTGGCAGTTTGTGGAGTTCTCTATTGTGGAGTTTCCTTGCTGTTGGTGGGGTTATATGGGTGGTTTGTCAAGGTTTCCTGGTTAGGGCAGCTTGTGTCGGTGTTCTGGTGGGTGGGGCTGGGCTTCTCTCTGGAGTGCAATGAAGCGTCCATTAATGAGTTATGAGATGTCAATGGGTTTGGAGTGACTTTGGGCAGCCTGCATATTGAAGCTCAGGGCTATGTTCCTGTGTTGCTGGAGAATTTGTGTGGTATGTCTTGCTCTGGAACTTGTTGGCTCCTGGGTGGTGCTTGGTTTCAGTGTAGGTATGGAAGCATTTGATGAGCTCCTGTCTATTAATGTTCCCTGGAGTCAGGAGTTCTCTAGTGTTCTCAGGATTTGGACTTAAGCCTCCTGCTTTTGGTTTTCAGTCTTATTTTTATAGTAGCCTCAAGACTTCTCCATCTATACAGCACCATTAATAAAACATCTAGGTTAAAGATGAAAAGTTTCTGCACAGTGAGGTACACCCAGAGAAGTTCACAGAGTTACATAGAGAAGAGAAGAGGGAGGAGGGAGATAGAGGTGACCAGGATGAGATGAGGTGGAATCAAAAGAGGAGAGAGCAAGCTAACCAGTAATCACTTCCTTATGTGTGCTCCACAGTCTGGACCACTCAGAGATGTTCATGGAGTTACACAGAGAAGAGAAGAGGGAGGAAGGAGACAGAGGTGGCCAGGAGGATAAAGAGGGGGATCAAAAGGAGAGAGACAGATCCAGCCAGTAATCAGTTTCCTAAGTGTTTTCCATGGTCCAGAACAAACAAAGAAATTCACAGAGTTGGGTAGAGAAGGGGGACCAGGGGCGACCTGGTGGAGAAAAAGGAGAGTCCAAAGGAGGAGAGAGCAGTCAAGCCAGTGATCTTGCTCCCAAGTAAAAATGGGTACTGAAGATTGGGTTCTTAAAGGTACAAAATTGATACTGAATACCAAAAAGCAAAGATTAAAAATCTAGAGTAGAGGTTGGATTTTCAAAAATACAATATTAAAGAAAAAGAGAAAAAAAAAAAAAAAAACAAAGTCACAAAAATTATATAAAAAAATTATATATATATATATATATATATATATATATATGAAGTTTGCTTTAAAAAATAGGGTCTTTCTTTTTTTTTGCAAAGTAATAGTAGGTTATAAAAATGAAAATTAAAGGAGTAATAGAGGACTTAAAAATAAAAAAATTTACAGAATGATAGTAAAAATAGCAAAAATATATCTAGGACTTTCTCTGGTGTTGTGGGCAGCATGGGGTCAGTTCATTTTCGGATAGTTCCTTGATCCGGCTTATATTTCTCAAGATCTATAGGCCCCTTCCTATGTAGTCGGTACTATCTACAGGGTTTTAATCTATTGCACCTGTCACTTCCAAGGAGGGTCCTTCTGTTTTAGCTTCTTCTGTTTACTGGTCTCTTCAGTGTCTGATTTCTGCCCTGGCACAAGGGGGCGGTGGTGGACACTTTTTTAGACTCACTTGTTCAGTCATGCTGTGGGGAGGGAGGGACGCTGCAAACAAATACCAGTGGCATGTGCTCGGAGTGTCTCAGCCACACTGGGTTTGCCCTCGCTCACGGTGAGTGTGCTTTCTCTGTCTACACTGCTTAGGCTCTAGGTTACTCTGCCAGGAACTGTCTGAAGCCGGCTTTGGGTTGTATGCGCTTCCCAGGTCTAAGCCGCTCAGGTTCAGGTATTTGGGTAGTCCTCAGAGGCATAGACTTGGTTGGGCCTGGGTTTTGTGCCCTTCCCAGATTCGAGCAGCTCTGGTGACCAGGTGTTTGGCAAGCATGATCGCTGTGACTTATCGCCTCCCCTGTCCCTGCCGCTCGGTTTTCTGGGTGTATAACTGGCGCACCTTCTCAGGCGGCTGTTGACTGTCCACAATCCCAAGAAGTCTTGGTTAGCAATGAAGCCTGCTTGCAGTTTGGTAGATAATGCCTCTCTGGGGTCGCAATTGCACCCTTCTGGCTCTGGCTGCCCTCGCCTACCTGTCTCTGGAGGGGGATGGGCTGGCCTGCAGCCGGCTAGCTCTGCTCAGTCCTTTGTTCTGTGAGTGGGCCTGACTGTGTCTTAGGTTAGGGCTTTTTGCGTGGTGGTTATCCCACAGTCTGGTTTGCTATACCAAGTTAGTTCGCTCAGATTGCCCTCGGGGCATTCAGGCCCCGTCCTTACTTTAAGCAATGCAACCTGCGCCTTCCTGCCCAGCCCCTGCTTGCTAGTGGCAGATGCAGGTGCCTGCGCTGCTTCTCTGCTGGGGGAGTTACCGTTGGGCTCGTAATCTGTGGGTTTTAATTATTTATTTATTTTTCCTCCCGGTTATGTTGCCCTCTGTGGTTCCAAGGCTTGCCTTAGACTTGGCAGTGAGAGTGTTTCCTGGTGTTTGGAAACTTCTCTCTTTTTTAAGACTCCCTTCCCAGGATGGAGCTCCATCCCTACCTCTTTTGTCTCTCTTTTTATCTTTTATATTTTTTCCTACCTCCTTTTGAAGAAATGGGCTGCTTTTCTGGGTGCCTGATGTACTCTGCCAGTATTCAGAAGTAGTTTTGTGGAATTTTCTCAGTGTTCAAATGTTCTTTTGATGAATTGTGGGGGAGAAAGTGGTCTCCCTGTCTTATTCCTCCACCATCTTCTACTTTGTACTTTAAACACTCAAATATTTCAGCTGTAAAGAATTGGTCTGTTATTTCTCTTTCTTCTCCTTTTTCTTCATTCATTTTTTCTGAATTTCTGTTATTCAGGTGTTGGATTTCTATGATGGTCCCTTATAACTCATCTTTTCCCTAGTACTTCCTGACTCTTTACATTTCTGCTTTAGACTCTAGAAGAAGGGCTCAACTTTATTTTCTAATTTATTTTTAATTTCATTTAGACAATTGTCTTTCTGGCACTTTCCAGCCTCTAGTAATCTTTTGATATGTCTTAATTGGTTGATAATATCTCTCCTACTTTTTTTTCTCACTTATGTATTAATTCTATATTTATAAAAGGCTTCTTTTTTTGTTTATTTTATTTTTTTAAATTTTTGGCTGCATTGGGTCTTCATTGCTTTTGCACAGGCTTTCTCTAGTTGCAGTGAGTGGTATGCAGCCTTCTCATTGCAGTGGCTCCTCTTGTTACGGAGCACACTCATCTAGGCAAATCATGATAAAACTTCTGAAAACCAAAGACAAAAAGAAAACTTTTCTTTTTGAAAGAAAACATCTATGGAAAAAAAAAAAGGTATATTGCCCTCACAGGAGCTAATAAAGGTAAAATAAGAATGACAACTATCCTCTCTAAGTAAATAATGGAATCCAGAAAATAATGGAAAGATAAACTTTAAAGCACTAAAATAAATTAATATATGGAACAGCTTATAATTAAAACCTAGTCTGTTTCTTTTGTCTAATTTTCTGTTCAATAAGGAATGTCACTGTTCATTAAGACACTACTTTCCTGGAATAATGTCCAGTTTCACAAAACCTTAAGAAAAGAAAGATTTCATAGTGGAAAAAACATTGAGTTTAGGAGACTTGAAGATCATTGTGAAAAATCATAATTTAAACAGTTAATTTTGTAAGATGATGGGCTAGGTAGAGTAATTAATGTTCATCCTTTGTGTGGGTGCTAAGTTGCTTTTCTGCGATCCCATGGAATGCAGCCTTCCAGGTTCCTCTGTGTATGTGATTCTCCAGGCAAGAATACTGGAGTGGGTTGCCATGCCCTTCTCTAGGAGATCTTCCCAACCCAGGGTTTGAACCCAGATCTCTCCCATTTCAGGTGGATTCTTTACTGTCTGAGCCACCAGGGAAGCCTTTAATATGTTCTAAATGATTGAGTCATGCTCAATCTAGAGTCAATTTTTTAACTCCCTTTAGCTCTGCTGCTGCTGCTAAGTCGCATCAGTTGTGTCCGACTCTGTGCGACCCCATAGATGGCAGCCTACCAGGCTCCTCTGTTCCTGGGATTCTCCACACAAGAACACTGGAGTGGGTTGCCATTTCCTTCTCCAATGCATGAAAGTGAAAAGTGAAAGTGAAGTCGCTCAGTCGTGTCTGACCCTTAGCGACCCTATGGACTGCAGCTTACCAGGCTCCTCCATCCATGGGATTTCCCAGGCAAGAGTACTGGAGTGGGGTGCCATTGCCTTCTCTGCCCTTTAGCTCTAATGTTTGATAATTTCTAAATCTCCTTCATAAAACTTGTCATAAGAAAGTTGACTCTTAGGTTAACTATGGCAATATTTGATAAACATTTTAAGGGCAATAATGAAATAAAAATTTTATGAATAGAGGGTTGGGTACAATATAGGGTTTATAAAGAGAAGTCAAAGTGGATCTTTTTAAGAACTGTTAGATAATAATTTTAAAAATGGGATTGTCTATTTTATATTCAGTCAGATATTATGAAAATAACATTGACAGGCGGTATAAGATAATGAGTGAAGACTTGTGCTCTGGAGTTTGATTTCCTACTTGAAAACTCCAGCTCTCCAAATTACTAGCTATGTGACCTTTGGAAATTTAACCTACCTGAATTTCAGTTTCTACATCTATAAAGCCTTTTAAAGATTATGGCATAAAATTGTAAGCTTTCTTCAACTGTTAGGTTTTTGTTTTTGGCCATTCCATGTGGCTTGTGGGATCTTAGTTCCCCGACCAGGATCAAACCCAGGTAGCTATAGTGAAAGCACCGATTCCTAACCACTAGACCACTAGGGTTAGGAAATTCTCATTAGCTATTATTATTATAATAAAAAGCTGGCAAAACAAAGTTAGTACATTCAAAGTAATTGTACAATATTTTTTGCTAGATTCTGGTATTTGGCTCAGACAAGTACCAGAGGAACTTTGTACCTGAGGAACTTAGCATTTTACAAAACAATGAAAGAATTAAAAAAGAGAAAAAATTATTGAATTTCTATGAATAGTAGGAATTGTGTTGACAGTTCACTTAGGTAATTTTTTTAACCTTACAGTGAGTTTATAATGTAGGTATTATTTTTATTATTTTACAAATAAGGAAACTGTCTTAGAGATATTAAATATCCTATATTTTTGCCAATTTAACAAAATAATCATTAAGCGACTGAACTGAACTGAACTGAACTGAAGAGGGATGAATTTCAGGGAGAAGACTGGTTTCCTTATATGAACTCTAGAAAAAAAATATTAGCTGCTTCAATATAAAACTGATTTCTACTGTAATTATAATCATACATCTGCTATTAACAATACTACATTTCTTTGTTGGCCTTTTATTTAGTTTATCTATTGATTTCTTTTCATTATCATTTTATTTGCAGTATAATCAATCAACTCTAGATTAAATTAAAAGTAGATTAAGTACAGGTTTTCATTCTAAGAAATACCTCACTCATTTCTACTTTTCATGTACCCTTAGTTCAGTTCAGTCCCTCAGATGTGTCCGACTCTTTGTGACCCCATGAACTGCAGCACGCCAGGCCTCCCTGTCCATCACCAACTCCCGGAGTCCACCCAAACCCATGTCCATTGAGTTGGTGATGCCATCCAACCATCTCATCCTTTGTCATCCCCATCTCCTCTTGCCCTCAATCTTTCCCAGCGTCAGGGTCTTTTCCAATAAGTCAGCTCTTTCGCATCAGGTCCAAAGTATTGGAGTTTCAGCCTCAACATCAATCCTTCCAATGAACACCCAGGACTGATCTCCTTCAGGATGGACTGGTTGGCTCTCCTTTCTGTCCAAGGGACTTTCAAGAGTCTTCTCCAACACCACAGTTCAAAAGCATCAATTCTGCAGCATTCAGCTTTATATTCCAACTTTCACATGTACCCTATCCTTCAATAAAAAATATTTTTGGAAAAATATATGAAATCAATCTTTTATAATGGGATATAAATTCAAATTGTTTTTCCTTCTCAGAAGATTATCTAGAATCTTATCTTCCCTTTAATAGACATTTTACTCTATTAAAAGAAATCTGGGCATTTGTGAGGAAGCAAGGTAGATTTGAGTAAGTGTGTAGAAATATCATAAATTAGGTGCAGGGTAATTTACCTATATTTTATACAAACCATAAAATAAAAGCAAACTGTTATTAAATATCTTCTCGTTGAAAAAAGATTTAAATGATTTTTTTAAATGTCAAATGTCACTTTATAAAGTCTTTTTAAAATTGATCTTTTATTGATTTTTTATTGATCACCAGACTCTGACCTTCAGTAATTTGGAAGCCCCAAGTCTTTATATAAAGTCCAATCATGAAGTTAGATTATCTATAGTTGTTGAATTTAGGTATCATCACTATACTTGAGTTACATTAGCAGAATTTGTTCTTTTTAAAGATTGCTTATGTTTGGATATGTGGATGCCTGGCTACTCTCAATTAAATATCTTCTCGTTGAAAAAAGATTTAAATGATTTTTTTAAATGTCAAATGTCACTTTATAAAGTCTTTTTAAAATTGATCTTTTATTGATCACCAGACTCTGACCTTCAGTAATTTGGAAGCCCCAAGTCTTTATATAAAGTCCAATCATGAAGTTAGATTATCTATAGTTGTTGAATTTAGGTATCATCACTATACTTGAGTTACATTAGCAGAATTTGTTCTTTTTAAAGATTGCTTATGTTTGGATATGTGGATGCCTGGCTACTCTCAATTAGATCAGACCTATGCTGATCAAGAATAATGAATCAAAGTACTGATAATGTATTTCTTAGACAATTTCAGTGAACAGGAAATATTTGTCTCTATTAGTCTAAGACTTGGAGAAGGAAATGGCAACCCACTCCAGTGTTCTTGCCTGGAGAATCCCATGGACGGAGAAGCCTGGTAGGCTGCAGTCCATGGGGTCGTACAGAGTTGGACACGACTGAAGCGACTTGGCAGCAGCAGTCTAAGACTAGAATGCTATGGCAGGCTTCCCAAGTGCCTCAGTGAGTAAAGAATCCACTTGTGATGCAGGAGATGTGGGTTTGATCCCCAAGTTGGGAAGATCCCCTGAAGGAGGGCATGGCAACCCACTGCAGTATTCTTGCCTGGGGAATCCCATAAACAGAGGAGCCTGGCAAGCTACAATCCATAAGATCACAAAGAGTTGGACATGATTGAAGCAACTGAGTATGTATGCACTCAGGATGCTATGGCAAAGAGAACAAGGAGTCGATACATTAAAGAAGATGGAATCTGGCTTCTCTTTTAAATAACAGCCCAAACTGAAAGGTTCAACTCTGCTCCATGAGGTTATTCAGAGACACAAGTTTTTTCCATTGGTTGCCCAATCATACCCTTAGGATTGTCATTCTTTGCATGGTAGAAATGGAGTCTCTGTGGCTTTGGGGTGAGAAAGAGAAAGATAGCATGGTAGAGGCATAGTCATGGTCCTAAGACTTAGATCCATTAGAGGCACGTGTCACATTTTATTCTATGGAGAAAAATAGTCACACAAGGCTGGAAATTTTTGTTTAGTTTTGTGTCTAGGAATAAAAGGAAAATACATTTTAGTCAACAGCTGACAGTCTTGACTTTTTGACCTGTGCCATTTCTGTTGATCACATTGAGATTTCCTGATGATGTATCTTTATCTCTTGAAAAGGGTAAGGATTGATACAGTTCCTGTGTGGACTCTTAAACTGGAGAAATAATAACACCGTTTGTTATTTTTTCACACTGGGTGTGCATTATTATATTCTGCTAATAATGGTGAGAAATTATAATCTTTCTTTGAATAAGATCCTCTCCACTATTTTTTTTAACTTACTGGGTCTCAGGAGGATGTGTATGTGCACTAAGTTGCTTCAGTCATGTCTGACTCTTTGTGACCCTCTGGACTGTAGCCTTCCAGGCTCCTCTGTCCATGGCATTCTCCAGGCAAGAATACTGGAGTGGATTGCTATGCCCTTCTCCAGGACATCTTCCCAACAGGGACTGAGCCCATGTCTTATATGGCTCCTGCACTGGCAGGCGCATTCTTTAGCACTAGCACCAGCTGCGAAGCCCCTCAGGAGGATAGGAAGCAATATTAACGTTCTGTGAGTTTCCTATGTCTTGTGACTCTGTTTCTAGTCTCCCCCTTTTTTAGAGGGAAAAGAGCCAGCTTCTTCTAACTCTACAGTGAAAAATAAGTTCTTGTAGATTAAAGCACATTTTAATGTCCTTTCTTCCTGAATCAGGGCTCTGTTTGAGCATTGCTTAATAGATATCTTCTAATGTGTCTTCTTTTAAAATAATTGAGTGTAGGCAACGTCTCAGGGGAAAGTCACCAGAGAATTACTAATACATACTCTGTAGTTTAAAAGAACAGAGAATAATATCCACTTGTGTTGGATAATTATTCTCATAATTATTCTATTATAATCAAATTTATATTTTGTGTATATAAAGATGCCAGAAAAAACAAGAATTCCCTTCTCAGTGATTATCATCTATGCTTAGTAGCATATGCCTACATTTCTCAAGTAGAGGGAGTTCATTAATGGTCCAGTGGTTAAGGCCTGTGCTCTCAATGCAGGGGGTCCAGGTTCAATTCCTGGTCAGGGAACTAGATCCCATAGGCCGCAACTAGAACATCCCACATGCCACAGCTAAGACCCAGTGCAATCAAATAAATAAATAAAATATTAAAAAAAATTTTTTCAGGTAGAAATTATTTATGTGTACTTAAAGACTTTTATTGCTACAATTCAAATCTCTCTGCAAAAATTAACTCTTTAAACTTTATAATAATTTTATATTTTATTCTGGCTGAATTTTCATTGATTTTCTTTAGGTTTTATTTTGATATGAGCCAGTAGAAAACTTAAAGTAGCTGTGAGCCAGTCCATTGTTAAGGGAAATGAACAGAAAAGATTTTGTTTGTTTGTTTGAAAGAATTGTTTAATTTGCGGATTTGTTTTTCATGGAAGGTCACCTTGAGTTCCAATTGATTAATAGAGTATAAATTAGAACTTATCATGCTCACTAAAATAATTTATTATGTGCAAAAGTCATTAAGCAGTCCCTGAATTTTTAGCCTTTGAGTTAGAAAATTATTATTGCTGATTTAATAAGAAAACACCCTCATTTACTAAAGCATTGTGACAGTGCATTACTTACCTCGACTCTTAGCTTGTTGGGGATGGCAACTGTGAGCTGGTGTCTGCTCCTGCTGCCTGTGCCTGCTGACCTGTAGCCACCATGTATGACTGCATCTCCATCCACCTTGGCCAGGTTGGTGTCCAGATAAGTAATGTCTGCTGGGAGTGCTACTGTCTGGAGCATGGCATCCAGCCCAATGGCCAGAGGTGCAACGAGAAGACTACTGGGGGAGGATATGACTTCTTCAACACCTTCTTCAGTGACACAGGCACTGGCAAGCATGTGACCAGCACAGTGTTTGTAGATCTGGAACCCACAGTCATTGATGAGGTTTGAACTGGCACCTACTGCCAACTCTTCCACCCTGAGCAGCTCATCACAGGCAAAGAAGATGCTGCCAATAACCATGCCCAAGGTCCCCACACCATTGGCAAGGAGATCATTGACCTTGTCTTGCGCTGAATTCAGAAACTGGCTGACCAGTGCACAGATCTTCAGGGCTTCTTGGCTTTCCACAGCTTTGATGGGGGAACTGGTTCTGGGTTCACCTCCTTGCTGATGAAACATTTCTCTGTCAATTATGGCAAGAAGTGCAAGCTGGAGTTGAGCCATACCCCCACTTTCCACAGCTGTATTTGAGCCCTACAACTCTATCCTCACCACCCACACCACCCTGAAGCACTCTGATTGTGCCTTCATGGTAAACAATGAGGCCATCTATGACATCTGTCATAGAAAACTTGATACTGAGTGCCCAACCTACACAAATCTTAACCACCTTATTAGACAGCTAGTGTCCTCCATCACTGCTTCCCTGAGGTTTGATGGAGCCCTGAACGTGGATCTGATAGAGTTTCAGACCAACCTGAACCTGGTGCCCTATCCCCACATCCACTTCCCACTGGCCACACATGCCCCGTCATCTCTGCTGAGAAAGCCTACCATGAACAGCTTTCTGTAGCAGAGATCATCAATGCTTGCTTTGAACCAGCTAACCAGATGGTGAAATGTGACCCTCGCCATGGTAAATGGCTTGCTACTTTGTACTGTGGTAATGTAGTTCCCACAGATGTCAATGCTGCCATTGCTACCATCAAGACCAAGTGCAGCATCCAGTTTGTGGACTGGTGCCCCGCTGGCTTCAAGGTTGGCGTTAGTTATCAGTCTCTTACTGTGGTACCTGGTGGACACCTGGCCAAAGTACAGCAAGCTGTGTGCATGCTGAGCAATACCATAGCCATCACTGAGGCCTGGGCTCACCTGGACCACAAGTTTGACCTGATGTATGCAAAGCATGCCTTTGTTCACTGGTATGTGGGTGAAGGCATGGAGGAAGGAGAGTTTTCTGAGGCCCGTGAGGACATGGCTGCCCTTGAGAAGGATTATGAGGAGGTTGGTATGGATTCTGCTGAAGGAGAGGGAAAGGAAGAAGGAGTAATACTAATTGCCATTTCTTCAAGCCCTGCAGCATGTCATACTCAGAGCATCAGCATTAGCTGACAGGTGTAAAAACTTTCTGACTAGATTGTCTTAGCTTTCAACGGTGATCACGTATTGCTTTTCCATGTGTACCTTTAAGACTTCTGTCTCAAAAGCAAAAATTTTAAGAAAGACAAAAAGCACTGTGAATTGAAAATAGCAAGATTTACTTTTCATCAGTTCAGTTCAGTTCAGTCGCTCAGTCGTGTCCGATTCTTTGTGACCCCATGAACTGCAGCACGCCAGGTCTCCCTGTCCATCACCAACTCGCGGAGTTCACTCAAACTCATGCTTGCTTTTCATAAATCATGTTAAAGTTTTGATACAGGAATCTGAAAATTTATATATCACTTTAAGGATAAAATGTATTGTGATAAATACAAAGGGCAGATGAAATAGAATTTAAGTAACATACTTTTGTTAATAAGGATATTGATCTACCATTGATATTCTGATGCTGTTTTCAGTCAAATGTTAACGTTTATTTTCAGCCTTGGCCTACTTAGTTTTCTACTCACCAATTTTAATCTGTTTTTAAAAATTGCAAGTAACACTCCTTGATGATGAGGGAAGAGCTTTTCCCCTAATTGGGCAAAAAAAAAAAAAAAAGAAGAAGAAAGATTCCTAATGTAAGATTATTTGAGTGTTTAGGTCTTTGTAAATTGTAAAAAATGAAGTTATAAAATTTGTGTTAGGTAAATCTTTCACTTTAAATTGGATTCAAGACATTATCATGGGTGCCTTAATTGTAATAGTGTGAATCCTTGAACTCTAATTTGGATCTAATTGACAACTACATTGTCAACTCTTGTACACGGACCATGTTTTATTGGCTTCCCAAGTGGTGCTAGTGATAAAGGACCCACCTGCCAATGCAGGAGACAGAAGAGACGTGGGTTTGATCCCTGAATTGGGAAGATCCCTCGGAGGAGAACATGGCAACCCACTCCAGCATTCTTGCCTGGAGAATCCCCACGGACAGAGGAGCCTGGCAGGCTGCAGTCCATTGGGTCACACAGAGTTGGACATGACTGAAGCAACTTAGCATGCCACACACATGTTTTATTAAACTCTCTATACCTAGTTCTTGGTATATAGTAGATAATCAACAGTTTAAGTGGACACTCAATAATTCTTTAATAGGTTCATATTCAAAATTAGTTCATAATTATTGATTCTTTTTTTTTTTCTGTTTTATGTGATAGGAGCTAAAGATGAGTAAGACAAATGGTCTGGTTAATAGAGGAGAGGAGATTAGAAAAGGGCAAACATAACTACATAAAACATGAGGTAAAGTGAGTATCCTGAGATAAATGTAAACAGTGTAACAACAGAGGTTCAAGGGCAGAGAGTTTGGAGATTCAGGAATGCCTTCAGGAGGCTGTGACATTTGAGGTAGTCATGATGGCAGAGGACACATTCCATATAGAGGATCAGTGCAGATCAGACTATTTTCTTCCTCTGAAGTGCCATAGATATTCCACAGTACTTGATTCATAATACATAATAATGATTTTGTGCTGAGGTTATTGCCTTCATTCCCTTCACTAAAATAAAACTTTTTGAGGGTTGTATGTTGACAAAGCTTGTGTCCTCTGTTAAATCTATGAGTGCTCTGTGCCCAGTAATATTTTAACAATTTACTTGTCTTTCAAACTACCCAAAATTTTAGTTTTGCTAATTATGTTAAATCCAGACCAGCTGAATATCATCTAGTGACCTCAGCTGACTTCATGTGGAGTTTAAGTATGATACTTATCCCCTACCTGATCCCTTGACTTGATTTCATTAATCAAGAAATATAATAAATGGCTATTGTTGTAAAATAACCAAGTTTTCTGTTAGTTTGTTACATGGCCACAGAGGCTGTTATGAAGATTAAATGAGTGAACTTATATAAAAACTTAGCACTGTATCTGGTACATAGTAAATATTTCATAAACATTTGTTGTGCCATAACCACAATTATGAAATCTGTGTTTGTGTATGGGTCTGTGTGCTGTGTGATTTGTAAAGTGAAAATGAACTTAAAATGAAAGGCAGTAAAATGATACAGCTTCATACAGAACAGGCTTTGAAAAGTAGTCATTCAATAAGAAATTCTTGCTTTCTTCTGGCTTAGCATTAAATAATGAGTTCTTTTTTCTTCAAGGTGTTTATTGTTTCTTAGACTTTTTCTCATATCACTTTACACTTGTCCTCTGAATAGCCCATCTGAATAATCTTCAGTACTTTCTTGGCTTCAGTTCCCATCATTTGTTAATGAACCCCAAAGATTTATTTTTAGCTCATCTTATTTTTGAACTTCAGATGTGAATATTCAATTGCTTACTGAAAATCTCCCAAGTGGTAAAAATGGAACCCATCAACTCCTCATCTCTTCTCAAATTTCCACTCAGGTGTTTAAGTCAAAACCTGAAAAAAATCTGGTTTAAGACCACAAAGCACATTGGTTGTGTGTTCACTAAAATAGGATCCTATCTGTAGGTGGTAACTGAAAAGTTTGAAGTCTTCATAATAAAACTTATGTGCTGAAACTTCTAGGTGTATGAAACAGCAATGCATATAGATAGTGAAGAACATCTTATAAAGTGTTTGATATTTGGGATATGCTAAGAAAACTGTAATAGCTTGGAAAGACTTCAGATTTAGACCTTTTTTATTTCTAGTTTGTTCTTCTTGCTCAAACCTTATTGAAGCTTGTGACCATATTCCTTAATTGAAATTTAATCTGAAGGATGTCAAACAGGCATATATTCATCATTTGTCCATATACTTCTTAATAATTTGGTACCTTTAGCAGTAATAAAGCCCATGGCTTTTTCCAACTGGCACGTGGCACCTTTCCTCTCCTCTCCATAACCTTGTCAAGAACAGCCATTATTCTACACTAGCCATGTGTCCTGAACTGTGCTGTGCTTAGTTGCTCAGTTGTGTCTGACTCTTTGTGACCCAATGGACTGTAGCCTGCCAGGTTCCTCTGTCCATCCAGGCAAGAATACTGGAGTGCGTTGCCATTTCCTACTCCAGAGGATCTTCCCGACCCAGGAATCGAAGCCATGTCTCTTGGGTCTCCGGCATTGGTAGGCAGATTCTTTACCACTGAGCCACCTAGGAAGTTTCACATAAATATTCTAAATCAAATTTAATAAAATATTTATATTTAATTATTTCCTGTTTCCTTGTGTCATTTTTTTCTATCATTTTTCATGTATTTTAACATAACTTTTGGTCATTTGTGATGCTCTTATCTTTAATTCCTGAAAATAATTTTAGCAAAAATTTCAATGACTTAAATTGGGGAAACACTGTATCTTTCTATTGAAGCTTTACCATATATGATAACATGCTTAAACTCAAAAGTAAGGGTTTTCAGGGAAATTATACTTGTTTAGTTTGTTCAATCCAGTGGTTGCCAGAGAACTTAAAAATGCATAACATTTATCATGCTGTTTACTCTTTAGTTGGAAAGACTTAGAACTTAAAAATTGATACTTTAGTTAACTTCAGGAATGCTTTTTCTAGTGCATGCACTAAGTGAGAGAGGAAATCTTTCATATGGATACTTCCCACTTGGTTAGACTACACAAGAGGCTTTTTTTCTCTTAAATGGCTTCCTTAGTGGTTCACTATCACCTCAGATGATTTCTGAAATTCCTTGACGATCTGTCTTAGGTGGGTTTGCTTTCTGAAGGTGAGATTCTTCCCTTCCATTGTCCTCATTATTAATTTACTAAATCTGTGTGTCCTGTTTCTTTTGACTCTGCCTTTTTTCTTTCTTTTCTTATGCTGCAGGCTTCGTCTTGCCAATGTTTCTTCAGCTTTATGGTGTATTATTATGTTTGTGTTCCCACAATGATTTTATAAAAATTTTATCTGTTAGAGGAGAGGTGTTTACCTCAGAATGTTTCATTTGACAAAATTATTTTTGCATAGGTTTCTTTAACCTGAAACCTTCACTGCTCCTCAGATGGGTTCTAAATATCCTTGACTTTTCAGAAACATCAGTTGCATAAAATGAAGCACATCTGTAACACGCTTATAAGCATGTGCTAATGTAATAGGACTAAAGGACATAGAGTGTTTTGGAAGAGAAACTTAATTAGCTGCTTTAGTAGAAACAGCTACAGCTCTCCTTTCCACTTGGCATAGAAAATGGACTTTGGTCTTTAGATCAGCTCATGTAAGACAATTAACTGGCAGGAAAGTCAGTGATCTTTGCTACATGGATCCAACAATATCAGGGAGGTGTTAGAATAACTTAAACTTCCCCAATGAGCTTCAGGGCTTTAATGAGAAGATTTTCTATTCTTGTGTGATTAATATTGCTCTGTAAGAGAAAGAGGACTTTTTTTTTTTTTCCCCGAAGGAAATGTAGAGCAAAAGCTTCATGATAAATGATTAAGAGGAAGTTTAGAAGTGGTTAATCCCTTATAGCCCATAGGAAATTAATTATTTTTAACCAATAACAGCCACCAGCATGAATAACCTCTCCAGATAATCAGTCCAGACTGCAATATATTAACAAAAACTTCTTTTTAAACTACAATTATTTTAATTGTTTATTTTATGAGTTCAATCAGTCACACAATCCATGCAGACTGGCTATGTAATTGTGTAAAACTGTGAACCTGTATCATGGTGTGTTTTTTTTTTTTTTTTTTTTTTAGCTGCATGGTTTGTGGAATCTTAGTTCCCTGACCAGGAACCAAACCCAGGGCCTGGCAGTGAAAGGGCTGAGTCCTAACCACTGGACTGCCAGGGGATTCCCTTTATCATGTATTTAGTGACACTATTATTATTTATAATTAGGCTCAGAATTTTTTCTCTGTAAAAATAGTCACTGTGAAAAAGTGAAAGTGAAAGTTGCTCATTTGTGTCCAACTCATTGCGACCCCATGTCCTATAGAGTCCATGGAATTCTCCAGGCCAGAATACTGGAGTGGGTAGCTGTTCCCTTCTCCAGGGCATCTTCCCAACCCAGGGGTTGAACCCAGGTCTCCCGCATTGCAGATGGATTCTTTACCAGCTGAGCCACCAGGGAATTATCACAGAGTCAAAATGGACAAACTGACCATGTGTGTACACATGTTTTGTGTGTGTGTGTGTGTAGGAGCACAGTTCTGTATGTGTGGGTGTGTTCTTGCCTGGAGAATCCCAGGAACGGCGGAGCTTGGTGGGCTGCCAGCTATGGGGTCGCACAGAGTCGGACACGACTGAAGCGACTTAGCAGCAGCAGCAGGTTAAGAGAAACAGGGTGGGAATGAAAGAAGGAAAAGAGTCACTGAACTAAGATATGATTAGGATATGTGGGCATACACAATCAGTGGTTTTTATGCACAAACACAACTCTTTTTTGCATTATTGGTTTTCATCGTCACTTATACACTAAAGCAGATTTTAAGATATCAAGGAGAAGTGAGAATTTAATAAGTAGAAACATCCAAAAGAAGCGGTGACAAGAAGTAGCAAGGATGTCAAGGAGAAGTTTGTGAGAGAAGTAAAATACAAGTAGGTATTAAGTACATGTTAACCATGCACATTGAGCAAAAAACTGGCCAGAAAGTTGATGAAGCTTAGGAGACTAGGGTGGATAACTTAAATTTTAATTGGGGAAGCGGTACTTATAGAGAAAAAGGAGAAAAAACAAATGCCAGAGGATAGAGGAGGAAACCATTTCACTCTTGGTATTAACTCTCTCTGAATGTGTTTGGGATGTTTTAATTTCATCAGGGAACATCACTTTTATTCACTAAAAAAAGTGGTTTAATTGATGGTGTTATAACTCAGCTATGCTTCTTTGGCCACTTGATGTGAAGAGCCAACTCACTGAAAAAGACCCTGATGCTGGGAAAAATTGAGGACAGGAGGAGAAGGCAGTGACAGAGAAGTCGGATATGACCTAGCAACTGAACAACAACAACAAAATTGCTTCTGGAAGCTTGTTAAGAAAGGTAGTCTCCTGCAAACAGTCTTTCAACCCCAGCTCGGCCACATAAGAATGGGCCCTGGATCTAGATCAGTACACTTACCAAGAGATAAGGAACCCATACAGCCTTGCTGGGCTTATCACCTTGTGTACGAATATCTTTCCCTGTTTCATAATCAGTGTGTGCTCCTTTCTCCTGCTTAATGTCAGATGTCTATGACCCTCAAGCACACCCCTGCCCCCAACTTTCTGTATTTCAGACCACACAGGGGAATGTTTGAGGTCCTTATACTGCAATAAGAAGTGAGGTGCATGTGGCCACACTATCTATGAGGCTGTAGAAAGGATCTGCTGGCCTTGAGGGACCAATGCTTTGCAAAGGATTGGGTCTTGCTTCCCTTTCACCTCTTGCTACAAGTAAACACTGCACTATTTGAGTCTGGTGTGTATATTATCTGTGTGCAACCTTGAATACTGGTCTAGTCTTTAACCTGAGTATCACTTACCTGCCTCTTAAGCTTGGCTATGTTGTGCTTAGTTGCACAGTCATGTCTGACTCTTTGCGACCTCATGGACTATAGCCACCCAGGCTCCTCTGTCCATGGGGATTCTCCAGGCAAGAATACTGAAAGTGGGTTGTCATGCCCTCCTTCAGGGGATCTTCCCAACCCAGGGATTGAACCCAGGTCTCCCGCCTTGCAGCCAGATTCTTTACCATCTGTGTCACCAGGGAAGCCCCTAAGCTTGGCTACACTCACATTATTTTCTATCCTGGGGCGTAGACTGACCACGTAGTGAATAGTGAAACAAAACCTTGCCAAGTCTCACAAGAATTGTGCCATTATTTGGAGCTGAGAAGAGAATTACATGCCATTCATCATTCAACAACACATATTACCACTGACAATGACTACTTCAAGTCTATCTGTTTGTTGCTGCTTCTGTATCATTCTTGGGCCATAGAACATTGGCCTCCATCAGTCAGCTCAGATTAGCTGATGTGCCTCTGACCTTCTGAGATGGACCCGCCACCTTTGCTCTCTGGTCTCATGGTCTTCCTCTCAGGAATTCTTCCAGGAATAAGGGGTGGGTTTCCTTATTGTATGGGTTTCTCAGACCTCTCTAATGTCATGCTTAGAGGAATCTCCACTCCACACCCTGTCTTGCAACATTTGATATTACCATTAAAACTAGAATATAAATCATTACCAACAAAGATATTATTTACATGTCCTTGAGCCAGAAAGCATACTCTTTTAAAATATTTCATGAAGGAAGGGACGGTATCTATCTAGGATGGCAGAGAAAGGTGGAAGTAATAAAAGAGTTAAATGTTCTTATTGAGATTATTTGAACATTCACATTCTACCAAATTTGGATTTAACTGTGCATGTTATTTTCAATAGAGTGATACAAATAGACCTTAAGAACTAAACAAGGAAAAAGAAACCTACTTTTTAAAAAATTGAAGTCAAGGAGATATGGAAATTCTTCCCATTTTAATAATTCTTTGATTACTGACCTTTCTGTGGTTGAATTTTTATCAACAAAGATGTTTGGAGATTAAGGCAATTAATCAGAAAATTCAGTTGAAAAATAGCAATTGAAAAACAAGTGAAATGTCCCACAGAATTCCAGGGTTTGGTACCTGTACACATATGATTCATTAGGTGGATGCATAACTTTTTTCTTTACTCTTATGAAAAGGTTGTTCTCTAATTGTCACTGTGTATAAAGTAAAATGAAGATAGATTATACAAATATTCTAATTGACTAAAAGATTAAAATTGTGAGTCTTCCGAGAAATATGTCAGGATTCAAGAATATCTTATTGCAGTTTTCTTCCTACTGTAAATAAAGGGTCAACCAACATTTTCTAATAACTTACAATTGCCTCTTTTCTTGTTAGAACATGCCATCCAGCACTTTTTGATTAGATGTTCTCAGATAATAGCCGGGGCAGATTGACCAAAGGAGAGCAATTTCTTTAATCAGGATAACATAATGATTCCATCACAAACTTCAGATGAGATGGTGGGTATTACCATTTTGTTGTTGTTGTCTGCTAATAATGCTATATCCTTAGTGGAATCAAAGACAGCTTTCTGCAGATCTCAATACAACTTTGTAAAAGACCATAATAATGCCTTTAGAATCAAATCCATTTGCTGCTTCTAGTAGTTTGGTTATAATTGGAGGACAGGGCTGAGTAGTGGGATGTAGTAAGTAAAAATCTGAATCTTCTGTGTGGTAAAGACAGTGACCTTGAGCTTCTCCATGATCTCAGGTTGTTTTGTGGGCATTGGTTTCTTTACCTATGAAAAGAAGGATTTGTCCAACATGTTCTGAGTTTTTTCCAATTCTAGCTATTTTTGGCTTATTTACCTAGAACTCAAGGGATTCTCTGAATCTGCAATATAAACATTGCATGCTCAGTCACTCAATTTCTGACTCTTGTGACTCCATGGGCTGTAGGCTCCTCTGTCCATGGGATTTTCCACTAGAACACTGGAGTGGGTTGCCATTTCCTTCTCCAGGAGATATTCCTGACCCAGGGATCGAACCCATGTCTTCTGTGCCTACTGCATTGGTGGGAAGATTCTTTACCACTGAGGCACCTGGGATGATTATAAAAAAAAAATTTGACTTCCAAATGGGGAGTTACAAATGTTGTATGGAAATATTGTGTGGTATCTCAACATTTGTGATTTGGGGAGCAGAATCAATGTGATTAAAATCACAAGCACAATGAATTGCCTGTTTACTTCAGTCAAAGAGAAATAATTGCCTAAAAATAATATGAACTAAGTGAAAACACAATACCCCATATTCTAGTTGGAAATATATAGTAAACATTATTATTTTTATATCTGATAAAATACCAGCTATGTCAGGATAAGTGGTTTGAATGTATTAAATGTAATGAATGTATTTAAAAAGAAGCTTTTTAGCTGGTTGAGCAGTTTATACTTTGTGAATATAATCAGTGTATTTATTATTTTCAAAATGTATATCAGGAAGGTCCAAAGACCAGAGTGAAGACTTCAGGAAGAACAAATAGAACAAACAGCACTCCTGGCTAAGCCCAATTTGCATAGGGCAGGCCCAGGTGGAGGAAAAAAACATATAAAAGGAGGAGCCAAAGCTCTTTCTCTTGGACTCTCCCTCCCACGTGCATGCGCTCTTTTCTCTCTTTCTCTCTCTCTCTATCTCCTGCTATCTTCTAAATAAAATAGAGCTGTAACACTGAAAAAAAAAAACAAAAAACAAAAAACAAAATGTATATCAGGAGGGCGAGGGATCAACATGGTAGAGTAGGAAGATTCTGAAATTACCTCTTTCCAAAAGCACAAACTTCAATTACCAAAACAAATTACAACTACTTACAAATTAACCCTTTCTGAGAATGTCCTGAAGTGTAGCAGAAAATATTTTCCACAGCTAAAGATATGAAGAAAGAACCACAATCAGATGGGTAGGAAGGATGGAGATGTGGTCTAGTCAGGACCCACACTCCCAGGTAGGTGACCATAAGCAGGAAGGATATCTCAATTGCTGAGATCCTCCTGGAGAAGTGAGGAGGTTCTCACCTGAACCCCATATTGAGTTGAGAGGCAACAGTTTGAAATGTCCCTGAATCAGACCCATTTGGTGACTTGGAGAGCCTCTTGGAGAGGGACGAGGGAGCTGGGACTTCCCTTGGGGACTGAGATGCTGGTGGCAGCCTTTTTGTGATCTTATTCTACCCTGCTGACAATGGCACTGGTGGGCACCGTTTTGGAACCCTCCCCATGGCCTATTAGCCCTGGGGGCCTGCCCCACTCACAAGCATACCTGTAGCAGTCACATGTCACTAGGCCTTGCAGCCAGCACTGCTGGAGGGCCTATCCTGCCTACCAGCATGCCCACAGCAACCATATGGGGCAAGACCTTGCAATCAGTTGGTTCAGTGTACCCACAGCAGTCAGCCTCACCAAAATAGAAGGGAGCACACAGCCCATAAAGAAGACAGACACCCCTGGAACATCTGTCTCTGGTGGCCAGAGGGGAGTCTGCTGCTGAGCTCATAGAGCATCTCCTACATAAGCCCACTTCCCAAAGATTTGGAGACATAAGGCCTAATACACACCTAGCATGTAGATATAAATAAAGGATTAGGCAAAATGAGGAGAAAGATAAATATATTTTAAGTTAAAAAAAAAAAAAGACAATACCTCAGAAAAAGAGCTAAATGAGATGGAGATAAGAAATCTACTTGATAATGAGTTCAAGGCAGTGATTCATAAAGATACATATCAAACTCGGGAGACAAATGGAATGACACAATGAGAACTTTAATAAAGAGTTAGAAATTATAAAAAGAACCAACTAGAGCTAAAGAATCGGAGAAGGCAATGGCACCCCACTCCAGTACTCTTGCCTGGGAAATCCCATGGATGGAGGAGCCTGGTAGGCTGCAGTCAATGGGGTCCCGAAGAGTTGGACACGACTGAGCGACTTCACTTTCAACTTTCACTTTCATGCATTGGAGAGGGAAATGGCAACCCACTCCAGTGTTCTTGCCTGGAGAATCCCAGGGACGGGGGAGCCTGGTGGGCTGCCGTCTCTGGGATTGCACAGAGTCGGACACGACTGAAATGACTTAGCAGCAGCAGAGCTAAAGAATACAATAACTTAAATGAAAAATATGCCAGAGAGAACCAATGGCAGATTAGAGCAGCCATCCCCATCCTTTTTGGCATCAGGGACCGGTTTTGTGGAAGACAATTTTTCTGCATAAGAGAGGGTGGTGGCGGGGGACAGGGAGGGATGATTTTGGGCTGATTTAAGCGCATTAAATTTATTGTGCACTTTATTTCTATTATTACCACTATTTCTATTATTTTATATGTGAAATATAATGAAATAATTGTGTAGCTCACCATCATGCAGAGCCAGACCATCAGGCATTATTAGATTCTCATAAGGAGCACACAGCCTACACCCTTCACAGGGGCAGTTCACACTAGGCCTTGCTCTCCTGTGAGAATCTAATGGGCTTCTCTGTTGGCTCAGACCATAAAGAATTCACCTGCAATGCGGGAGGCCTGGGTTTGGAAAATGCCCTGGAGGAGGGCATGGGAACCCACTCCAGTATTCTTGCCTGGAAAATCCCATGATGCTGCCGCTGTTCTGACAGGAGGAAGAGCTCAGGTGGTAACGTGAGTGATGGGGAGTGGCTTTAACTACAGACGAGCTTGCTCCTCTCCTGTGCAGCCTGGTTCCTAATTGGCCATGGGTGGGTACCAGTCCATGGCCTGGGGGTTGGGGAGCCTTGGATTAGATAATACAGAACAGACCAGAGATCCGAAGCACAGAGTGGTGGAAATCACCCAGCTGGAATAGCAAAAAGAAAAAAAATTAAATTCGTATGGTTTGAGGGCCCTCTGGGACAACTTCAGCAATTCTATCTCATAGAATCATGTGTTTGTATGACTATTTCTATTTTAATAGAAAAGTATAGAAGTATGCTTTTAACTGACATTTCTTTTTTTTTTTAAGTTATTTTAAAATTTTATTTTATTTTTAAACTTTACATAATTGTATTAGTTTTGCCAAATATCAAAATGAATCCACCACAGGTATACATGTGTTCCCCATCCTGAACCCTCCTCCCTCCTCCCTCCCCATACCATCCCTCTGGGTCGTACCAGTGCACTAGCCCCAAGCATCCAGTATCGTGCATCGAACCTGGACTGGCAACTCGTTTCATAAATAATATTTTACATGTTTCAATGCCATTCTCCCAAATCTTCCCACCCTCTCCCTCTCCCACAGAGTCCATAAGACTGTTCTATACATCAGTGTCTCTTTTGCTGTCTTGTACACCGGGTTATTGTTACCATCTTTCTAAATTCCATATATATGCGTTAGTATACTGTATTGGTGTTTTTCTTTCTGGCTTACTTCACTTTGTATAATAGGCCCCAGTTTCATCCACCTCATTAGAACTGATTCAAATGTATTCTTTTTAATGGCTGAGTAATACTCCATTGTGTATATGTACCACAGCTTTCTTATCCATTCATCTGCTGATGGACATCTAGGTTGCTTCCATGTCCTGGCTATTATAAACAGTGCTGCGATGAACATTGGGGTACACGTAACTGACATTTCTTAAACATATAGAGTGAATTGATAATTTTCATGGATAGAAAATTACTACTAATAGTTTATATTCCTTCAGTACCTGCACTGTTTTAAATCTTAATATTTATTTAACGTTTGATCCTTGTAACAAACCTATGAGAAATTTAGTATTATTATAATCATACCCATCTTACAGATGAGGAGATTGAGAACCAGCAAAGTTTATTGATTTGCCTAAAGGTACACAGTCAGTAAGTGGTAAAGCCAAGGTTTGAACTTCAGCATTCTAGTTTTATGCTCTTAACTAATTGTAACATTGACATCCAATAATGATTTCTGAAAGCACTACTAAATTATGTAAAATATATTAATGCATACTTATTTATTTACCTTTACTAAAAAAAATGGACCTTTTCATGTGGTCAAAGAAAACTTTCTCCTTCGTTTACATCTGTAATTGTAATTACTATTTCTTTACACTTTGTAAAATAAAAAGCTGTAACATCAACCTTTTTTTTTTGTTTTAATCTGAGATTGCAACATTCAGTTATTGATTTCCTATTGTGTGTTAGAATATGTCAATACTACTAATCTTTTGCTTTTAATATTAGGGAGCTAATTTCTAATGAATTTCTCTGAACTGAGAAGTACTATGCTCTCGATGAAGTCATAAGTAGTCCATATATATCTCTTTTGATTCTTTTAAGAGGACTTAATTTTGTTAGCTTAATCTCACCCAGAATGTATTGCATTTAGAAATCATTGAATCATCTGTTTTACTCAAACAGCTGACATTCAATCACACATTAATATTACTTCACTTCTTATTCAGAGTTTTAAAACTCTATCTCTTTCATTATCTTTCAAAACCTTAAAAGGGATTGACAATTATAATGATGTGTCTTGTGATACAAAGCATAATAAATTGTAAATAAGCCATGAAGAGGAATGAAATAAAGGAAAAAAGGCTAAGAAAAAACTCCAGTCAAATAATGTATAATAGTTTCTTCTTTCAGTCAAGGAAATAAATACTTGTTGCAATAGAATCTAACTATTCTAAGACCCTTTAAGGACAATTTCTATTGCAAAATGAGAACATTTGAAGTTCCATTTGAATAAAGCAGCCCTTCTGGCCTATAAAAGTAGATAAGCTTTCAGGATTATTCTTGTGGAAAAGACAAGCCTAATGTGGGGGTTGGGGTTGGGGGGAAGCCCATCAATAGATACATCTTAGCAAGAAAACAGTTTCCTCAGATCAGATCAGATCAGATCAGTCGCTCAGTCGTGTCCAACTCTTTGTGACCCCATGAATCGCAGCATGCCAGGCCTCCCTGTCCCTCACCAACTCCCAGAGTTCACTCAGACTCAGGTCCATCGAGTTAGTGATGCCATCCAGCCATCTCATCCTCTGTCGTCCCCTTCTCCTGCCCCCAATCCCTCCCAGCATCAGAGTCTTTTCCAATGAGTCAACTCTTCCCATGAGGTGGCCAAAGTACTGGAGTTTCAGCTTTAGCATCATTCCTTCCAAAGAAATCCCAGGGCTGATCTCCTTCACAATGGACTGGTTGGATCTCCTTGCAGTCCAAGGGACTCTCAAGAGTTTTCTCCAACACCACAGTTCAAAAGCATCAATTCTTGGGTGCTCAGCCTTCTTCACAGTCCAACTCTCACATCCATACATGACCACAGGAAAAACCATAGCCTTGACTAGATGAACCTTTGTTGGAAAAGTAATGTCTCTGCTTTTGAATATGCTATATAGGTTGGTCATAACTTTTCTTCCAGGGAGTAAGCATCTTTTAATTTCATGGCTACAGTCACCATCTGCAGTGATTTTGGAGCCCAGAAAAATAAAGTCTGACACTGTTTCCACTGTTTCCCCATCTATTTCCCGTGAAGTGGTGGGACCGGATGCCATGATCTTCGTTTTCTGAATGTTGAGCTTTAAGCCAACGTTTTCACTCTCCACTTTTACTTTCATCAAGAAGCTTTTGAGTTCCTCTTCACTTTCTGCCATGAGGGTGGTGTCGTCTGCATATCTGAGGTTATTGATATTTCTCCCAGCAATCTTGATTCCAGCTTGTGTTTGTTCCAGTCTGGCGTTTCTCATGATGTACTCTGCATATAAGTTAAATAAACAGGCTGACGATATACAGCCTTGACGAACTCCTTTTCCTATTTGGAACCAGTCTGTTGTTCCATGTCCAGTTCTAACTGTTGCTTCCTGACCTGCATACAAATTTCTCAAGAGGCAGATCAGGTGGTCTGGTATTCCCACCTCTTTCAGAATTTCCCACAGTTTATTGTGATCCATACAGTCAAAGGCTTTGGTGTAGTCAATAAAGCAGAAATAGATGCTTTTCTGGAACTCTCTTGCTTTTTCCATGATCCAGCAGATGTTAGCAATTTGATCTCTGGTTCCTCTGCCTTTTCTAAAACCAGCTTGAACATCAGGAAGTTCAGGGTTCACATATTGCTGAAGCCTGGCTTGGAGAATTTTGAGCATTACTTTACTAGCATGTGAGATGAGTGCAGTTGTGCGGTAGTTTGACCATTCTTTGGCATTGCCTTTCTTTGGGATTGGAATGGAAACTGTCCTTTTCCAGTCCTGTGGCCACTGCTGAGTTTTCCAAATGTGCTGGCATATTGAGTGCAGCACTTTCACAGCATCATCTTTCAGGATTTGGAATAGCTCCACTGGAATTCCATCACCTCCACTAGCTTTGTTCGTAGTGATGCTTTCTAAGGCCCACTTGACTTCACATTCCAGGATGTCTGGCTCTAGGTCAGTGATCACACCATCGTGATTATTTGGGTCGTGAAGATCTTTTTTGTACAGTTCTTCTGTGTATTCTTGCCATCTCTTCTTAATATCTTCTGCTTCTGTTAGGTCCATACCATTTCTGTCCTTTATCAAGCTCATCTTTGCATGAAATGTTCCTTTGGTATCTCTGATTTTCTTAAAGAGATTCCTAGTCTTTCCCATTCTGTTGTTTTCCTCTATTTCTTTGCATTGATCACTGAAGAAGGCTTTCTTATCTCGTCTTGCTATTCTTTGGAACTCTGCATTCAGATGTTTATATCTTCCCTTTTCTCCTTTGCTTTTCGCTTCTCTTCTTTTCACAGCTATTTGTAAGGCCTCCCCAGACAGCCATTTTGCTTTTTTGCATTTCTTTTCTATGGGAATGGTCTTGATCCCTGTCTCCTGTACAATGTCACAAACCTCCTTCCATAGCTCATCAGGCACTCTATCTATCAGATCTAGGCCCTTAAATCTATTTCTCACTTCCACTGTATAATCATAAGGGATTTGATTTAGGTCATACCTGAATGGTCTAGTGGTTTAATGCTGGGCAAGTAGGTATGTGTTCCTGATATAATGGCTATATTTCTATAAACACTGACTCTCAGAGGGTCACACTGATATATGGTTAGATGAGAAATTAAACAAATTCCAGTGATTTTGTATTGAAATCTATGCTTTAAAAATGAAAAAGTTTTGATTTGATCAATCTGAAACTTAAGTTGAATCATTTTAGCCTTACCCAAACTTATTCAGAATATATATGAAATTATATCATGGAAATTTGATAATTTGGAGCTAAATTTTGCTTTTTAGAGCTGTATATAGCTTTTCTGAACTCTAGAAATCATATTGCTCAGTGTTTTTGTGAGTAGTAAAGTGAGTTTTTTAGGAAGTAGTGCATATCAGTTAGAAGGCTTTGTGAAGCCAGTGATTGAAAAACTGACTTAGGACAGTTTAAAAGTAAGAAAATTTATTATCTTCTAGGATGACATCAAGGTGTATTGATTCATCAACTCAACCTTGCCAGCAAGGGTCCAAATTCTTTTAGCCTCTACCCTGCTGCCTACGACGCCAGCTTTATACACCCCTGGTTTCCTTAATGATCTTGAGATGGATGCTGTAAGCGTTTATGTTTTGTCGTGTGTGTGTGTGTGTGTGTGTGTGTGTGTGTGTGTTTGAGAGAGAGAGAGAGAGAGTAAGATGGATAGAGAGAGAGGCTTTTTATGTGAACACGTGAATTAAGTTGGAATTATTTAAGAAAGAACTAAGATAAGATCCCACACGCCACACAACATGGCCGAGAAAAGAAAAAGAGAACAGAAAGGAAGAAAGAATGCTGGGCGATCACCAGCGTCCAGTACAGGGAAGCAATGTAAGAAAGCAAAGCCATGCGGCTGTGTTTCATGATATTTGTAGGTAGCACATTCTATTATAATTTGACTCTACTGGACTAACACTGTTGTGTACAGTATTGAAACCCATACTGAAAAAAAATATTAAACATTCCCTCTTTGTTGGAAACATTTTTTGGAATTCAGTGGTAGCCTCTTAATACTTAAGTCTAAATTCTCAATTATACAGATGCAAAGTGGAATTTTGAAAAATGCAATGTGATTTTATATTAGTAAATTTATGAGCCTTATAGTATATTGCAGAGATTGCTACTTACTCTCACAAACTTGAGTTGGTTATGATTGCTCAGAATAAAGACTGCTTGGCAGCCTCCCCAGCAGCTGCTGCTGCTGCTGCTGCTAAGTCGCTTCAGTAGTGTCCGACTCTGTGCGACCCCATAGACGGCAGCCCACCAGGCTCCCCCGTCCCCAGGATTCTCCAGGCAAGAACACTGGAGTGGGTTGCCATTTCCTTCTCCAATACATGAAAGTGAAAAGTGAAAATAAAGTCGCTCAGTCGTGTCCAACCCCAGCAGCTAGGTGGAGCCATATGATCAAGGTCTTCCACTGGGATGTGCTCAGAAGTGATGTGTGCGGCTTTCAGTTTATGCTTTTAAAGGGCAAGTGTAACACTTTATGGATGGTAGAAACAACAAGAAGGAATCTGGATACCTGGTGACTTTAAACAGAAGATCTAAACATATCTAGCTGTATTGTTTACAAGATATAAACGTATCTAGGTGCATCAGCCTAGATATGTATGTCTAGCTTGTAGAGGTCATTTTTAATTTAGGCTGAACCTATATCCCAATACCATAAACTATCTAGAAGTAAGGTGTGGCTCCTTGAGACTGGAAACTGAATTACAATCCTCCTGGGTACATTATGAAATACCTTGTTTGGTTTTAAATATTTTTAGGAGGGAGTAGCATCATATGGAACTCCCGATATTTTTATTTTGATATTGTAGTTCTTTATGCACACAGCAGAGTTAACTGTTTTAAATGAATTTACTCATTTTAAGCAATTAACATCCAATCACTTTGCTTAAAATAATCAAACCATTTGTGTGTATGTGTGTGTGTGTATATATATATATACACACAGCATACATCTCCACTGTTTACTGTCTCAAAGCATTTTAACAAGCTATTGTGCTGGCAGAATTAATTAGATCTGAAAACTGGTGTAATAAAAACAATAAAAGCTATAAGAATGCATTAAAATAGAATACCAAAATAATAGAAACTACGGTTTTTTAAAGTTGTATTTGACTAGTCAAATGTTCCTTAATAACTAGATGCATCAGAATACACTGTTCATTATAATATTAAAAGGAACGCAATAAAATGAAAATTGAGGCAATAGAGAATTCAGTATGCATAATTATTTTAAATTTAAAATCTTCCCCATAATGAACATAGCTAAAAACATAAAAGACAAATGATAGAGAAATTAGAAGCAATTATCAAAGGAATTCTCAGCAGAAATTTTTGATTTAAATTAAAGCCTGTGATTAAAAATCTTCTGCCTCTTTGTCCTTCTCCATTTTTCCCACAATCCACCATGGCTGCAGCACCTTGCAACTTAATTTCTTTTCCTCCAAGACAGTCTTGCTATGCTTGATCCATAGAAAGAATGTACATACCAACCTCAGCTCTTTCTGGTTTTTATTCTTACATGCACTAATGCTTACACTTCTACCTGCACTAACATTTAAAAGAACAAAGATGAAAATGCTATTGTACAAAGGACATGAAAATGGAATTATTTTCACCAACAAATTTTGTTACTTTTGTAAGTGAAAATGGGGAACCTTTTCAATTTTATTTTTTTTAGGTTTGAAATGTAGTACAGTGTATTTTGGTGACTGGGGCTGAATTCCAAGTATTTAGGTGTCTTAAACGTGGAAAAGATTATCGTGCATCATCTCCAGATATGATTCATTTATTCATTCAGTCGAAAATGGTTTTGAGCATATGCTCAGGGAGTGTTCCAGGTGCTGGAGACACAACATCGAACAAAATAACTTGTTCTTATTATGTTTACATTCTGGTGATTGAATTAATACACCATAAAATAAGTATGAGGCAATTCAAGAAAGTTCTATTTTTTGATGAATCTATTTTAGTTCTTTGCGAATATATGATTCTTTTAAAATTGTGCTCTTTTGTTACTAAAATGTGTTCCTTTGTTCAGTTCAGTTCAGTTCAGTCACTCAGTCATGTCTGATTTTTTGTGACCCCATGGACTGCAGCATGCCAGGCCTCCCTGTCCATCACCAGCTCCCAGAGTTTACTCAAACTCATGTCCATAGAGTTGGTGATGCCATCCAACCATTTCATTCTCTGTCTTCCCCTTCTATTCCCACCTTCAATCTTTCCCAGCATCAGGGTCTTTTCCAATGAGTCAGTTCTTCACATCAGTTGGCCAAAGTATTGGAGTGTCAACTTCAGCATCAGTCCTTCCAATGAATATTCAGGACTAATTTTCTTTAGGATGGACTGGTTGGATTTCCTGGCAGTTGAAGGGACTCTCAAGAGTCTTCTCTAACACCACAATCCAAAAGCCTCAATTCTTTGGTGTTCAGCTTTCTTTATGGTCCAGCTCTCACATCCATACATGATTATTGGAAAAACTATAGCTTTGACCAGATGGACCTCTGCTTTTTAATATGCTGTCTCGGTTGGTCATAGTTTTTCTTTCAAGAACAAGCGTCTTTTAATTTCATGGCTGCAGACACCATCTGGAGTGATTTTGGAGACCCCTAAAATAAAGTCTCTCATTGTTTTCATTGTCTCCCCATCTGTTTGCCATGAAGTGATGGGACCGGATGCCATGATCTTTGTTTTCTGAATGTTGAGTTTTAAGCCAACTTTTTCACTCTCCTCTTTTTCACTTTTATTGGCTCTTTAGTTCTTCTTCGTTCTTCTTTGCTTTCTGCCATAAGGGTGGTGCCATGTGGGTATCTGAGGTTATTGATATTTCCCCTGGCAATCTTGATTCCAGATTGTGATTCAATTAGTCCAGCATTTCTCATGATGTACTCTGCATATAAGTTAAATAAGCAGGGTGACAATATACAGCTTTGATGTACTCCTTTCCCAATTTGGAACCAGTCTATTTTTCCATGTCCAGTTCTAACTGTTGCTTCTTGACCTGCATACAGATTTCTCAGGAGGCAGTTCAGGTGGTCTGGTATTCCCATCTCTTGAAGAATTTTCCAGTTTGTTGGGATCTACACAGCCAAAGGCTTTGGCATAGTCAATAAAGCAAAGTAGATATTTTTCTGGTATTCTCTTGCTTTTTCAATGATCCAGTGGATGTTGGCAATTTGATCTCTGGTTCCTCTGGCTTTTCTAAAACCAGCTTGAACATCTGGAAGTTCATGGTTCATGTATTGTTGAAGCCTGGCTTGGAGAATTTTGAGTATTACTTTGCTAATATGTGAGATGAGTGCAATTGTGTGGTAGTTTGAGCATTCTTTGGCATTGCCTATATGTTCCTTTGTGTGTATACTTAAATTACATATTGGCTAATACATATTGATACCATTTATTTGCTCAGTATATCCTTTGTCATTTTTCAAAAGTCACTGGTAATAAGCTATTTTAAAATAGTAATTAAAAATCCTTCATCTAATATATTTGTTCACCCCTTTTGAACTTCATAAGGTCCAAAATGACCAACTCACATGAAAAAGTGGAGAGTTTAAGTGGTTTTAAAAGTTAAGATTTGGGAGAATGGCATTGAAACATGTGAAATGTCATGTATGAAACGAGATGCCAGCCCAGGTTAAAAAAAAAAAAAAATAAGATGGCAAAAAATAAATAAATAAATAAAAGTTGAAATCATTAGTTGGATTTTGTTGAAGAGTGGTGCTAATTTTATTTGGAATTCTGCATTCTTATATTTGCATAATGTGGTGCCTACTTTAGAGGAACATATCAGATAATTTCCCAATGTAATATAATATCTGACACATACCAAAAAATCTATATAATATATAGTCAGGAAGGTAACCATAACAATAAAGAAACAAGAATGTAGCACCCTACTTAAAAACTAGATTATAATTAATATTGTTTTTTGGTAATATTTTATAGGAAAAATAATCTTTTTTGAATTTTTTTTGGTTAATGTCTACCTTCTTATATTTTAACTATTAACTATACAATATTATGAGTGTTATCTTAAGAAATATTTATTTTCTCCTTTTTTAAATACTAAAGATAAGCGTTATTTTGAAATAATTCCATATGGCAAGACCAGTATAAAGAACCTTTTGTCTGACCATTCGAAACTGAGTTATGATATGATACCTCATCATTCTCAAATGTTTATTGTGTAATCTCTACAAACACATTCTCCTACCTAACCACAATACAGTAATCAGTGTCAGAATATTGACATTAAAACATCACTACCGTTTAATCTGTAGTTCCAATTAACTGTTTATCACTGCCAATAATAGTCAATCCAAGATCATGCATTTCCTTTAGCTGTCATTTTAAAAAATTTCAGAGCAGCTTTAAATTCAAAGCAAAACTAAGTGATAATATAGAGTTCTCATATATTTACTCCCTGCCCTCACACACTTAGACTTACAGGTTCCTCTTTAGCAACAACCCACACCAGGTTGGTTGTTGTTTAGCTGCTAAGTTGTGTCCGATTCTTTGAGACCTCACGGACTGCAGCCCACCAGATTCCTCTGTCCATAGGATTTCCCAGGCAAGAATACTGAAGTGGCTGCCTTTTCCTTTTCCAGGGAATCTTCCCAACCCAGGGATCGAACCCACATCTTCTGCATTGGCAGGCGGATTCGTTAATGCTGAGCCATCTGGCAGGCCCACACCAACCAGATTAGTACATTTGTTCTCATTGATAAATCCATACTGGCATATCATTACCATTCAGAGCCCATTAGCATTGTACATCCTGTGGTTTTTAACAAATATATAACATGTATCGCCACAGTATCCTATAGAAAAGTTTCACTGCCCTGACAATCCTGTGTGCTCTGCCTGTCTCTCCAACTAGCCCCTGGTAGTCATTGACATTTTCACTGTCTCTGGGGTTTTGCCTTTTTCAGAATGCTGTTTGTTATACTTGGAATCATAACAGTGTGTAGCCCTTTCAGATTGGCTTCTTTTACATAGAAAAAATGCATGAAACTTTCCTCCATGTATTTTCATGACTTGATAGCTCATTTCTTTTCAGCACTGAATAATATTTAATTGTCTGGATACAGTACCTCAATTTATTATCCATTCACCTATTGAAGGACATTTTGGTTACTTCTGAGTTTTGGCAATTATCAGTAAAGCTGCTATCAACATCCATGTGCAGGTTTTTGCATGCACAAAGTTTTCCAGCTCCTTTGAGTAAATACCATGCTGGATGGTAAGAGTATATTTAGTTTTGTAAGAAACTGCCAAGCTGTCTTCCAAAGTGGCTGATTCTCATCAGCAATGAATGAGAATTTCTGTTGTATCACAACCTCATCAGTGTTTGGTGGTGTCCTGTGTTTTGGATTTTGGTATAATAAGTGTGTAGTGGTATTCCACTGTTGTTTTAATTTGCAATTACTAAATGATATATGATGTTGAATGTCTTTTAATATGCTTATTTACCATCTGTGTATATTATTTGGTGAGCTGTTTGCTTAGGTCTTTAGTCCATTTTTTAATGGAGTTGTTCATTTGTTTATTGTTGAGTTAAAAGAGTTCTTTGTGTACTTGGATAACAGAACTTTATAAGATCTGTCTTTTGAAAATACTTTCTCCCAGTCTGTGGGTTGCCTTTCATTTTCTTGGTAGTCTTTCACAGAGCAAATTTTTTTTTAAATGTTATTTAAGTATTATAAAATTTTTATTGATGTATAATTAACATAAAACATTATATTTGTTTCAGAGGTATAACATAATGATTCAATATTTATATGTATTGTGAAATAATCACCATATAAGTCTAGTTAATATCCTTAACCAAACATAGTTACCAAATTATTTTTCTTGTGTTAAGAACTTTTATCTCCTGTTATTTAGTTCTTTGATATATTTCATCAGAACTTTGCAGTTTTCCTCATAGAGGTCTTCTGCATATTTTCTTTAATTTTCTTTTTTATTTATTTTGGGCTGTGCTGGGTCTTCGTTGCTACAAGGGCTTTTTCTCTCGTTTCAGCAAGAAGGAGCCACTCTCTAGTGGCGGTGCGTGGGCTTTTCGTTAGGTGGCTTCTCTTGTTGCAGAGCGCAGGCTCTCGGTGTGCAGCCTTCAGTGGTTGTGGCTCTCGGCTCTAGCGTGCAGGCTCAGCGGTTGTGGTACACTGGCTGAGCTGCTCTGCGGCATGTCGGATCTTCCCGGACCACCTGTATCTCCTGCACTGGGAGGCAGATTCTTTACTACTGAGCCACGAGGGAAGCCCCTTCATATTTTCTAAGATTTATATATTTAAGTGTTTTATTTTGAGGGTGCTAATATAAATGATAATATGTGTTTTTTCCATTTAGTCATTTAATGGTTCAGAGTAAAATTAGTAGTATTACTGTTTTATTGTGTGTTGAAGTCACACAATAAAACAGTAAAGCAATTACATTCCTCAGTGAAGCAATTACATTCCTAGCATATAGATTTTAGTTTCTAGTGATCATTTCTGACTAAAAGATGAAAATGAGACTGTCCATACCCTTATTTTCTACACTGTGATTTACTGGAACTCACTTTATATGATGTTGACCCTTCTACATTATTCTGCATTTCTCAATTGTTTTTCACAATTCATCGTTGAGTCATTTTATCTCATATTATGATAGAATGCTTCTGTCTTTAAAATATATGTATATATATATTTCAACAATATATATACATATATATTTTTTTCTCAGATTATTTTCCGTTATAGGTTAGGTAATGTGTTTTGAATTTCAATTTTACTTGTTCATTGATGATATCACTTTTTTTATCTTCTGTTTAACCGAAAGAGCCCCTGAGTCTTCCCTTGACATTACGGACTTTCTTCACATTTTGAAATTTTCAGGCCGGTTGATTAGTAGAATGTCTCTTTGTCTGATATTTTTTCATGATTAGATTCAGGTTGTGCATTTTGGGCAGCTAGTTCTCAGAGTGATATTGTGTTCCTCTCATTTCATACTACCAAGTGGTGCATGGTTTCCATTTGTCCCCTTACTGAAGACGTTAACTTTGATCCTCTTGGTAAGCAGGTGCCTGAGACGTTTCTTCACTGTAATTTTACTCTCTATCCTTTTATATATTTTCAGGGAGACATTTAGATACTACACAAGTTTCCCATTTCCCATTAAAGTGTCACTGAATTTACTTTTCTAATTATCAGCTACTGTGTAACAAATCACTCCAGAACACAGTGATTTAAAATACCTATTTTATCTTTCGCATATCTGTAGGTGGATTGGGATATGTTAGCCCATTCTTGCTTGGGCCTCTCGTAAGACTGGAGTCAAATAGCAGTTGGCCTGAAGTGACATGAATGCTTGCCTGGGCTGGATGTACAAGTTGCTCACCCACCCACTCAACATATCTGGGAGCTGAGTCTGGAGGTTAGCTGGATGATCAGCTGTGGCTGCAAAACAGAGTCCTCCAGCCATGGCCTCTTCATGTAATTTGGGTTTCTCATATCATGGGAACTGAGTTCTGAGAGTGAGAGCAAGAAGGGCGGGGGAGGAAGGAAGGAACATACACAAACATAGAATACATAGTTATGCACACGTACATTTATCATTGATAGTTTGTGTTCTGCACTGATAGGGGTATTTCCACAATGTAAAAATGCTCAGGGCTCTTTTTATGGCACCACTGTTTCATCACCATATCATCAAATCCATTTCTACTTTCTATCGCCTACCTCTTTCCACCCCTTCCCACCAACTTCCTGCTTTGAATATTGAACAACCTCCTATCACTAATATTTCCTTTTTCTCTCCAAAAATAACATTCTCCTTCTGGCTAGACTCCAGCCAGAGCCACTGCCAAGCCACTTCCCCCTCTACACATGCCTTCTTCCCACTCAAGTGATCTGACGGCCTGAAACTGGGACATACAGGTACTGCTCTTACTTAGCCTCATCTATTGGCTTTCGTAGAGAATCATTCAAAGAGAAAGGGAAAATATAAGAAGAAACCTTTCTTTATTTTTCAGTTGAGCCAATTATTTTCTACATGTCGATTTTAAAATTATTTAGTAAATAAGGCATATTGATAATGGGAGAGATTGACATAGAGACTTTGAAAGTCTTCAAAAGTAACTTGGAGGCTATTAGAAAAGTAGAAAAGGTAGCATCTGAAAAGTGAAAATTGTCATTTAAGAAAGAAAGGAACAAAGATTTCTATTGTCAGAAAGGAGCAAATATTTCTGTTTTCTTATTTTAGGGTGCTTTCCCCCCTATAATTGTATAATCTTTATCTTATACCAAACCGTCAAATTAGGAGAGTGATTTTTAACTTATTGAAACACTCAATAACATTTTCCAACTAATGTCTATGAATGGTGTTACTGGATAAGTATTATCATGTTTAAGCACTACTTAGAATGACAATTGAAAAAAGAAATATGGTGAATGCCATTGCTATTAATGTTCTTATGTTTATTTTTTATTTAAATGTAATTGCATATGATATTGGATGCATTAAAAATATATAGCCTATTGATTTGAGACTCATATATATTGCAATATGATTAGCACCATAGTATTAGCTAACACTTCTGTCATGTCACATATTTATCATTTCTATTTGTGGTGGGAATAACTAAGATACAATCTCTTAGAAAATTTGAAGTTTATAATACAATGTTGCTGACTATGGGCTTCCTGAGTGGCTCAGTGTTAAAGAATCCACCTGCAATACAGAAGACACAGGAGATGAGGGTTCAATCCTTGGGTCACGAAGATCTTCTGGAGGAGGGCATGGCAACCCACTCTGGTATTCTTGCCTGAAAAATCCCAAGGACCGAGGAGCCTGATGGGCTACAGTCCATAGGGTCTCAAAGAGTCAGACATGACTGAAGCGACTGAGCATGGTATGGCATGGCCTTCTTGACTATAATCATAATGCTATGCTGTTGATCTCCAACATTTATCTTCTGTTTTCAAGTCTGTGCCCTTAGACAACAGCTCCTGAATTCCCCCACCCTCCTAGTATTATACTCTCTGTTTTTATGAGTTTGGTTTATTTGAATTCTACATATAAGTGATGTCATACAGTATTTGCTTTTTTCTATCTACATTATATCACTTAACATAAGGTCTTTAAGGTCCATTCATGTTGTTGCAACTAGTGGCATTTCCTTCTTTCTCATGGCTGAATAATATTTTATATATATATATATATATATATATATATATATATATCTCAACTCCTTTATCCATTAATCTGTTGACAGGTGGTTTCCATATCTTGACTATTGTGAATAATGCGGCAGTAAACATGGGAATGCGTGTATCTCTTCATTATCCTATTTTCACTTTCTTCTGGATATATACCCAATATTGGATGGTAGTTCTATTTTTGACTTTTTGATGAATCTCCATACTGTTTTCATAGTGGTTGCTCCAATTTAAATTCCCAGTACCAGTATACGAGGGCTCCCTTATCTCTACATCCTTGCCGATACTTTTTAGTCTCTTGTTTTTGAGATGATAGCCATTTGTATACACAGTGTGCAAAATATTTTCTCCTATTCTGTAGGTTGCCTTTTCATTTTTAGTTTAATGTAGCCCCTCTTGTTCATTTTTGCTTTTTTACATTGGAGTGTAGTTTCTTTACAATGTTGTATTAGTTTCTGTTATACAACAACATGAATCAGGTATGTACATACATCTATCCCCTTCCTCTTAAGCCTCCTCACCTCCCACCCTACCTCTCCAGGCCATCACAGATCACTGAGCTGAGCTCCTTAATCTATAAAGCATCTTCCCACCAGCTATCTATTGTACACATGGCGGTGGATATATGTCAGTGCTAATCTCTCAATTCATCCCACCCTCTCCTTCCCAAAACTGTGTCCACACATCCATTCTCTATGTCATTTCTGTACTTTTTAGTCTTTCTACCAAAAGTTGCAAAAGAATGAAGCAGGAAATTAGTCATTCATGAGAGAAATGTAAATAAGTAACTTTAATATATCTTACAAATACTAAAAACAGATATTTATAGACTAAACTTATAGTAGATACTGTTAGTGCTCCCCCTACATTTCATCAAGACTTACTACTAGATGAGTGCATGCTAAGTCTTTTCAGTCGTGTCCGATTCTTTGCGACACTATGGATTGTAGCCCACCAGGCTCCTCTGTCCTCGGGGATTCTTCAGGCAAGAATACTGGAGTGGGTTGCCATGCCCTCCTCCAGGAGATCTTCCCAACCCAGGGATCAAACCCACATCTCTTATGTCTCCTGCATTGGCAGGTGGGTTCTTTACCACTAGCGCCACCTGGGAAGCGCTTGCTATTCTATGGCCATTATCAAAAATCTAAACACACTAAATACTGGAGAAGATGTTGAGTGAAGGGAACACTCTTGCACTGTTGGTGGGAAGGTAAATTCATAAAACCACTATGGTGAACTGCATGGAGGTTTCTTAGAAAACTAAAAATAAAAGCACCATATGACCCAGCAATTCCACTACTGGCCATATAACCTGAGAAAATTATAATTCAAAAAGACACATGTACTTCAGTGTTCATTGCAGCACTGTTTATAATAGCCAGGACATGGAATCAACCTAAATGTCCATTGACAGATGAATAGATAAAGACAATGTGGTGGATATATACAGTAGCATATTACTCAGACATAAAAAGGAATGAAGTTAGGTTACTTGTAGTGATGTGGATGAACCTAGAATTTTCCCAACCCAAGGATTGAACCCTCAGTATATTCTAATTGCTTTTAAATGGTATCAAGTTTTCCTCCTGGTTTATTTAATTTTCAAGCTTTTTGCATTGAATACTAAGTTAATTTGTTTGTAATATTCATTGTTTTATTGATTAAAAAAACTTGAATGCTGTCCTCTCTCAATTTTGTACATACAAATGGAGGCACCTAAAACATATTACTATTCTACATTGTTATTTAGGAAGAACTAATTCTGTGTTTCTGGCATGCTTGGGATTGTCAACAATTCTGTATACAGAAAGGTTATTTTAGAATTCCATCCTGAATTCAGATTTTAGAAGAACCAGTTCATCAAGTAAAAGTCACAAAAGACATTTCAAGAAGAAAAGAAAAAAATCCACACAATTACCAGAATTACCAAAGTTTTATTAGGTTGTTCATGGTATAGTATAAAACAATTTTATCATATGATTATAATTTCTACATGGATAATTACATATCTTCAGACATCAGCATTATAAAGAGGTTAGTAATATGGTTATTATCATGGGGCGTCAGTAACTTATAGGAAGTGAAGATCTCATCTGTTCTAAGGAATTAGTTGCGTGTTTTTTTGGTTTATCTAAAATTGTAAAGTGTTTATTAGTTATGAAGTGCATTTTACATACTTATCCTCAGTAGCAGCAAGGTGAAGTACCAGTTTTACTGCCATAAACAGGAACAATGTCTTTACTATCTCCAAGTTCTTCAAAGTTCTTAGAATAGTGTCTTGCATATTGTAGGCTCTTAATGACTATTTGTCATATTTGAAGCATAGTTGGCAAAAGAGTTATAAGGAAAACTTTACTGTGTTTGAACCTCTATACTTGTGTAAGTCTTAGAACAGGAAAATGAATTTCTGATTACAAAGTTTTAAAAATTTAATGAAGGTATTTAGGGTACATAAACTATGTTAGAGAATATGCATCTATTATAGCTAAGGAAGTACAAAGAGGCTTGTCTTACTTTAAAGGTAATTATGTGAAAAAAGTAGCATTCAAAGGTATAAGAATATCTTTTCCCACATCTGTAGTATATAATTAACAAACTTCTCTACACTGATTCAGGAAAGAAAGTAATAAACCACTTGTAAATAATGGTAGTCTTGCATTCTACATACTTAAATGTCAATAATCTGAACATAAATTTTCTCCTCTTCTTAGTGATACAGCTATGTTTTTAAGATAATGTAGAGACAGGTATCATTACCATTGCTGCAGTTCCATTTTCTATAGATGTAAATGTATTAATGTAAAACATGGAGGATAAATGAAGAGTTCTACTACTATTGAAAACCAGAGTGCATGGAAATTAAATCAATAGGCAGCTTTTAAAACCACAACATGGTGATAGCAGAGAAGTGAGATCTGACTGCATTCCAGGAAAAGAGACAAAAGTGGTAGGTGTCTATTAAAATAACAATCACAGGGAAAAGAAATAAGAACATATTCTTTCCATGTTTTGAATGCTTGATGTTCTGCCCTTTGATTTCTCAGGATTAATAGCTCCAGTAAAAAGGAGGCTTTTGTAAAAATGTGTGAATAAGGACTGACTTTAAGAAAATACAGAGGGGGATTTTTCTCCATCATTTGAAATGGACTTGGTTTTACTTTGTAAATTTCTGAGTAACTGAAGTGACATATTCATGTCACATAGGTTAATTTAATGATCAATAACTAATGCCAATAATAGCAGTTTTCTTCTGAGGACCATTCAGATATTTAATAATACCATAGATAAACCATGAAACAAAACTTGTATCCAGACGTTAAATAGGAAGAACTAAACTCAGTCCTCAGTATTTAGGAATTCAGGTGATATCAGTAGTTATGTTACCAACAAATCCCAATAGTCAATTTAAAGGCTGTAGTTGATGATGGAAGAGTGAGAAAAAAAGTTCAGAGAACAGTGTTAATATGAGTAAGGTTTATAGTAAAATTTAATAGCAAAGTACAATTTATCTAAATAAATCTTCTAACTGAATTATATTCTTAACAGCACTGCTTTAAGCAGAGTATCAGTAAAAAGGGAGATTTAGAATTCCTGTATTAAAAATTTGGTTAGATACTATGCATGATTGGGATTGAACCCAGATCTCCTGAATTGCAGGTGGATTCTTTACCAGCCGAGCCAAAAGGGAAGCCCATTATGCATGATTAATATACTTTTAAGGTACACTAGGGTACTTAATCGGAGAAGGCAATGGCATCCCACTCCAGTACTCTTGCCTGGAAAATCCCATGGATGGAGGAGCCTGGTAGGCTGCAGTCAATGGGGTCGCTAAGAGTTGGACACGACTGAGCGACTTCACTTTCACTTTTCACTTTCATGCATTGGAGAAGGAAATGGCAACCCACTCCAGTGTTCTTGCCTGGAGAATCCCAGGGACGGGGGAGCCTGGTGGGCTGCCGTCTATGAGGTCACACAGAGTTGGACACGACTGAAGCGACTTACAGCAGCAGGGTACTTAATATGTTTATACACATTGTATGCACAGTGAGGTATAAGGTATTTCTCAAATTACATTTGGTTATATTTGAAATTTTGAGGTTAAATTGGTTTGAAACCAATTGTTGAACAATTGAAAACAGTTGAAACCAACTGTTTGAAACTTACAGTATCCTTTTTCTCAAATTAAAGTATTATATTGAGATTTTTTATCTTTCTGCCTAATGCAGAAAATAATTTAGACCATAATATAGCTGCCGCCGCTGCCAAGTCATTCAGCCGTGTCTGACTCTTAGAGACCCCATGGACTGCAGCCTACTAGGCTCCTCTGTCCATGGGATTTGCCAGGCAAGAGTACTAGAGTGGGGTGCCATTGACTTCTCCCCATAATATAGCTTGAATATTGTCAAATAGGAAATAAGTAAAAACAATAAAGTTGCAGAAGTGTAAATTAAAACTGAAAACTAAGATCATGAAAAATTGTTTTTTATTTACTTTTCATTTTAGTGCTCAAGGAGAAGGAATTTCCTTATACAATTAAGGGGAGAAATCTGTAGAATTTCTGAAGGAACTCATGTATATTTTAATAGACTTTTACAGATTTATTGAAGATAGCTATGTTTCTTTATGAATATATTATGCCATTTTCTAACTTATAATTCTCAAATTCTTTAAAACATTGCTAGAACGCTTTTACTCTGTAGTAATTTGCTAAGGTGGCCATAACAGAATGCTACAGACTGACTGAGTGGTTTAAACAACAGAAATTAGTTTTTCTGATGATTCCAGAGGCCAGAGATCCAGGGTCAAAGCTTGATTTCTTCTGAGGTCTTTCCCCTGGGCTTGCATATTGCTGCCTCTTCATATGTCCTTTCCCTGTGCATGCAAATCCTGCTGTCTCTCTGTTTCCACATATTCTCTTTTTAGGGACACCAGTCAGACTGGATTAAAGTCCACTCTAATGACTTTAACTTAATCACTTCCTTCCATTTATTTGTGTCTTCTTCAGTTTCTTTTATCAATGTCTTATATTTCTCAGTGTACAAGTCTTTCACTTCCTTGGTGAAATTTACTCCTAAGTATTTTGTTCTTTTTGTAAATTGTAATTTTGTAAAATGTGTAAAAATTGCAATTGTAAATGAGATTGTTTTCTTAATTTCTCTTTGTTATAGTTTGTTACAAGTATTGGATTGGCCAAAAAGTTTGTTTGGTTTTTCTACACCATCTTACTGGAAAACCTGAATGAAACTTGAGCCAACTGAATATAAAAATGCACTGATATACAGATTTTTATATATCAGTTTTGTAGCTTGAAACTTTACTGAATTTGTTTATCAGTTCTAACAGTTTTTCATTGGGGTGTTTAAGGTTTTCTATATATATTATTGTTATCTGATAATGGTGTCAGTTTTACTTCATATTTCAATTTAGATGCCTTTTATTTCTTTTTCTTGCCCTATTTCTCTGTCTAGGATCAAATATGTTGAATAAAGGTGGCAACAGTGGACATTTTTGTCTTCTTCCTGACCTTAGAGAAAAAAAGCCTTCAGTATTTCACTACTGAATATGATGTTAGTTGTGGGCTTGTTACATATGACATTTATTAAGACATCATCCACTTAAGAAAAAAGCAAATCTTGCTGGAGCTGAGATTTTGGAAGCAGATGTACCTGTACTTTTGAAAGTTGATTTTGTTGCCTACTAGTCATGAAAACTTGGGCATGATTTTTTTACCTCTCTGAGTTTGGAAAATGTGGATAATATTGTATGTTAATTGTGAGGATTACAGGAGTAAAATATGCATAGAGTATCTGCATTATAGTGAGCCTTTATGAATGGTGGCTATACGAATAACACTGAAAAGATATTAATTAAATTCTTGTTTTGTTGTTGAATATCACACAAGTTCAGAGATATGGTAGACTGATCCTTAGAAATAAACAGACACAAACATAATGATGTGCATTTAATAGATGTGTTAGTTTCCTAGGAGTGCTTTTTAAAATAAATTAGTACAAACATGGTAGGGCTTCCCAGGTGGCTCAGTGGTAAAGACTGCCTGCAACGCACAATCCCTGGGTCCGGAAGATCCCTGGAGAAGGAAATGGCAACTTTTCCAGGGTTCTTGCCTGGGAAATCCCAAGGAGAGAGAAGCTTGGTGGGCTACACTTCATTTGTCACAAAAGAGTTGGACATGACTTAGCTACTAAACAACAACGACAGACATGGTGGCTTAGTACAACAGAAATTTATTTTTTTTGGAGGCCAGAAGTCTGAAAAAAAATGTTGGCAACTTTGGTTCTTCTGGAAGCTCTGAAGAAGAATTCATCCCACGCCTGTCTCTTGGCTCCATGACTCACTGTAATCCTTGGTATTCTTTGACTTACAGATTTATTACTATTATCTCTGCCTCTTTCTTCATATCTGCATGCCTGCTCACTTATTCTTCTAAGGATACCTGTCATTGAATTTAGAGCCCTCTGTAACTTAAGATGATCATATCAGGATCCTCAACTTGCTTTGTTCTGCAAGACACTTTTCCAAATAAGGTCATGTTTACAGATTTTAGGCAGATACCTTTTGGGAAGCTACCACTCAACCCAGTACAATAGATATAATTTAATGAAATTAAAGGATAATTTAGCTAACAATATCATATATATGACAAATTATTTATAACTCACTTTTTTTTAGCACATTTAAGGTTTGATATTTAAAATAAAGCCTAAAATTAATGAAGGTAAATCTCTTGCTTTTTCAAACATGAATACATTGGAGAAGTTAGACATTGAAATCCACTATAAGTGGGAGAAAGAATTAGAGTAATAATGGCTAGTGATAATGACAATTATTCATTATTTACTACATGCTTAATACACATTTTTTTGTGAATAAAATGAATTTATTATATTATAATTATAAAATTTCTCTGAAATTCGTAGTGTCCAGCATATTAATTCTTACTAAATGTAAGGAAAATAGGTGTCAAATGTATTTTTTATAAATAGATTTGTATTATAGTACTGAGCCTGGTTGACACCACTAGCTGAATTATATGGGATTCAGATTTATGGCTCTTTTTTCTTTTTTTAAAAATTAATTTATTTTTTATTGAAGGATAATTGCTTTACAGAGTTTTGCTGTTTTCTGTCAAACCTCAACATGAATAAGCCATCAGCTCAGTTCAGTTCAGTTCAGTCGCTTAGAGTGTCCAACTCTTTGCGACCCCATGAATCACAGCACACCAGGCCTCCCTGTCCATCACCAACTCCTGGAGTTCACTCGAATTCATGTCCATTGAGTCAGTGATGCCATCCAGCCATCTCATCTTCTGTCATCCCCTTCTCTTCCTGCCCCCAATCCCTCCCAGCATCAGAGTCTTTTCCACTGAGTCAACTCTTCGCATGAGATAGCCAAAGTATTGGAGTTTCAGCCTTAGCATCAGTCCTTCCAATGAACACCCAGGACTGATCTCCTTTAGAATGGACTGGTTGGATCTCCTTGCCAGTCCAAGGGACTCTCAAGAGTCTTCTCCAACACCACAGTTCAAAAGCATCAAAACTTCAGTGCTCAGCTTTCTTCAAGTTCAAATTTCATATCCATACATGACCACTGGAAAAACCATAGCCTTGACTAGATGGACCTTTGTTGGGAAAGTAATGTCTCTGCTTTTGAATATGCTATCTAGGTTGGTCATAACTTTCCTTCCAAGGAGTAAGCATCTTTTAATTTCATGGCTGCAGTCACCATCTGCAGTGATTTTGGAGCCCAGAAAAAATAAAGTCTGACACTGTTTCCAGTTTCCCCATCTATTTCCCATGAAGTGATGGGACCAGATGCCATGATCTTAGTTTTCTGAATGTTGAGCTTTAAGCCAACTTTTTTACATTCTTCTTTCACTTTCATCAAGAGGCTTTTTAGTTCCTCTTCACTTTCTGCCATAAGGATGGTGTCATCTGCATATCTGAGGTTATTGATATTTCTCCCGGCAATCTTGATTCCAGCTTGTGCTTCTTCCAGCCCAGTGTTTCTCATGATGTACTCTGCATATAAGTTAAATAAACAGGGTGACAATATACAGCCTTGACGAACTCCTTTTCCTATTTGGAACCAGTCTGTTGTTCCATGTCCAGTTCTAACTGTTGCTTCCTGACCTGCATACAAATTTCTCAAGAAGCAGATCAGGTGGTCTGGTATTCCCATCTCTTGAAGAATTTTCCACAGTTTATTGTGATCCACATAGTCAAAGGATTTGGCATGGTCAATAAAGCAGAAATAGTTGCTTTTCTGGAACTCTCTTGCTTTTTCCATGATCCAGCAGATGTTAGCAATTTGATCTCTGGTTCCTCTGCCTTTTCTAAAACCAGCTTGAACATCAGGAAGTTCAGGGTTCACATATTGCTGAAGCCTGGCTTGGAGAATTTTGAGCATTACTTTACTAGCGTGTGAGATGAGTGCAATTGTGTGGTAGTTTGAGCATTCTTTGGCATTGCCTTTCTTAGGGATTGGAATGAAAACTGACCTTTTCCAGTCCTGTGGCCACTGCTGAGTTTTCCAAATTTTCTGGCATATTGAGTGAAGCACTTTCACAGCATCATCTTTCAGGATTTGGAATAGCTCCACTGGAATTCCATCACCTCCACTAGCTTTGTTCGTAGTGATGCTTTCTAAGGCCCACTTGACTTCACATTCCAGGATGTCCGGCTCTAGGTGAGTGATCACACCATCGTGATTATTTTGGTTGTGAAGATCTTTTTTGTACAGTTCTTCCGTGTATTCTTGCCACCTCTTCCTAATATCTTCTGTTTCTGTTAGGTCCATACCATTTCTGACCTTTATCGAGCCCATCTTTGAATGAAATGTTCCCTTGGTATCTCTAATTTTCTTAAAGAGATCTCTACTCTTTCCCATTCTGTTGTTTTCCTCTATGTCTTTGCATTGATGAGGTGGCTGAGGAATCATCCATAGGTATACACATATCCCCTCTTGAATCTCCCTCCCATCTCCCTCCCCTTCCCACCCCTCTAGATTGATATAGAGCCCCTGTTGCAATTTCCTGAGCCATACAGCAAATTCCCATTGCCTATCTATTTTACAAATGGTAATATAAGTTTCCATGTTACTCTTTATTTCCCTCTCCCCATGTCCATAAGTCTATTCTCTATTTCTGTTTCTCCATTGTTGCCGTGTAAGTAAATACTACAGTACTGTTTTTTCTAGATTCCATATATATGTGTTAGAATACGGTATTTATTTTTATCTTTCTGACTTACTTCACTCTGTATAATAAGTTCTAGGTTCATCCACTTCATCAGAACTGACTCAAATGCATTCCTTTTTATGGCTGAGTAATATTACACTGTGTACCACAACTTCTTTATCTATTTATCTGTCGATGGACATCTAGGTTCTTCCATGCTCTAGCTATTGTAAATAGTACTGCAATGAACAATGGGATACATGTGTCTCTTTCAGTTTTGGTTTCCTCAGGGTATATGCCTAGGAGTGGGATTGCTGGGTCATATGGTGGTTTTATTCCTAGTTTTTTAAGGAATCTCCATACCATCTTCCATAGTGGCTGTATCAATTTACATTCCCATCAACAGTACAAGAGTGTTCCCTTTTCTCCACACCCTTTCCAACATTTATTGTTTGTAGACTTTTTGATTTGGAAAACTCAGCAGTGGCCACAGGACTGGAAAAGGTCAGTTTTCATTCCAATCCCTAAGAAAGGCAATGCCAAAGGAATGCTCAAACTACTGCACAATTGCACTCATCTCACATGCTAGTAAAGTAATGCTCAAAATTATCCAAGCCAGACTTTAACAATACATGAACCATGAACTTCCAGATGTTCAAGCTGGTTTTAGAAAAGGCAGAGGAACCAGAGATCAAATTGCCAACATCTGCTGGATCATCGAAAAAGCAAGAGAGTTCCAGAAAAACATGTACTGCTGCTTTATTGACTATGCCAAAGCCTGTGACTGTGTGGATCACAATAAACTGTGGAAAATTCTGAAAGAGATGGGAATACCAGACCACCTGATCTACCTCTTGGGAGAATGGCATTGAAATATGTATAATATCATATATGAAATGAGTCGCCAGTCCAGGTTCGATGCACGATACTGGATGCTTGGGGCTGGTGCACTGGGACGACCCAGAGGGATGGTATGGGGAGGGAGGAGGTAGGACGGTTTAGGATGGGGAACACATGTATACCTGTGGCAGATTCATTTTGACATATGGCAAAACCAATAGAATATTGTAAAGTTAAATAAAATTAAAAAAAAAAAAAGAGAGAAATTTGTATGCAGGTCAGGAAGCAACAGTTAGAACTGGACATGGAACAACAGACTGGTTCCAAATAGGAAAAGGAGCATGTCAAGGATGTATATTGTCACCCTGCTTATTTAACTTATATGCAGAGTACATCATGAGAAATTCTGGGCTGTATGAAGCACAAACTGGAATAAGATTGCCAGGAGAAATACCAATAACCTCAGATATGCAGATGATACTACCATTATGGCAGAAAGTGAAGAGGAACTAAAAAGACTCTTGATGAAAGTGAAAGAGGAGAGTGAAAAATTGGCTTAAAGCTCAACATTCAGAAAACTAAGATCAAGGTGTCCAGTCTCATGACTTCATGGCAAATAGATGGAGAAACAGTGTCAGACTTTATTTTTTCTGGGCTCCAAAATCACTGCAGATGGTGTCTGCAGCCATGACATAAAAAGATGCTTAGTCCTTGGAAGAAAAGTTGTGACCAATCTAGATAGCATATTAAAAAGCAGAGACATTACTTTACCAACAAACGTCTGTCTAGTCAAGGCTATGGTTTTTTTCACTAGTCATGTATGGATGTGAATGTTGCACTACAAAGAAAGCTGAGTGCTGAAGAATTGATGCTTTTGAACTGTGGTGTTGGAGAAGACTGTTGAGAGTCCCTTGGACAGCAAAGAGATATAACCAGTCCATCCCAAAGGAAATCGGTCTTGAATATTCATTAGAAGCACTGATGTTGAAGCTGAAACTCCAATACTTTGGCCACCTGATGCGAAGAGCTGACTCATTTGAAAAGACCCTGATTCTGGGAAAGATTGAAGGCAGGAGGAGAAGGGGACGACATAGGATGAAATGGTTGGATGGCATCACTGACTCGATGGACATGATTTTGAGTAAACTCGAGAAGTTGGTGATGGACAGGGAGGTCTGGTGTGCTGCAGTCCATGGGTTTGCAATAGCCGATCAGGACTGAACGACTGAACTGAACGGAATTGATTCTGACCGGTGTGAGGTGATATCTCATTGTGGTTTTGATTTGCATTTCCCTAATAATGAGTGATGTTGAGCATCTTTTCATGTGTTTTATAGCCACCTGTATGTCTTCTTGGAGAAATGTTTGTTTATGTCTTTTCCCCACTTTTTGATTGGGTTGTTTGTTTTTCTGGTATTGAGTTGTATGAGCTGCTTGTATATTTTGGAAATTAATCCTTTGTCAGTTTTTTCATTTGCTAATATTTTCTCCCTGAGGATTGTCTTTTCACATTGCTTGTAGTTTCCTTTGCTGTGCAAAGCTTTTAAATTTAATCAGGTCCCACTTGTTTACTTTTGTTTTTATTTTCATAACTCTAGGAGGTGGGTCATAGAGGATCTTGCTTTGATTTATGTCACTGAGTGTTCTGCCTATGTTTTCCTCTAAGAGTTTTATAGTTTCTGGTCTTACATATAGGTCTTTAATCTATTTTGAGTTTATCTTTGTGTATGGTGTTAAGAAGTGTTCTAATTTCATTCTTGCACATGTAGCTGTCCAGTTTTCCCAGGACCATTTATGAAAACGCTGTTTCCCCCATTGTATATTCTTGACTCCTTTGTCAAAAATAAGGTGCCCATAGGTACATGAGTTTATTTCTGAGCTTTCTGTATTGTTCCATTGGTCTATATTTCTGTTTTTGTGCCAGTACCATACTGTCTTGATGACTGTGACTTTGTAGTATAACCTGAAGTCAGGAAGCTTGATTCCTCCAATTCCATTCTTCTTTCTCAAGACTACTTTGGCTATTCGGGGTCTTTTGTTTTTCCATATGACTTGTGAAATTTCTTGTTCTAGTTCTGCGAAAAATGCCATTGGTAGTTTGATAGGGATTGCGTTAAATCTGTAGATTGCATTTGGTAGTATAGTCATTTTCACAATATTGATTCTTCCTACTCAGGAACATGGAATATCTCTCCATCTGTTTGTCATCTTTGATTTCTTTCATTAGCATCTTATAATTTTCTGTGTACAGTTCTTTTATCTTCTTAGGTAAGTTTATTCCTATATATTTAATTATTTTTGTTACAATGGGATTGATTGGGATTGATTCCTTAATTGCTCTTTCTGATCTTTCTTTGTTAGTATATAGAAATGCTGGCAATTTCTGTGTATTGATTTTGTATCCTGCAACTTTGCTAAATTCACTGATTAGCTCTAGTAATTTTCTGATGCTATTTTTAGGGTTTTCTATGTATAGAATCATGCCATCTGCAAACAGTGAGAGTTTTACTTCTTTTCTGATCTGGATTCCTTTTATTTCTTTTTCTTCTTTGATTGCTGTAGCTAGGACTTCCAGAACTATGTTGAATAATAGTGGTGAAAGTGGACACCCTTGTTTTGTTCCTAATCTTAGGGGAATGCTTTCAGTTTTTCACCACTGAGAATAATGTTTGCTGTAGGCTTATCATATATGGCCTTTACTATGTTGAGATAGGTTCCTTCTATTCCCATTTTTTGAAGAGTTTTAATCATACATAGGTGCTGAATTTTGTCAAAGGCTTTTTCTGCATCTATTGAGATGATCATATGGTTTTTATCTTTCAATTTGTTAATATGGTGTATCACATTGATTGATCTCTTTATATTGAAAAATTCTTGCATCCCATGAATAAACCAAACTTGATCATGGTGTATGTGCTTTTTGATGTGTTGCTGAATTCTGTTTGCTAAAATTTTGTTGAGGATTTTTGCATCTATGTTCATCAGTTATATTGGCCTGTAGTTTTCTCTTTTTGTGTTGTCTTTGTCTGGTTTTGGTATCAGGGTGATGGTGGCCTTGTAGAATGAGTTTGAAAGTGTTTCTTCCTCTGCACATTTTGGCAAGAGTTTTAGAAGGATAGGCATTAGCTCTTCTCTAAATGTTTGATAGAACTCTCCTGTGAAGCCATCTGGTCCTGGGCTTTTGTTTTTTTGGAGATTTTTGATCACAGCTTCAATTTCAGTGCTTGTAATTGGGTTGTTCATAATTTCTATTTCTTCCTGGTTCAGTCTTGGAAATTGGAACTTTTCTATGAATCTGTCCATTTCTTCCAGGTTATCTATTTTATTGCCATGTAGTTGTTCATAATAGTCTCATCAGTCAGTCAGTCAGTTCAGTCACTCAGTCATGTCTGACTCTTTGCGACCCCATGAATCACAGCATGCCAGGCCTCCTTGTCCATCACCAACTCCTGGAGTTCAATCAAACTCATGTCCATCAAGTCGGTGATGCCATCCAACCATCTCATCCTCTGTCATCCCCTCCTCCTCCTGCCCCCAATCCCTCCCAGCATGAGGGTCTTTTCCAATGAGTCAACTCTTCGCATGAGATGGCCAAAGTATTGAAGTTTCAGCTTTAGCATCAGTCCTTCCAGTGAATACCCAGGACTGATCTCCTTTAGGATGGACTGGTTGGATCTTCTTGCAGTCCAGGGGACTCTCAAGAGTCTCATAATCCTTTATATTTCTGCATTGTCTGTTGTAACCTCTCCTTTTTCATTTCTAATTTTGTTGATTTTATTCTTCTCTATTTTTTTGTGATGAGTCTGGCTAAAGGTTTGTCAGTTTTATCTTCTCAAAGAACCAGCTTTTAGTTTTATGAATTTTTACTATTGTTTCTTTCATTTCTTTTTCATTTATTTCTGCTTGGATCTTTATGATTTCGTTCCTTCTACTAATTTGGGTTTTTTTTTTTTTTTTCCTTCTTCTTTTTGCAGTTGCTTTAGGTCTAAAGTTAGGTTGTCTATTCAATGTTTTTCTTGTTTCTTGAGGTAGGATTGTATTGCTATAAATTTCCCTCTTAGAACTGCTTTTGCTGCAGCCTATAGGTTTTGAGTTGTTGTGTTTTCATTGTCATTTGTTTCTAGAAATTTTTTGATTTCTTAAGTAAGCTTTTGGTTATTTAGAAATGTGTCATTTAATCTCCATGTGTTTGTGTTTCTTACAGTTTTTTTTCTTGTAATAGATATCTACTCTCATAGCATTTTTAACACACATTTCTTTAAATGTGCTACTTCACTCCAACACCATAAAAATAAGGTACACAATAGTGAGCTCAGAATAGCTATACAAAGCTTCTCTAATTGGAAAATTATAGTAACTTTGACAAGTATACCAAATTTGGGATAATTCATAAATATCTTAAGTTTGAAATTTTTTTGAATAGTTGCTATGTGCTTAGTCACTCAGTCGTGTCCAGCTCTTTGAGACCCCATGGACTGTAGCCCACCAGGATCCTCTGTCCATGAGGATTCTTCAGGTAAGAATACTGCAGTGGGTTGCTATGCCCTCCTCTAGGGGTTCTTCTCAACCCAGGGATTGAACCCAGGTCTCCTGCACTGCAGGCGAATTCTTTACCATCTGAACCATAGGTTAATGCAAGCATAGTAAGCACTTATCTATAACTATGGCAGGCCAACTAATTGCATGGGGTTTTAATCTCTGGAAGAAAATAACAAGATGGTTTGCTTTGGAGAAAGTCTGATTTGGAGTTTCTGGAACATGAAGGCAATAAATTAAGATGATGCCTTGCTCCTTTTTTCATTTCCCAAGAGACATCTTGGAAGGCACAAGATTTCTTTCGGGCATTGGTTTTGTTGAGAAAAGCAGAGCACTTGATGAAATAGTGACATACAAATTGTTTCTCGTCTAGTACCTGGTTGATATGATGAAACCACTAGCTGAGTGAAATATAATTGAAAGGACAATGGTATTATTATTGGTGTCAAATTAAAAGGTTGCAATATCTCTTCCTGTATTGAAATAACTATTCTACTTAAGAGGAAATGTCTTCTCTTTGGGAAATGGGAGAAACTGTGATTCCAGTGGTTAACTCTCAGTATTAGAAGTGGTGGTGGTGGTGGTAGTGGGGCAGCCACAGTAGAGAAGGGTCCTCAAAAGAGCAGTAGGATCAGGACCTGGCTTGGAATAACTAGTGCCTGCAGAGGTGTAGGAGTTGATGATTTGTAGCAGAGTGTTAATTAATAACAGCAGTATTGAGAGCCAACTGGAGTAGGATGTTAATTAGATAAATTGTGATTTTTGCATTACCTTCTTTGTGTAAGGAGGAAATTGTCACTTTCAGATTGTAGAATTGATCTTGGCAGAAAACTTTGGTGTCTGTTGGAGCCAAAACTCTTTTAATGTTATATACTTTTGAAAAGGGACCAGTAGGAATAAAGACTACAGAAAAGTTTTTTTTTTTTTTTTTAAGTCATGTAAGAAATACTTCTTTGGAAGGAATGATGCTAAAGCTGAAACTCCAGTACTTTGGCCACCCATGCGAAGAGTTGACTCATTGGAAAAGACCCTCATGCTGGGAGGGATTGGGGGCAGGAGGAGAAGGGGACGACAGAGGATGAGATGGCTGGATGGCATCACTGACTCGATGGACGTGAGTCTGAGTGAACTCTGGGAGTTGGTGATGGACAGGGAGGCCTGGCGTGCTGTGATTCATGGGGTTGCAAAGAGTCGGACATGACTGAGTGACTGAACTGAACTGAACTGAACTGAAGAAATACTTTTCTCCTGAGGACTTGAAATTGGAATTCCCAAAATATTCATGACATCATATTATTAACATGTTAAAAATGATCATATATAATTACCAAAATTGGTGAAAAAACATGATCTTTGTCATTTGATTAGCTTATAATCTATTTGCAAAGTTATGAAGTACCACTTTTATCATAATATAAAGCCTCTTAGTAAATGAAAATGGTGTGTTTTGGGGATATAATTTTTTCTCTCTTTCCTCTTATCAAAATATATTAAACTTGCAAATTAAAAAAAATAAAATCAATGAATTCTCTTTGGAAAATTTTGATCTGAGTAAAAATGGAAGGTAACAGAAAGATCACAATACACACCCACCTGGAACTCTAAAGAACAGCTTTACTTGTTCTTGTATATTTATTGCATTCTGAAACAATTCATCTCTAGGACTTATAACAGAAAACTGTTATAAAGGATAATTGTTGAGTAGCTATTTTAGGATAGAATAATTAATTGCTGACCTTACCACATACTTGTTTTTTAATTTTAGTGTTTTTCCTACTCTGTAGGAAAAATTAAAACACCTACAGATTCTTAGTTTGGTAAGAAAAACAACAAATAAAAAAACCCATAGTTATATAATCTACTAATTTGTTTTGTTTCATTTCTTTTTTCCAAGTTACTTCTGAATAATAACTTAATGATACTAATTATGAATCCATATGTAAATATGAAAGAGGGATATATGAGAAAGGGTATTTCCTGAATTCAATTTTGGAATCTTTAAATTTTTATCTAGGGATCTAAGAGGAAAGTCTGATATTAGAGAATGGATATCTTCTCTTAAGTCTGAGATATTGCATATAAATTTGTGCAGGGAAACAGGATTTATCATCTATCCCCCATTATCTGGGTTAGATGATTTTCTTTACAAAATTGTCAGCTTCCTCCTGTCTTTTCTTTTGTTTGGCAACATGCCACAAAAATCTTGATGTGACCAACCCAGTGTATTCAAAGAACATTGCTGTTGTTATTTAGTCAGGACATCGTGTCCCACTCTTTGCAACCCCATGGACTGCAGCCTGTCATGGTCCTCTCTCCATGGAATTTTCCAGGCAGGAATACTGGAGTAGTTGCCATTTCCTTCTCCAGGGGATCTTCCCAACTCAGGGATCGAATTCGAATTTCCTGCTTGGCAGATGGATTCTTTACCGCTGAGCCACCTGGGAAGCTCCATTCAAAGAACACTACTTGTTCACAATATCTATATATCTATGAATGAAAACTGTGTGGCAGTGGCTGCTAGTTTATGAAAATGGGTCACTTATTGCACTTCAAGTGTTTGTCTATGGACCTTGAAATAAGTGTGAGGGAAAATAACTGATTTTGAAATCGTATTTTTTTTACCAAAAAACCTTATATAATATATTCTATTAGAATAAGGGAATTCTTAAAAATGTTTCCTATAACAAAATTTCAGAATCTCAAGCTTAAGAATCTTTGGAGCTCAGTACAATTTTTTAATACAGAGGAAAAACTGTTCATCTTACTAAGCAGACTTAGAAAAACAACTCTGATGACAAGATATATAGAGTTAGTATACATTTAGTTTAAATCATAGATGGCAGAGTATATAAGCAGTTGCTAGACAGTCTTTCTCAGTCAGGTGACACCAGCATATTATTAGCCCTAGTGTCTAAACACCTATTGTCTCAAAAAGTCTTGATGGAGTAGAAGGACCTGTGCTTATCTTCTCCTGTGAGAACACCAAAATGGCAACTAGCTGTTGAACAACTACTGACAGAAAGATGTTGGAACCCGTCAAAAAAGATAACCCATGTCCAAGGACAGAGGAGAAGCCACAACGGGATGATAGGAGGGGTGTAATCATGATAAAATCAAATCCCATACCTGCCAGCTTGGCGATCCATGAACTGGAGAACAATAATACCAAAGCAATTCTTCCACTGTTATGAAGGTTCTAGGCCCCACATCAGACTTCCCAACCCGGGGATCAGGCAAAGGGACTGGAATCCTCAGGGAATATGACTTTGAAGGACAGCAGGATTTGACTACAGAACTTCCACAGGACTAGGGGAAGCAGAGACTCTTGGAGGGCATAAACAAAACCTTGTGGGTACCAGGACCCAGGGGAAAGAATCAGTGAGCCCAAAAGAGACTGAGTCAGACCTGCCAGTGAGTGTCTGAAGGTTGGTAGGTGTCCAGTATGCTACTGTGGAAGAGCAGAGAAATAGCTCCAGAAAGAATGAAGAGGCTGGGCCAAAGACATCCCCAAGAAAAGGAAATGCAAGAAGGCAAATTGGTTATCCGAGGAAGCCTTACAAATAGCTGAGGAAACAAGAGAAGTGGAAGGCAAAGGAGAAAGGGAAAGATAGGCTGAACTGAATGCAGAGTTCCAGAGAGTAGCAAGGAAAGAAAGCCTTCCTAAGTGATCAGTACAAAGAATTATAGGAAAATGATGGAATGGGAAAGACTAGAAATCTCAAGAAAATTAGAGATACCGAGGGAACATTTCATGCAAAGATGGGCACAATAAAGGACAGACACAGCAAGGACTTAACAGAAGAAGAAGAGACTAAGAAGAGGTGGCAAGAATACACAGAACTCTACAAAAAAGGTCTTAATGACCCCAATAACCACAATGGTGTGATCGCTCACCTAAAGTTAGACATCCAGGGATGTGAGGTCAAATAGGACCTAGGAAGCATTACTATGAACAAAGCTAGTGGAGGTGATGTAATTTCAGCTGAGCTATTTCAAATCCTAAAAGATGCTGCTGCATTGAGTGATGCTGCACTCAATATGCCAGCAAACTTGAAAAACTCAGAAGTGGCCACAGGACTGGAAGAGGTCAGTTTTCATTCCAATCCCAAAGAAGGACAATGCCAAACCATGTTCAAACTACCAGACAATTGTACTCATTTCACATGATAGCAAGGTAATGCTCAAAATCCTTCAAGCTAGGCTTCAACAGTCGGAGAAGGCAATGGCACCCCACTCCAGTACTCTTGCCTGGAAAATCCCATGGACGGGGAAGCCTGGTGGGCTGCCGTCTATGGGGTCTCATAGAGTCTAATACGACTGAAGAGACTTAGCAGCAGCAGCAGCAGGCTTCAACAGTACATGAACTGAAAACTTCCAGATGTATAAGCTGGATTTAGAAAAGGCAGAAGAACCAGAGATCCAATTGCCAACAATTGCTGGATCATAGAAACGGCAAGGAAATTCCAAAAAAGCATCTGTTACTGCTTCATTGACTATGCTAAAGCCTTTGATTGTGTGGATCACAACAAACTCTTAAAGAGATGGGAATACTAGACTTCCTTACCTACCTCCTGAGAAACTTGTTTGCAGAACAAGAAGCAACAGTTAGAACCTTGCATGAAACAACTGACTGGTTCAAAATTGGGAAAGGAATACATCAAGGCTGCATATTGTTACCCTGCTTATTTGACTTCAATGCAGAGTACATCATGCAAAATGCCAGGCTTGGTGACTCACAAGTTGGAATCAAGATTGCTGGGAGACTGAAGACTAAGGAAAAAAAGATTTCTGGGAGAAACATCAACCACCTCAGATATGCAGATGATACCGCTCTAATGCAGAAAGTGAACAACTAAAGAGCGTCTTGATGAGGGTGAAAGAGAAAAGTGAAAAAGCTGGCTTCAAACTCAACCTTCAAAAAACTAAGATCTGGCATTGATCCCATTACTTCATGGCAAATAGATGGGGGGAAAGTAGAAAACAGTGACAGATTTTATATCCTTGGGGTCCAAAATATCACTGCAGACAGTGACTGCAGTCATGAAATTAAAAGATGCTTGCTCCTTGGAAGAAAAGCTATGACAAACTTAGCATATTCAGAAGCAGAGACATAGCTTTGCTGACAAATGTCCGTATAGGCAAAAGTATGGTTTTTCAAGTAGTCATGTATGGATATGAAAGTTGGACCATAAATAAGGCTGAGCATCGAAGAATTCATACTTTTGAATTGTGGCGCTGGAGAAGACTCTTAAGAGTCCCTTGGACTGCAAAGAGATCAAACTAGTCCATCCTAAAGGAAATCAACCCTGAATATTCATTAGAGGGACTGATGCTGAAGCTGAAGCTCCAATACTTTGGCCAGTGGACGCAAAGAGCCAGCTAACTGGAAAAGACCCTGATGCTGGGAAGGATTGAGGGCAGGCAGAGAAGAGAGCAACAGAGGATGAGATGGTTGGATGGCATACCAACTCAATGGACATGAGTTTGAGCAAACTCCGGGAGATAGTGAAGGACAGGGAAGCCTCATGTGCTGCAGTCCATGGAGATGCAAAGAGTTGGACAGGACTTCATGACTAAACAATAACAAACACCTATTGTGGGAATTCCCTGGTGGTCCATTGGTTAGGAGTCTGTGCTTTCACTGTGGAGGGCATCCATTCCATCCTTTGTTGGGAGCTAAAATCCCACAAGCCCTGTGGTAAGGACAAAAAAGGAAAAAAACCGGAAACCAAAACACAAGTTGTGTATCAGAAACTATAGAAGATGCTAAGTCATTTCTTAGTTTAGTGAGAAACCAGATTTCTAGATAACCATAAGAGAGACTCACTACATTTATTATATAGCAGCTACTAAAGTAGAAATATGAATATTTAAAATAGATATTTTGAGCCACAAGCGTAGAAACAAAAAGTTTTCTAGTTAGATGTGGATTTGGGGGGAAATTGTTAGAGATTTAATACTTTACTTCCCTTTTTGCATCATCTAGAGTTTGGAAACTGTTGACAGAAGTAGAGTTGGGAAAATAGAAATCAAATGTATCTTTATTACCAAAACTGCTTTTGGTATGAATGTTTTTGTTTTGACCACCACAGAGAATATCCATTGGCCTGGCAGGGGTGTGGTCTGGTTTGTGGAGTGTGGGTTTTTTAGGGAAGCTAACCAGGTACAGGTGGAGTCCACGAGGTGTGCTCTGTGATTTCAGGTGTCCGTATGTAGGATGTGTGGGTCCTGATGGAGAAGAAGAGAATGGGCTGGGATGGCCTGAGGGCCAGGGGCAGCTCAGTGAACTGCCTGAGTTGTTGCAGCTGCAACCTCTCTTCTCAGAGGAAGCCTGATCTCGTGGGATATCGTGAGATTTACCAAGGCTGGCAGGGGAATCCTGGAATGGAGACCTTTGGGTCCTGGGTGTTGGAGGTTGCTGTTCTGGACTTACTCCTGAAAGAGGAAATGAGCTCTGGCCCAAAAGCTATGCCGAGTTGAGATCCACTGAGGTCAGGAATCATGTTCACTGGTGGGTTTGCTGTCCTTTCTGCTCCACAACTTTAGACCTTAAGACAGCCATTGAAATGGAAAGATTGAGTGTGATAGCTTGTTGCTAGTGGAAGGTGAGTCAGCAAATCAAGGAGAACTCAGAGGGATCTTACCAACCAATCAGAAAACCACCGAGAAGTGAACTGAAGGTAAGTTCAACTGAGAATTGCTAAATTAAGTGGGATATGTACTATACGAGTAACGGTTTTCATCCATAAATGTTAGTTAACCATGTAGGAAAAGAAGGCTGTAATGTGTAGGAAACAGCCAGTAAGACAAAACAAGATATGAGTGAATTTTAGACTGTGTAGCTTAAAGCATCAAATATATGAAATTTCAAGGGTGGTGGAATCAGTGATAAAGAGAATAATACCAGATTATAATGAAGATAAGTTAGTGACTGTCTACTCTATTAGATGATTTCCATAGCTTTTTTCTGTCATTAAAACACCACCACCTTCTTTCATTCTCATGACAGCAGAAAGGAGATTTTCTATTCCCATTTTTTTTTTAGATGAAGAAACAGTACCAGAAATTGTAAGTGAATTGGGAGATAATATACAGTGGCAGATAAGATCTTATCTGTAGATTCAGACTGCCTGGATTCACAGCCCAGTTCAGTTCAGTTCAGTCTCTCAGTCGTGTCTGACTCTGCGACCCCATGCAGCACACCAGGCCACCCTGTCCATCACCAACTCCCAGAGTTTACTCAAACTTAGGTCCATTGAGTCACTGCTGCCATCCAACCGTCTCATCCTCTGTCATCCCCTTCTCTTTCCGCCATCAATCTTTCCCAGCATCAGGGTCTTTTCAAATGAGTCAGTTCTTCACATCAGGTGGCCAAAGTATTGGAGTTTCAGCTTCAGCATCAGTCCTTCCAATGAATATGCAGGACTGATTTCCTTTAAGATGGACTGATTGGATCTCCTTGCTGTCCAAGGGACTCTCAAGAGTCTTCTCCAACACCACAGTTCAAAAGCATCAGTTCTTCGGCTCTCAGCTTTCTTCACAGTCCAACTCTCACATCCATACATGACTAGTGGAAAAACCATAGCCTTGACTAGATGGACCTTTGTTGGCAAAGTAATATCTCTTTTTTTTAATATGCTGTCTGGGTTTGTCATACCTTTTCTTCTAAGGAGCAATTGTATTTTAATTTCATGGCTGCAGTCAACATCTGCAGTGATTTTGGAGCCCCAAAATGTCACATCCCAGGTTTGTTAAAAATATATTGAGTCACTTTGAGAAATTTAGTTCGCCTCTTTAAGCTGCAGTTTCCTTACTTGTGTTAACACACGTTTGAATGCTGACATGCAGTGTGGTGAAACAAATGGAAACATTGGGGTTTGGAGCAGAGTAAGGATCATTGTAAGGCCATGCAGGTAGATGAGGTTGCTGCTGCTGCTGCTAAGTTGCTTCAGTCGTGTCCGACTCTGTGCAACCCCATAGACGGCAGCCTACCAGGCTCCGCCGGCCCTGGGATTCTCCAGGCAAGAACACTGGAGTGGGTTGCCATTTCCTTCTCCAATGCGTGAAAGTGAAAAGTGAAAGGGAAGTCGCTCAGTCGCGACCCCATGGACTGCAGCCCACCAAGCTCCTCCATCCATGGGATTTTCCAGGCAAGAGTACTGGAGTAGGGTGCAATTGCCTTCTCCCAGATGAGGTTGGTTATGCCCTAAAAAATCTTGAGGTTCCCGAAGGTGTTGGCTAAGCATTTTTGACAGCCAGGGGAGGGGAGGGATCACAGAGTAAGTGGTCAGATTTTGCACAATTCTCTGACTGGCTGATGATGAGGGAACAGGGTGAGGTCACAGGGGTTAACTTTATTCCTTCATAGACTCCAGGAGGCTTGGGGCTCTGTGCTCATGGTCACCAAGTAGTTAACATATTGCATTTGGTGGGGCGTTTGCATATTTGAAAAACTGCCCAGGAAAATTTGCACCGAGTACTATTATCGGGTACTTTAGTGAGCAGCTAAAGCACAGGATATGTGGGGAAGTTCTGTCCTGGGAAGGCCCATAGGGTCCTGCTTGGTTACATTTATGCAAGGGGGAAATCTATGTATTTTATATTGATACCTGGGGTGGAAAAAAGTAAATTATAAAAAAAATAACCTTTGGTTATAAGGGAGATCATAATCACAGTATCTGTCTTATTAGTTATGAGGGTTACTCTTAGCACAGGGTCTGGCAAATAGTAAATAGATATTATTATTATTATCGTTACTATCATATCAGAGCTCCATTCTGGGACTGTGTTAAGGCATGGATAGAAGCCAAAATTTGTATCTGTACAACAACCTATGCCCACATTGCTGTCATACATAGCTGCTTTAGTGTATACTACGGGGTAGATGATCAATAAATATTTTTTTGAGCTGGATTAAACTCAGGAGACACTGGGAACATAAGTTGAACATTCCATTGCAGCGCCTTTCCATACATTGTGAACACAACTGAGGACGCCCTTCACATTAGGGTCTAATGCTCTGATGGGCAGTAGCCCTTTCTGAGCTGCATTGTCTATTGCAAAATATATAACCTCATTTACGAGGGCAAAGCAGGCACAAAGGTATGATGTCTGATTCACAGCAATGTTTCCTTGAAATTTCTGAGACAGCTCTTGGCTCTTCTCATGTAGGGGATATCTCACACATTACAGGATGCTTCACTGTCTTAGCCTGTCATTTAAACACCAGGGACATGACCCTGTCAGTGTGACAAAAACACTTCCATACATTTTCAAATACACCCCAAAACAATGGCACTGACCCCAGAAGAGAATCTCTGGTCTAGACCAGTGACTCTCAACATTTTTGTTCATTGTTGTCCCTCTAAGCCGCCCTTCTAGACCATTTATGAAATTATTTTGATATCTTCTAAGAGTGACCAGTTTCCATTTATAATTTCAATCTGTATATGTCTTTATTATGAATCTCTTTTTGTGCTATCTTAAGTTTATACATTGAGACTATGCTTAAAGAAAAACAAAACTGAAACTTTGTGGCTTAAGACATAAAAATTTCTCTTTCACCTAGTCTGCCTTTATATGGGATGGCTCCCTTCTAAGGGCAGACTTAGAAATCTAGGCTGTTTAAATCTTGTGGCCTTGGCTTCTCAATAAGTAGATTCCACTATTGCAGCAGGTGAAGGGAGAGCAAAAGCTTTATATGTTGGCTTTTAAATGCTTCAGTCTAGGATGTGCACACATTATTTAGATGGACAGTCTGTTGGCCAGAACTAGTGCAATGCCACCACCAAAGTACAGGGTGGGCACTGAAATGTGGGTGAGCATGTGAATAAACAATGTGTAGTAAATGCCTCTGTCATGCAAACAAATGAGCCTAAATAAAATAAAACTATTGATACAGATTATTATCAGCATACACTGTACAATATGGAGATGGATTATCGTCCTTCATTAATCGTGTTGAAAGAATCTGGCCCTTGTACTTGGTCATATTGAATGTTCTTTCAAGAATATCATCCCTTTATTTAGCTATTATTTCTTTCTTTTTTTTTTAACTTTTATTTATTTATTTTACTTTGGGGAGTTTTTTAAATTAATTTATTTATTTTACTTTACAATATTGTATTGGTTTTGCCATACATTGACTTGAATCTGCCATGAGTGTACATGTGTTCCCCATCCTGAACCCCCCTCCCAACTCCCTCCCCATCCCATCCCTGTGGGTATCCCAGTGCACCAGCCCCGAGTACCCTGTATCATGCATCAAACCTGGACTGGCGATTCATTTCACATATGATATTTTACATGTTTCAATGCCATTCTCCCATATCATTCCCACCCTCATCCTCTCCCACAGAGTCCAAAAGACTGTTCTATACATCTGTGTCTCTTTTGCTGTCTCGCATACAGGGTTATTGTTACCTTCTTTCTAAATTCCATATATATGCATTAGTATACTGTATTGGTGTTTTTCTTTCTGGCTTACTTCACTCTGTATAATAGGCTGCAGTTTCATCCACCTCATTAGAACTGATTCAAATGTATTCTTTTTAATGGCTGAGTAATATTCCACCGTGTATACATACCACAGCTTTCTTATCCATTCATCTGCTGATGGACATCTAGGTTGCTTCCATGTCCTGGCTATTATAAACAGTACTGCGATGAACATTGGGGTACACGTGTCTCTTTCGATTCTGGTTTCCTCAGTGTGTATGCCCAGCAGTGGGATTGCTGGGTCATATGGCAGTTCTATTTCCAGTTTTTTAAGGAATCTCCACACTGTTCTCCATAGTATTATTTGTTTCTTTATAGGAAGTAACATGAGGAGAGTTATAATAATGAAAATGGGGCCAGTGGGTAAGGAACACAAAACTAACTACTTAAGGGTGTCATAAATTTTATTGTGTGTTTACTTATAACCTTAGATTGTTGTTTTGTTGTTTAGTGTCTTGGTCATATCTAACTTTTTTGAGACCCTATGGACTGTAGCCTGCTAGGCTTTTTAGTCCATGGGCTTTCCCAGGCAAGAATACTGGAATGGGTTGCTATTTCCTTCTCTAGGGCATCTTCCAGACCCAGGGATCGAACCTGGGTCTCATGCATTGCAGGCAGATTCTTTACCATCTGAGCCACCAGGGAAGCCTGTAAGTTTAGATGCTTATTAGAAATATAATAATAAAACACTCTAATTCACACTCAATGTATTTAAATATTTATGTTCTGCTTTATTTTCTACAGGGGAAGACATTACACAATTTTAAAAAATTGCTATCTTATTTTATTTGTTGAATGTGTATTATTGATCAAAATAAAAATATAAAGTTTAAAGCAGTTAGATGAATTTGTTGAAAAATGCAATAAATAAAATGTTTCAAATATTTTTTTAATAAAACTAGACTTTTGAGTTAAGTCTTACAGATGATATTGAAAATAGTGATGATGATACTAATCATAATTAACACTTACTGAATATTTGTAACCTGCCAAACTGTTCCAAGCACTTTATATGTATTTATATCTCTTAATTTTTACTAATCCCTCTGGGTAGGTTATTTAGTATTTTAAAGATAAGGACATTGAGGCACAGCCATGGTAAATGATTTGCCCAGGGAACAGTGCTTATGTTTATTTATGGAAGGGAATTAAAATTACCTGTCTACCTCTCCACTCTCCTTCTATTGATAAGGCCCCAACTTACTCAAGTTTCCAAAACAGAAATTCAGAGCAATGACATAAGTATCCTGACTCCTTGCTGTTCAGTTGCTAAGTCGTGTCCAGCTCTTCAAGACCCCATAGACTGCAGCACACCAGGCTACCCTGTCCTTCAGCAGCTCCCAGAGTTTGCTCAAATTCATGTCCATTGAATCAGTAGTGCTGTGTAACTATCTCATCCTCTGCTGCCCTCTTCTCCTTTTGCCTTCAATCTTTCCCAGCATCAAGACCTGTTCCAATGAGCTGCCTCTACACATCAGGTGGCCAAAGCATTGGAGCTTCAGATTCAGTCCTTCCAATGAATATTGAGGGTTGATTTCCTTTAGGACTGACTGGTTTGATCTCCTGGAACTCCAAGAGACTCTCAGGAGTTTTCTTCAGCATTCCATTTTGAATGTATCAATTCTTTGGTACTCAGCCTTCTTTATGGTCCAAGTCTCACATCTGTACATGACTATTGGGAAAACCATAGCTTAAACTAGGTAGCCCTTTTCCCGCAAAGTTATGTCTCTGCTTTTTAATACACTGTCTAGGTTTGTCATAGCTTTCCTTCCAAGGAGCAAGCTTCTCTTAATTTCATGCCTGCAGTCACCATCCACAGTGATTTTGGAGCCCAAGGGGAAAAAAAGTCTGTTACTGTTTCCACTTTTTCCCCTTCTATTTTGACATGAAGTGATGGGACTGGTTACCATGGTCTTAGTTTTTTTTATGTTGAGTTTCAAGCCAGCTTTTTCTCTCTTCTCTTTCACTCTTATCAAGAGTTACTTTTGGAACTCTTTGCTTTCTGACATTAGAGTGGTATCATGACTAGTAGTATCCTGACTCCTAGATCAGGTTAAAAAAAATCAAGTTTTATAACCAAATAGCTATTATTTAATCTGAAGAAAATGTTTAAATTGCCCTTTTAATTCTTTGAACAAAAAAATTTTTTTTCTGAATTATAATACTGCTATGGAATAGGAATTAAGGTAAGGTGTTAGGCTTTCATGAGGTGTGAGCTCTACAGGCAAATTATCAGCCAAAAAAGATGCTAGCTCTAGTGTGATATTTCACTTTGATATATTTAGAGGAATAAGAAATCCATAACTCATATAGACTCTTGTAAAGGCTTATATTTTTAAAAGATAAAAAAATGTCAAGCTTTAACTGGTTCTCTGTGAAAGTGCCTTGTATCATATCAGTTCAGTTCAGTTCAGTCTCTCAGTTGTGTCCGACTCCTTGCGACACCATGGACTGCGCACTCCAGGCCTCCTTGTCCATCACCAACTCCCAGAGTTTACTCAAACTCATGTCCATTGAGTTGCTGCTACCATCCAACCATCTCATCCTCTGTCGTTCCCTTCTCCTCTCGCCTGCAATCTTTCCCAGCATCAGAGTCTTTTCAAATGAGTCAGTTCTTCACATCAGGTGGCCAAAGTATTGATGTTTCCGCTTCAGCATTAATCCTTCCAATGAATATTCAGAACTGATTTCCTTTAGGGTGGACAGATTTCCTAGGGTGGACAGGAAGGGTGGATCTCCTTGCTGTCCAAGGGACTCTCAAGAATCTTCTCCACCACCACAGTTCAAAACCATCAATTCTTCAGTGCTCAGCTTTCTTTAAAGTCCAACTCTCATATCCATACATGACTACTGGAAAAACCATAGCTTGGACTAGACGGACCTTTGTTGGCAAAGTAATGTCTCTGCTTTTTAATATGCTGTCTAGGTTGGTCATACCTTTTATTCTAAGGAGCATTAAACTGTCTTTTAATTTCATGGCTGCAGTCACCATCTGCAGTGATTTTGGAGCCCAAAGTAAAGTCTGTCACTGTTTTCCCACCTATTTGCCATGAAGTGACGGGACCAGATACCTTGATCTTAGTTTTCTGAATGTTGAGTTTTAAGCCAACTTTTTCACTCTTCTCTTTCACTTTCATCAAGAGGCTCTTTAGTTCTTGTTCACTTTCTGCCAAAAGGGTGGTGTCATCTGCATATCTGCGGTTATTGATATTTCTCCTGGCAATCTTGATTCCAGCTTGTGCTTCAATCAGTCCAGCATTTCTCATGATGTACTCTGCGTTCAGGTGAGAGGAGAAGGGAACGACAGAGGATGAGATGGTTGGAGGGCAGCAGCAACTCAATGGACATGAGTTTGAGTAAACTCTGGGAGTTGGTGATGGACAAGGAGGCCTGGAGTCCTACAGTCCAAGTGCATAAGTTAAATAAGCAGGGTGACAGTATACCATCGTGACGTACTCCCTTTCCTATTTGGAACCAGTGTGTTGTTCCATGTCTAGTTCTAACTGTTGCTTCTTGCCTGCATACAGATTTCTCAGGAGGAGGGTAAGGTGGTCTGGTAGTCCTATCTCTTGAAGAATTTTCCACAGTTTGTTGTGATCCACACAGTCAAATGCTTTGGCCTAGTCAATAAAGCAGACGTAGATGTTTTTCTGGAACTCTCTTGCTTTTTCCATGATCCAGCGGATGTTGGCAATTTGATCTCTGGTTCCTCTGGCTTTTCTAAATCCAGCTTGAACATCTGAAGTTCTCAGTTCACATACTGCTGAATCCTGGCTTGGAGAATTTTGAGTATTACTTTGTTAGCATGTGAGACAAGTGCAATTGTATGGTAGTTTGAGCCTTCTTTGGCATTGCCTTTCTTTGGGATTGGAATGAAAACTGACCTTTTCCAGTCCTGTGGCCAATGGTGAGTTTTCCAAATTTGCTGGCATATTGAGTGCAGCACTTTCACAGTGTCATCTTTAAGGATTTGAAATAGCTCAACTGGAATTTCATCACCTCCACTAGCTTTGTTTGTAGTGATGTTTCCTAAGGCCCACTTAACTTTGCATTCCAGGATGTCTGGCTCTAGGTGAATGATCACACCATCATGATTATCTGGGTCATGAAGATTTTTTTTGTATAGTTCTGTGTATAGTTGCCACCTCTTCTTAGTATCTTCTGCTTCTGTTAGGTCCATAGCATTTCTGTCCTTTATTGTGCCCATCTTTGCATGAAATGTTCTCTTGGTATTTCTAATTTTCTTGAAGAGATCTCTAGTCTTTCCCATTCTATTGTTTTCCTCTATTTCTTTGCACTGATCACTGGGGAAGGCTTTCTTGTCTCTCCTTGCTATTGTTTGGAACTCTGCATTCAAATGGGTATATCTTTCCTTTTCTCCTTTGCCTTTCATTTCTCTTCTTTTCATAGCTGTTTGTAAGGTCTCCTCAGACAACCATTTAGCCTTTTTGTATTTCTTTTTTTGGGGATGGTCTTGATCACTGCCTCATGTACAATGTCAAGAACCTCCGTTCATAGTTCTTTAGGCACTCTGTGTATCAAATCTAATCCCTTGAATCTATTTGTCATTTCCACTGTATAGTTATAAGGGATTTGATTTAGGTCATACCTGAATGGTCTAGTGGTTTTCCCTACTTTCTTCAATTTAAGTCTGAATTTGGCAATAAGGAGTTCATGATCTGAGCCACAGTCAGCTCCTGGTCTTGTTTTAGCTGACTATATAGAGCTTCTTCATCTTTGGCTGCAAAGAATATAATCAGTCTGATTTCAGTATTGACCATCTGGTGATGTCCACGTGAAGGGTCTTCTCTTGTGTTGTTGGAAGAGGGTGTTTGCTATGACCAGTGCATTCTCTTGGCAAAACTCTATTAACCTTTGCCGTGCTTCATTCTGTACTCCAAGGCCAAATTTGCCTGTTACTCCAGATATTTCTTGACTTTCTACTTTTGCATTCCAGTCCCCTATAATGAAAAGGACATCTTTTTTTAGGTGTTAGTTCTAAAAGGTCTTGTAGGTCTTTATAGAATCATTCAACTTCAGCTTCCTCAGCATTATTTGTGGGGGCATAGACTCAGATTACTGTGATATTGAATAGTTTGCCTCAGAAATGAACAGAAATCATTCTGTCATTTTTGAGATTGCATCTGAGTACTGCATTTTGGATTCTTTTTTTGACTTGATGGCTACTCTGTTTCTTTTAAAGGATTCTTGCCCACAGTAGTACATATGGTGGTCATCTGAGTTAGATTCACCCATTCCACCTCATTTTAGTTAGCTGATTCCTAAAAGGTCTACATTCACCCTTGCCATCTCCTGTTTGACCATTTCCAATTTGCCTTGATTCCTGGACCTCACATTCTAGGTTCCTATGCAATATTGTTCTTTACAGCATTGGACTTTACTTCCATCAGCAGTCACATCCATGACTGGGTGTTGTTTTTACTTTGGCTCCATCTCCTCATTCTTTCTGAATGAATTTATTGAATATTCAATCACTCAGCCATATTCCTTACAGCAATACTTTGGAAATGTATTAGTTGCTACTATTAGTTGGTAATTTGGATGGGTACACTAAATAATTATGTTTTATAGCCCCATTTGTATTGATATTATTCCCCCCCTTTTTAAACAGTTACTTATTTTACAAATTAGGAATATATAGTGTAAAATATAACTCACACTTTTGTATTATCAATAAAGATTAACAAGATTAATATTTCCCGTTTTTTTTCAAAATCATAATCTTTACTGAGAGATATGAAGTCACCTTTTTACTCCTTCCCAGCACTATATTCTCCTCATTTCCTCTCCAGAGTCAACCTCTATTTTGAATTTGGAATGTGTTTCCAAATTCTTTCATTTTCTCATATTAAATCTTAACTTCTTATGTTTATGCATGAATAATTTAAAAATTATATACATGGTAACATACTACATGTTGATATGTTGAAAATCTATTTGTTTTCATACCTTTTGATACAGTGCCTACATTTTAATTGACCTTTCCTTGAATATATCTCTTTGGAACAAATGGAATTACTGGGTTGTATAATTATGCTTTTAAAAACTTCATTAGGTAATACTGAATTGTTCTCCAAAGTGACAGTAGTAATTTATTCTCCCACTAGCATATAGAGAGTTCCTGTGATTTCCAACATATTTGGCAATATTTTGTTAGTAATACACTTTAAAAATTGCATTTCCCCCCCCCAACTTTTAACTGTTTTCAATTTTTTAATTGATTTATTATATTCAGTTAAAAATCTTTTTCTTGACAACCATATAAATTTGTCTGTTTTTTACCAGGCAGCATTTTTATTATGGTAAATGCATGGCAGATATGTTTAAGAAAACTATTCTTAAACATGTTATCCTCTCAAGTTATATAATTAAATTTGATAAATATTTTATAGATAAAATTACCATATCTATTTAAGATTGTGCTGTGCTTAGTCACTCAGTTGTGTCCGACTCTTTGCGACCCTATGGACTATAGACAGCCAGGCTCCTCTGTCCATGGGATTCTCCAGGCAAGAATACTGGAGTGGGTTGCCATGCCCTCCTCAGGGGATCTTTTCAATCAAGGGATTGAACTCAGGTCTCCTGCATTGCAGGCAGATTTTTACCTGAGCCACCAGGGAAGCCCTATTTGAGATTAATTTATTTCAATTCAGTGACCTACATTAAGTCCAAGCTATAGTCTAAATAAATTATATTCTTGCATATTATAAATGAACTTGTTTATTGTGCATATTATCTATAAAATCAATCCATCTATCCATAATTTATAATGAATAATATAGGCAGGTTCAACTTCCAGAATGTTTATTTTGTGTTACTTGTATACTTTGCTTCCTATTGCTGTCCTTCACATTATTACAGTTTGCCCTGAAGATAAATTCACAGCTTGAACTTTTCATTTAGTTAATTGGTACTTGTTTTTGCCACTGAGTTGTTCTCATTCAACTGGGTAATGAAACTGAAAATTGCTTCCTTGCAGAATCTCATTTAATGAAGACAAACCATAAACATGTCAGTACTTTGCTTAAAACTGATATGGAGATAAGATAGCCCTTGACCTTAGATCAAAAAGTCAGGCCTGAGAGTGAACATTTTGCTATGGCAACATGAGGAGGTCAGCAAATTCTTTCCTTAAGAAGCAACTAAAAAGTCAACTAGACATTTTGTCAAAAACAACCATTTCAGGGCTCTGGAAATCTACCAAAGGTGTGCAACAGTGAGAAGTGTTAATTCATGAAAAACGACTGAACTTCAGGAGAGTTCAGTAGGAAGTAGTGACATTCTTGCCTGGGGCTATTCCCCTTGCTTCCCAGTTGGATAATGCAATTATTGTACCAGGGTGGGGCAGGCTAGGAAAACCAGAAACTTCACTTTTGGATGGGTCTTTTTTGATTTGGAGTGGAAGGTGAAAAACCCGTACTCAGCAGTGTTGTCAGTAAAAGTAGTGAACCTGATAGCAAGTCACTGGGCCAGCAGCTTGGCTCGACTGAGGTTGTCATTCTGGTTTTAGCAAGAGGCTACCATGACCTAGACAAAATTTTAATGAGAGTATCCAAGAAATGAGGTAGAGGAGGGTTTGATAACTTTCCTCATATCCCTGGCTAACTGGAAGTCTGCATAAATGTTCATGAAAGACTGAACAGAATCCAGACTTTTTATATGTTTATCCACAGATGACAATCAAGACAGTCTGATGTTAGGAAAACCTGGAGCACACCTGAAAACTACTGAACTTTTAATATGCTCCCTAACTTGCACACAGACCCTTGGGCAGAGGTTGAAAGTATTTCTTGGATTAAAGTGTTTGAGTACAACCTATAACCAATATCTGGTTTGTCACAATCTATGTAGATACAAGGCCAATCCCTAGCAAGCCAACCTTAAAAATTAAAACAAGAATTTGAAAATCTCCCTAAGTTTAGATATCAGCAGTGGCATACCACAACTGAGACATATTCAACAGATTTAGTTTAGGCAAGTTACTAAAGCAAAGGATCTTTGAATCATGATAGACCTTGAGCTTACCTGGTATTTTTTTCAGAAAAAAATCAATCCTTGCTAGAATTAGTGAGAAAAATGATAATGCTTTTCCTGATAGACCAATCAGAAGGTTCTGGACTTTTATTCCATTTGAGTAGTAAACTATAAATTCCTATAAAACCCAAAAGATTAATATGGAGACAGATGGAGAACCATTACCATTGCTTTTAGCTACAGAAAGTACTCAATGTGGGGCTTCCCTGGTGGCTCAGCAGTAAAGAATCCACCTGCCAGTATAGGAGACGTGGGTTTGATCCCTGGGTGGGGAAGATCCCCTGGAGAAGGAAATGGCAATGTATTCCAGTATTCGTGCCTGAAAAATCACATGGACAGAGGAGTCTGGTGTGTTACAGTCCATGAGGTCTCAGGAGTTGGGCATGACTTAGCCATTCAACAACAATTACTCAGTGTACAAATTTAGTAGTTAAATTATATTCTTTTCTGCTTCTATATATAAGTGCCATTTGTCATAAGCAGTCATACTGACAATCTGCAAAATTGATTAGAAAGTCACTGGGCTGGCAAATAAGAGTACATGCTTTAGCCTTAGATATATCAGTACATGGGCAAAATAGTGCATTGCTAAAGCTTCAGTACTTTGGCCACCTCATGCAAAGAGTTGACTCATTGGAAAAGACTCTGATGCTGGGAGGGATTTGAGGCAGGAGGAAAAGGGGACGACAGAGCATGAGATGGCTGGATGGCATCACCGACTCAATGGACGTGAGTTTGAGTGAACTCTGGGAGATGGTGATGGACAGGGAGGCCTGGTGTGCTGCGATTCATGGGGTTGCAAAGAGTCGGACACAACTGAGCGACTGAACTGAAATGAACTGAAGCTTCAGTTCTATATTACAGGGGTAAAAACTGTTACCTATGACCAACTGAAAATAAACAATTTTAAAAACAGCTAGAATGGACTTCCCTGGTGGTGCAGTGAATAAGAATCCATCTGCTAATGCAGGGGATATAGGTTCGATTTCTGGTCCCGGAAGATTCCACATGCCATGGAGCATGTACCACACAGGCACCACAACTACTGAGTCCATGCTCTAAAGCCTGTGACTTGCAACTCCTGAAGCCCTTATGCCTAGAGCCTGGGCTCTGCAACAAGAGAAGCCACCAGCAATGAGATGAGCCCATGCACTGCAATGAACAGTAGACCTGCTCACTGCAACTAGAGAAAGCCCTCTCAAAGCAACAAAGACCAAGTGCAGCCAAAAAAATAATTTCTTAAAGTGTTTTAAAAACAGCCAGAATAGAAACAAAACATATCAAAATCCTGATGCCCAGACTTGTAAGGTGTACATGTACTAACAAGATGCTATAGACTGCACATTTGCGTCCTCCCAAAATTTATTTGTTAAATCCTAACACTCAATGTGATATTTGAGTTGGAGCCTTTGGGAATTGATTAGATCATGAGAGTAGAGCCCTCATGAATAGGATCAGTGCCTTTATTAAAAAAAAAAAAAATCCCATAGCGCTCCTTTTTGTTCCTTCTACCATGTGAGGTCACAGTAAGAAGATGGCTATCTATGAACCAGGAAGTGAGTTCTTACACTGAATTGATCTTGATTTTGGACTTCTCAGCCTCCAGAATTATGTTAAATAAATTTCTGCTTATAAGCTGCCCAGTCTATGATATTCTGTTATAGCAGTCCATATAGTCCACATGGACTAAGATGCAAGGTATATAGGAAATTTGAAGATTTTGACTAATTTAAAAGAAATACTTAGATATAGGAGATATAGTACAATTTTATTATATGTGATACCATTTGTGATAGGCAGAATTCTAGATGGCCTTTAAGATCTGACCCCTGGTAAACACACACCTTATCCCAATTATTCAATCCAACAGTAATCTAGGTGCTGCTGTAAAGGAATTTTGCAGATACAGTTAATGCCCCAAATCAGCTGACCCTGAGATTGAGAGATAATCCAGGTGGGACAACTTTAATCAAACAAACTTTAAAGCAAAGATTTTTCTCTGGCTGGTCACAGAAAAGGAAATGAGAGATATCAGATATCAAGCAGACTTGCTGTTTCTGATTGAAGATGAAGAAGACTGCGTGGCAAGGAATGTGGGCAACCTCTAGGAGCTAAGAGTGGTCCTGGCTGATCAGAAGCAAGGAATAGGACTTCCATAGGAGGACTTCCAAATAGGAGGAATTTTGCCTCCTCCAAGGATAAACTGGCTTTTCCCCAGATCTCCCATACAAGAACTCAGCTTGGCTTATATCTTGATATTCTGAGGAGAGAGCCCAGTCAGGCTAAGCTGGACTCCTGACCTACAAAAAGTAAGTTAGTAAATGGGTGCTGTTATAAGCCTCTAAGTTTGTGATAATTTTTTACATGGCAATAATAACTAACACTTCATTTAATTGGAAATAGTTACCATTTTATTTCCCTTTTTAAGGTCCAGGTCTGAAATGATTTCATGATATTTATTAGCCTTTATGAAATTTAAATTAAAATATTCTGTACTATGGTTCACTAATGGAGGGCAAATGGGGATATATAAACACATTTTATATCTCAACATTTCCTTCAGGGCAGTACACTGGCATTTTGTTCCCTTGGGAAATCTATTTTAATGAAGTAACCTTGGTACTAATCCTGAAATATTTATGTTTCAGTCAAAGCTTAATCTATAGACTCAAAAATATTTGATTGCTTATTCATTTGAGAAGGATTATAGCTATTTGAACAGGAAATACTCCCTCTGTGCTCTAAATATAATTGTAAGACCTGCACTATTTTCATGGATGACAACATCAATCTGATTAACTACTGCAACTTACCCTGGGTGTGTGACACTGATTATTCATCCAGGGTCTGTGTTGGTGACATTGACAGCCCTTACTCATGATGACTGATATGAGTCATGACACTGTGACTGATGAAGAGCACTGCCAGAAAGTTTCTCCATGGATCCATAAAGCCTGTAGTTACTGCCAAACACGTTTTTGATTTAAATTTGGAGGTGACTCATTTGAATTAGTGCATGACTACCAATGACTCTCAGGGAAGAGCATGGAAAAGTACAGGACTGTCTATAATCTAATTTAGCCTCAATCAAAGCAACAGTTCTCGTTTAGTCTCAATTAAGGAACTCTCCAATGGTTAGCACTCATTTCCAGGACCATGAAGTTTTGGTTTCCTAGGCTGATTTTTGTAACAAATTGCTTTGTGACCTTGAACAAGTTAAGTATCTTTTCTTCTTTTAAAATAGTAACAAAATTGAAATATCTGAAGCTCTCTCATGAAGTGTTCTGGGAATTCATTTTTTAAACAGCAGTGAGAGACTCAGAGGGATGAGATGGAAAGCCAAATCATCACAAATAATAAAATTAATAGCTCACCAAATGTTTGTTACTTTTCATGTTAAATCAGTACTTAAAAATAACATTCTTGGCAATAAATGGTGACGGTATCTCTCACAGTGACTGGAAAGAAGGTACTAAAATATCAAGAGAGTTAGCCTGACAGGAATTTCATAATCCATTTAAAATTTTTTAAAACTTTTGTTATAAAAATTTTCAAGTGTAACATTGTCAAGTAGAGGAATAGTATAATGAACTGCAAGCACTCTTAAACCTTAGAAACTCTTAAAGTTTCAATAATTATCAGCTCATTTCAGATCTTGTTGGGAGTATATAATCATCTCAGATTATTTTGAAGAAATTCCTACATGATATCAATTTATCTCAGAGTCCAGCTTGTTAGATAAGATACAGTAAATTCAAATGTGTTTCCAAATGGGTTTCAATCTAAAAAAATTATTGCACTCATTAATCATTACTCACTTGAACCAATAAAAATCAATAAAAATAAAAATTCATTAAAAAAAAGTACAGAACCAAGAGATTCTTTTGAAATGTAGAAAATAAGTAGGCAGTACTAAAGATTTATTTATCATGTCATAGTGTAGAAACCACTACTATTCAAGGGAAACCACTAAAAAACCAAATAAACTTAAAAATTTTTTTAAATTGAAGGATAATCGCTTTTCAACACTGTGTTTGTTTCTGCCATACATCAAAATGAATCAGACATATGTCCCCTCCCTCGTGGCCCTCCCTCCCACCTCCCACTCCATCCCACACGTCTAGGTTTTCACAGAGCACCAGTTTGAGCTCCCTGAGTCATACAGCAAATTCCTACTGGCTATACACCAAACAAAATTTTCAAGGCAAGAAGTAACATCTATTCCAACTATTGCAAGAAAAAATACAATGCTTTTAGTAAATTTTAACTAATGAGACTTTGCTTTGAATTTTAGCATTTGCTTCTTAGATCATACACTTATTTGCTTGCTTACAAACATCCCTGACTTATTTTTATCCACTCTAACTATATAACTTTTAGAATCATGTGGTTCCAAGTTAAATTAAATTCATCCCATATATGTGGACAATAGGAGCTACATACTTTCTATGTTGCATTGCTGTGTTTTCACAGCACATTTTAGCCTGACTTCTCTATCATTAATAAAACATATTTCAGAGTGGTTTCAATGTTAAAAAATTGTTACTAAAATTTTATGTACTTAAATATACTCTTCCTATCTTTATGACAGTTTAAATATTCCTTTTACAAATGAGCACCTTACTAAGATTTCCAAAATATGAACTCAAATCAAAGTCTTAGGAAATAGGACTTTTATGATGAAGAAGTCTGGTGTACAGGAGATTGCTGGCTCATGGAAAAAGTGCCAAAATAGCATTTAAACTAGAAGATAGATCATGGTCAATATTGGGCTAGTTAAATGACATGAAACTGAAATCAAATCCACGTAGGTACAGAAATAAAACTTTCTTTACTCTTCTATAGAAATTTCACTTACTGAATGGAAGGAAATTAGAGTAATTGACCTGCTGTCTGTCCTGCTTGAGTGCAGAGAGGGAGACCCTTTAGGAAAGAGAAAAGCATCAGGTGACCTGATGTAATTTCAGTTGAAATTCTGAAAAATATACTAATGTATTTTTATCTCTGAAATGCTCTTAGCAGAATGTCCCTCACTAAGGATTAACTATCTAAGTAGAACCCAAGGGCTAAGACACGGCTTCCTGGAGAATGTTACCACAAAGGCTTTTCAATACTCTGAAGTGTAGAATGAACTTGTTTTATAATCTAAACATGTTCTTCAATGAAGAACTCCCCAAATCTCATCTATTCTGGGCCAGTGACACATGTCCTAGATGGGGATGGAAAGACATAGGGAACTGCCTTTGATGATTTAGATTTCTGTTTGCTTTAACTGAACCTCATTTAAAACATTTTTACTTTTGTTGTTATGGTTGACCTAGTCGTAAAGAAGCCCACCTGCCAATGCAGGAGACATAAGACACTTGGGTTCAATCTGTGAGTCAGAAAGATCACCTGGAGAAGGAAATAGCAACCACTCCAGTATTCTGGCCTGAGGAGTCCCCGAGACAGAGGAGCCTGATGGGCTATAGTCCATGGGGTCGCAAAGAGTCAAATACAACTGAATGACTGAGCACACAATTTTTTAATGCGCGTATGGTTGATTTACCATTTTTTAATTTAAGTATGGTTTATATTAGTTTTAGGTATACAAAACAGTGGTTCAGTCCTTTTGCAGATTATACTCCATTACAGGTTATTGCAAAGTAGTGGATATAATTTCTTGTGCTACAGTATACTCTCGTTGTTTATGTAGTTTATATTCAGTAGTTTATATCTGTCGGCCCTCCAACAGATTTGGCCCTTCCTGCCCCCTTTCCCCTTTGGTAACCGCACATTTTGTTTTCTGTTTGTGTGTCTTTCTGTTTTGCATGTACACTCATTTGTATTATTTTTTAGATTCTGCATAAGTGACATCTCTAGGCATAATATTCTCTAGGTCCCTTCACATTGCTGCAAAGGGCAGTACTTCTTTCCTTTCTTTGGTTGAGTTGTATTCCAGTGTGTGTGTCCGTGTGTATGTGTGTTTGTGTTTACACACTCCACATCATCTTAATCTATTGGTCTGTTGATGGGCACTTGGGTTGCTGTTGAGTCTTGGCTATGGTAAATAGTGCAGCTACGAATTTGGTGTGCATCTTGTCAAGGGCTTCCCAGGTGGCTCAGTGGTAAAGAATTCACCTGCCAGTGTAGGAGATGCAGTCGATGCAGGTTCGATCTCCGGGTAGGGAGGATTCACTGGAGGAGGAAATGGCAACCTACTCCAGTATTCTTGCCTGGAAAATCCCATGGACAGAGGAGCCTGGCAGGCTCCAGTCAATAGAGTCACAAGAATCAGATGGGACTGAGCATGAATTCATGCGCAGACCTTTTCAAATTAGAGTTTTTGTTTTTTTCCAGATATACACCCAGGAGTGGGATTGCTGGATCATATGGTAGTTCTATTTTTAAGTTTTTGAGGAATTTCTATATTGTTTTCCACAGTGGGTGTACCAATTTATATTCCCACCAACAGTGTACAAGCGTTCCCTTTTCTCCATATCCTCTCCAAAATTTATTTGTAGGCATATAAATGATAGCCATTCTCATATGTATGAGGCATTATCTCATTGTTTTGATTTTAATTTCTTTAATAACTAATGTGTGCGTCCTAAGTCACTTCAGTCATGTTCGACTCTTTACGACACTATGAACTGTGGCTCACCAGGCTACTCTGTCCATGGGGATTCTCCAGGCAAGAATAGTGGAGTGGGTTGTCATGCCCTTCTCCAGGGGATCTTCCCAACCCAGGGATTGAACCTGTGTCTGTTAGGTTTTCTGTATTGGAAAACAGTTTCATTACCACTGGTACCACCTGGGAAGCCCAATAGCTAGTAATGCTGAGCATTTTTTCACATGCCTGTTAGCCATCTCTGTTTTTTGGGTGGAAATGTCTGTTCAGGTCTTCTACCCATTTTCTGATTTTTTAAAAATATTGAGTTGTATAAGTTGTTTGTGTATTTTGAATATCAATTACCTGACAGTTGCATCATTTGCAGACATTTTTCTCATTTTGTAGGTAGATTGGCTTTTTGTTGTTTCAGTGGTCTCCTTTGCTGTGAAAAAGCTTTTACATTTAATTAGATCTCACTTGTTTATTTTTGCTTTTTTTCTTATGCCTTAGGAGACTGATTCAAGAGAACATTGCCACAATTTTATGTCCAAGTGTGTTCTGCCTATGTTTTCTTCTAGGAGCTTTATGGTTTCAGGCCATATGTTTAGGTCCTTAAACCATTTTGAGTTTATTTTTGTATATCATATATCCCTTATAAATAAGGAAAGTTTCTAATCTCATTGTTTTACATGTGACTGTCTAGTTTTCCCCAGAGGAGGCAATGGCACCCCACTCCAGTACTCTTGCCTGGAAAATCCCATGGGTGGAGGAGCCTGTTAGGCTGCAGTCCATGGGGTCGCTAAGAGTCGGACATGACTGAGCGACTTCACTTTCACTTTTCACTTTCATGCATTGGAGAAGGAAATGGCAACCCACTCCAGTGTTCTTGCTTGGAGAATCCCAGGGACGGGGGAGCCTGGTGGGCTGCCGTCTATGGGGTCGCACAGAGTCGGACACGACTGAAGCGACTTAGCAGCAGCAGCAGCAGTCTAGTTTTCCCAGTGCTACTTGTTGAAGAAACTGTCTCCATTGTGTATATTCTTGCTTCCTTTGTAATAGATTGGTTAACCAAAAGCGTGTAGGTTTGTCTCTGGGCTTTCTATTTTGTTCCATTGATCTATGTGTCTGTTTTTGTGCTACTATGAACTATTTGCTTACTGTAACTTTTTTGTTTTTAGTATAGTCTAAGTTCTGGGGGGTTTAACCTGCAAATTTGTTCTTTTTTTTTTTTTTCAAGACTGCTTAGGCAATTTGAGACCTTTTTTGTTTCCATGTGAATTTTAGGATTATTTGTATTAATTTTCCAAAAAATGTCATGGGTAGTTTGATAGGGGTTGCATTAAATCTTCAGATTACTTTTGATAATATGGCCATTTTAACAGCATTAATTCTTCCATCTGAGAATGCAAGATACCTTTCCATTTCTTTGAATCATCTTTAATTTCTTTTATCAATGTTTTATAGTTTTTCAGAGTATAGGTCTTTCACTTCCTTGGCTAGGTTTCTTCCTAGGTAATTTTTTATGATTTTTAAATGGTATTTTTTTTTAACTTTCCCTTTCTGATATTTCATTATTAGTGCATACACATGCAACGTATTAATTTTGAATCCATCACTTTGCTGAATTCATTTATTAGTTTCAGTAATTTCTGGGGTGCAGATTTTAGGGTTCTGTATGTAGAGTAGCATATTCAAAAGCCGAGACATTACTTTGCCAATAAAGGTCCGTCTAGTCAAGGCTATGGTTTTCCAGTGGTCATGTATGGATGTGAGAGTTGGACTGTGAAGAAAGCTGAGCACCAAAGAATTGATGCTTTTGAACTGTGGTGTTGGAGAAGACTCTTGAGAGTCCCTTGGACTGCAAGGAGATCCAACCAGTCCATTCTAAAGGAGACTAGTCCTGGGTGCTCTTTAGAAGGACTGATGCTAAAGCTGAAACTCCAATACTTTGGCCACCTTGTGCGAAGAGTTGACTCATTGGAAAAGACTCTGATGCTGGGAGGGATTGGGGGCAGGAGGAAAAGGGGACGACAGAGGATGAGATGGCTGGATGGCATAACTGACTCGATGGACATGAATTTGGGTGAACTCATGGGAGTTGGTGATAGACAGGGAGGCCTGACGTGCTGCAATTCATAGCGTTGCAAAGAGTCGGACACGACTGAGTGACTGAACTGAACTTATGTAGAGTATCATGCCACCTGAAAATTGTAACAGTTTTCCCTTTTCCCTTCCAATTTGGATGCCTTTTATTTCTTTTTCTTGTCTAATTGCTGTGGCTAGAACTTCCAATACTATGGTAAGTGGAAGTGGTGAGAGTAAGCATACTTTCTTTCTTCCTTCCTGAATTTAGTGGAAAGGCTTTAAGCTTTTCACTACTGAGTATGATGTTGGCTGTGTTTCATAGCCTTTATTATGTTGGGATATGTTCTCTTTATACCTGCTTTGATGAGACCTTTATCATGAATGTGTGTTGAATTTTGTCAAATTCTTTTACAGTGTCTACTGAGATGATCGTGTGATTTCATCCTTTTACTAATGTGGTATATTGCCTTGATTGATTTATGGATGTTCAGGCCTTAGAATAAAATCCAACTTGATCCATGGCATATGATCCCCAATCCCCCTTTTTAAATGTATTACTGGATTTAGTTTTGCTGATATTTTGTTGGGGATTTTTGCATCTATATTCATCAAAGATATTGGCCTGTAACTTTCTTCTTTCATAGTGTCTTTGTCTAGTTCTGATTTCAGGGTAATGGTGGATTTGTGGAATGAATTTGGGAGTATTTCCTCCTCTTTAATTTTTTGGACTAGTTTGAGATAAATAGATACTGGCTTTTCTCTAAATGTTTGGTGGATTCCCCTGTGAAGCCATCTGGTCCTGGACTTTAGTTTGCTAGTTTTGTTTGGTTTTTTTTTAATTACAAATTCAATTTTCTTTCTAAGGATTGGTCTGTTCAAATTGTCTGTTTCTTTTTGACTCAGTCTCTTGGCAGGCTGTATGTTTCTAGAAATGTGTACATTTCTTTTAGGTCATTCAGTTTGTTGGCATGTGACTGTTCATAGTATTCTCATGATTTTTTTGCTATGAGTCATTATTTCTTCTCTTTCAGTTATTATTTTATTTGGGTACTCTCTCTTTGCTTCTTGGTAAGCCTGGCCAAGAGCGTGCGGCTGTGAACTTCCCTTGAACTGCTTTTGCTGCACCCCGTATATTTTGGAAAGTTGTATTCCCATTTTCATTTGCCTTGAGGTATTTTTAAATTTTCTCTTGATTTCATTATTGACCCATTGGCTTTTTAGTAGCCTTTTGTTTGGTCTCTGCATGTTTGTTTGTTCCTGTTTTTGTTTCTATAGCTAATTTCTACTTTCATACCATTGTAATTTGGAAAAAAATGTTTGATGTAATTTCTATTCTCTTAAATTTGTCAAGGCATTTGTAGAGTGGGGAAGGAACAGAATAATCTCTCTCTTTTTCTTATATGTAAAAGTTAGAAATATGTACAGAGAGACCAGCATAAAATAGGTTCATTTCATGTTGCCATACTTTCTCAGAATGCTAATCAGGTAGTTACCCTTTTCTCATCCTTTTCTCTCTAAAGACTGGAGACCCAATCATGCGTGTCCAACTTTACCTGAGCACGAGTTCAAGAGAAAAGATATTTGGTGGAACAAATCCAGATTTAAGCATTTCTTCTTTTAGTGGTAATTAATGCTTCTTAGAAAGTAAAGCAATGTAATTGAAATTTCAAACAAAATGAGTTATATGAATAGTCCTCCTATTTGTTTGGGATTTAGATAATCAATTTCTAAGGATGTGCTGCCCACTGTACAAATTTTTATAACTGAGTTTTACTTTTTCCCTGAACTCTTTCTTTGTAATATATACATCCTATGGGTTGTGCAGTTTATTGTGGGCTATTTCCTGCAGAATACACTTCTAGGTATTGTACCATACTGAGCTTTCTCACTTCCTACTTGCCTTTTCTGCCAAACACACCTTTCTCATATTACAGCTATCTACTGCCATTGGACTTCTCCTTTCTCTTTGTGTTTCTATCTTCTGTGCTAAAAGCTATTTTTACTCTTAGATTTTACTATTCCAGAATTGATGCCTAAAGGCCGTTAAGAATAATAATTATTTCTTAATATATAATCCAAGAAAATGACAATTCTAGACTTTATAACATTTTGTCTTAAATCTTTTTCTGCTCACTAGAAGTGAGTTATACAAACTCACGTTCTTTAAAATGAGATGAAATCAATTGGAGGAAGCAATCCCTTGCTACTAGGTTTTGTTTTTAGAAAATTCATGAAGGATACAATCTTCCTTTCTATTGTCCTTTCCACCTCTAGTCCTATCCTCATTAATTTGGACTGCTTTGCTAGGTTAGTTTTTCTAAGGCTCAGCTGTGATTTTCATTTTCATGCACAAAAATGGAGAGCAGCTTCTCCGCACTGAATCAAGTCTATGCCTTGTGACTTGCCATTCAGGGCCTTTTATTTAACCTTACATTGACCTTAACCTTAACCTGCCTTTCCACTGGAACTTCTTTCTTCTCTCATGTATCCTTACACGAATTCACTGAATTACTCATTCTTTTCTGTACACACAATACATTCTTCAGCTCCAGGATTTTGAATTACTATGTTGGCTTCTGCCTGGATTGTCATTTTTTAAATCTCTTAGTGACCCATGTCCACTTTATATTTCATGATTTAATTAACTAATGATTATGATATCTCCAGAGACAAAATGTATTCTTTAAAGTTATTTTTGATTAAAGTATAATTGACACACAATATTAGTTTTAGGTGTACAACATAGTGATCTGACATTTATATACATTACAAATTGATCACCATGGTAAGTCTAGTAACCCTCTGTCACCAGACAAAGAAGCAGTATTACTGACTATATTTTCTATGCTGTTTTACATTCCTCTGACATTTTATAAATGGAAGTTTGTGGCTCTTAATTCCCTTCATCTGTTTCACTCTGCACCCCCAAATCCTGCTCTTTTGTATCTAAGAGTCTGTTTCTATTTGTTCGTTTGTTTTGTTATTAAGATTCAACACAAAAGTATAATCATAGGGTATGTGTCTTTTTGTCTGACTTATTTCACTTAGCATGGTACCTCTAGGTCCATCCATGTTGTTTCAAGAGGTAAGATTTAATACTTTTTATGACTGAGTAATGTTTCATTGTTTCTATATACCATATCTTCATCTAGTTAGCTATTGATGGACATTTACATTGTTTCCATATCTTGGCTATTATAAGTAATGCTGTGATCAGCATAGGGGTGCATATATCTTTTCAAAATAGTGCTTTTGTTTTCATCAGATGAATATCCAGAAGGAATCACAGGTTGTACAGCAGTTATGTTTTTAAGTTTTGAGGAAACTTTATATTGTTTTCCATAGTGGTGGGACCAATTTAAACTCCTACCAACCGTACATAAAAATTCCTTTTTCTCCATATCTTTGCCAACAGTTGTTCTTTGTCTTTTTGATAACAGCCATTCTGACAGATGTGAGGTAATAGCTCATTTTTATTTGCATCTCTGCAATGATTAGAGATGCTGAGCATTTTTTCATGTGTGTGTTGGTCATCTATATGTCTTCAAGGGAGAAATCTCTATTTAGGTGCTCTGCCTCTTTTTTATTTATTTTATGTTGAGTTGCATGAGTTTCTTTATATATTTTAGGCAGTTGGATGGCATCACTGACTCAATAGACATGAGTTTGAACAAACTCCAGGAGTTGGTAATGGGCACAGAAGCCTAATATGCTGCAGTCTGCAGGGTTGCAAAGAGTTGGACATGAGCAAGAGACTGAACTGAATTGAACTGTGTTGACCACTTGTCAGATATATGATTTGGAAGTATTTCCTGCAGTTTGATAGGTTCTCCATTCATTTCGTTGATGGATTCATTTGTTATGCAGAAGTTGTTGGGTTTTATGTAGTCCCACTTTTTAATTTTTGCTTTTGTTGCCTTAGCTTTGGTGTCAGATACAAAAAAAATTATTGCCAAGATCAGCATCAAGGTGATTACCACCCATGTTTTCTTTAGGAGTTTTAAAGTTTTTGATCTTAAATTCAAGTCTTTAATTATTCTGAGTTAATTTTTGTGTGTGGTATAAGATGGTGGTCCAGTTTCATTCTTTTGCATGTGACTGCCCAGTGTTTCCAACACGACTTATTTAAGAGACTGTCCTTTCCTCACTGTATATTCTTTCCTCCTCCATTGTAAATTAATTGACCATATAAACTTGGGTTTATTTCTGGACTCTCTATTAGGTTCCATTGATCTATATGTCTGTTTTTGTGCCAAAACATACTGTTTCTACAGCTTTATAATATAGTGAAATCATGAAGTGCTTTGCCTCCACTTTGTTCTTTCTCATGAAGCCTTTGCTTTTGTGTCAGTCTTTTGTGATTCCATACAAATTTTAGAATTGCTTGTTCTAGTTGTATGAAAAATGCTACTGTAATTTTGATAGGGGTTGCACTGAATCTGTAGATTGCTTTGCGTAGTATGGACATTTTAACAGTATTCATTCTTCCAATCTATGAGCATGGAATACCTTTCTATTTATTGATATCTTCAGTTTCTTTTATCAGGGTCATATTTTTCAGTATACAGGTAAATTTTATTCTTTTTGATGCAGGTGTAAATGGGATTGTCAGTCTTTCTGATAGTTTGCTGTTAATATAGAGAAAGAAATGTAACAAAATTTTGCATGTTAATTTTATAGCCTGGAACTTTACTGAATTTATTAGTTAAAATATTTTTTCTGGTATTTTTAGGTTTTTTAATATATAAAATCACAACATTTGTATATAGTGACAGTTTCACTTCTCCCTTTCCAATTTTGATGACTTTTATCTCTTTTCTTATCTGATTGCTGTGGCTAGGTCTTCCAATACTACGTTGAATACAAGTAGTGAAAATGGACATTGTTGTTCCTGATCTAGAGGGAAAGTTTTCAGCTTTTCATCACTGAATGAAGTGATTTAAGCTGTGAGTTTGTCATATATGCTTTTTATTATGGTGAGGGATGCTCCCTCTTTATCTGCTGTATTTAGAGTTTTTATCATAAATAGATATTGAATTTTGTCAAACTCTTTTCCTATACCTATTGGGATGATCATGTGATATTTATCCTTTGTTTTGTTAATGTGGTGCAGATCACATCAGTCTGCAGATATTCAAGCATCCCTTGCATTCCTGAAGTAAATCCCACTTGATCATGGTGTATAATTCTTTAAATATATTGTTGAATTAAGTTAATATTTTGTTAAGGTTTTTCATCTATGTCCAAAAGGATTTTTTTTTTTTTGTACTCTTTTTTTGGTAATATCTTTTTCTGGTTTTGGTATCAGGGTAATGTTGTCTTCCTACAATAGTTTTGGAAGCACTCCCCCCTCTTCAATTTTTTGAGAAAGATAGGTATTAACTCATCCTTAAATATATGATAGAGTTCACTTGTCCTGAACTTTTATTCAGTGATATTAAATTACTGAACTTTTGTTTAGAGAGTTTAAATTTTTGAATCGACTTCACTACTAGAGATTAGTTTGTTAAAATTTTCTTTCATCCTGATTCGTTCTTGGAAGATCGTATGTTTCTAGAAATTTATTCATTTTTTCTAGGTTGTCCCATTTTTTGGGCATATAATTGTTTGTTATAATCTCTTACCTAATGACTTGATCTCTATGATCTAGTCTTTCTTATGATTCTTTGGATTTCTTTGGTGTCAATTGTAACTTCTCTTTCATTTATACTTTTATTTATTTGGGTCCACTGCCTTTTTTCTTGATGGGTCTGGCTAAACATTTATCAACTTTGTTCATCTTTCTTTTCACAGAAATAGCTCTTAGTTTTATTGTTCTTTTCTATTATCCTTTAAGTCTTATCTTTTATTTACTTTAGCTCTGTATTTATTATTTCCTTCCTTCCACATCCAGGCATCGTTTCCACTTTGGTCCAGTCTCTTTATTCTTTCTAGAGCTATTTCTTTTCCCCAGTAGCATATTGGACACCTACCTACTTGAGGGTATCATCTTCTGGTGTTATATCTTTTTGCCATTTCATACTGTTCATGGGGTTCTCAAGGCAAAAATAATGGAGTGGTTTGTCATTCCCTTCTCCAGTGGACCAGGTTTTGTCAGAACTCTCCACCATGACCCATCCTTCTTGAGTGGCCCTGCATGGCATGGCTCATAGCTTCATTCAGTTATATAAGGCTCTGATCCATGTGATAATTTTAATTAGCTTTCTGTAATTGTGGTTTTTGTTCTGGAAGCTGTGGGGTGGTAGTTCTTGCTTCTGTCTGCCCTCTGATTGATGAAGAGGCTTGTGCAAGCTTCCTGAGGGGAGGGACTGGTTTAGGTTTAGGATTATTTATTTAAAATTTTTCTTGTTTCCTGAGGTAGGCCTGTATCATTTTAAGATTTTCTATTAGAGCTCCTTTTGCTCTGTCCCATAGATTTTGAAATATTGTGGTTCTACTTTTGTTCATTTCAAAATATTTTTTTATTTCCTTTTTGATTTTCATTGACCTATTGGTTGTTTAGAATTAGCCTCCCTATGTTTCTGTTTTTCCCAGTTTTCTTCCTATAATTAATTTCTAGTTTCAT